>NC_133414.1:958125-1277500 GCF_049350105.2 Macaca mulatta
AGCCTCCAGGTGGTACTGATTCTTGTGGACAGGGACAGTACTTGAGAGGCCGGGTGCTCAGGAGTGTGTAAACTCATGAGATGAAGTACTACTGCACTAAATTATAAACTCCATAAAGCAGCACTGTTAAATAAAAATATATGAGGCATGCATGTCACTTCAAATTCTCTAATAGCCATATTTGAAAAGTCAGAAATAGGTAACATTAATAATACCTCTTAATATATCCAGAATACCACTTCAACATGTGATTAACATAAAAGTGATTGAGATCGCTTACATTCATGTTTAGCACTAAGTCTTTAAAAGCTGGTGTGTCTTTTATAGCTTCCGCGTATCTCCATTCAGACTGGCCATTACACGTAGCCAGTGGCAACCTGTATTCAATTCAGTGTATAGGACAGAGCAACCTAAAAATAAGAGCTTTGTCTTAGACCAGTGCATGCCCTATCAGCGCCTTGCCTATAGTAGATATTCATACAGCAAAAATGTATTAAAGCTTACTCGGAACAAAGGAGCTGGAAAAAAATCAGTTCTTGCCAGAATTTAAGCCTCCCTGAGGGTAGGCTCTTGATATGTTTCAAAGTCTCAGGTCTGAAAACTTAAAAATATTAGTCAAGCTCCAAAATGACATTTCAATTAGGCAACCCTGGCAAGGGATCCTAAGTATCCTTCTGCTCTAAAGGGCAGTCTAAGAACCCTTGAGTCTAACTCCTGAACTCCAGACTGGAGAGAAAGCAGACCCAGAGCTTCCTGGTGTCACAGTGTTAGTAACACCACGCCTCCTCTTCGGTAGTCCTTTACAGACTGTAGGTGGCTTCATAAAGTCTTGCAAGGACAGGAAGTAGTCCCTACCCTCCTGGAACGAACTTTTTTTTTTTTTTTTTTTGAGACAGTTTCACTCTTGTTGCCCAGGCTGGAGTGCAGTGGCACGATCTTAGCTCACTGCAACCTCCGCCTCCCTGGTTCAAGCGATTCTCCTGCCTCAGCCTCCCGAGTAGCTGGGACTACAGGCGGCCGCCACCACGCCCAACTAATTTTTGCATTTTTAGTAGAGACAGGGTCTCGCCATTTTGACCAGTCTGGTCTTGAACTCCTGACCTTGGGTGATCTACCCGCCTCGGCTTCCCAAAGTGCTGGGGATTACAGGCGTGAGCCACCGCGCCCGGCCGAACGAGGAAGGATAGGAGAGCAGAAGCTGAAGAATGCTGAGGAAATTCAGAAAACGCTGTGTAAGCATCATCCACCGATTCGTCAATGTGAGAACTGCTTGAGCTCCTACAGCATCTGTGTGGGATGTGGGGTAAACAGCAATGAGCACAGCAGAGCAGACCTCTCCGGTCTCCTGAAAGCTGATCCTCTAGCGAGCAAGGTGCCATGAAGACAGATGCAGGACCGTAGGATACAGAGGAAGCATAAAATCTCAGGAGGGGAAAGAACTAGTGAGCTGAATCTTTCAGGGTGAGCAGGGGTTAGCTGGAGATGAAACAGGACAGAGGAACCATATTGATTTTGGATGATTTGTTTTCCACCTTCATATTTTTACAATGAACATTAATACTTTTGAAAGTGGGGGGAAGTTAGAAAAAGGCTTGCTAGAGAGGTGTGTAGTAAGAGTTATAGGAGAGTAATGGGAGATGTGGCGTGGTTACAGTCAGCGACAGGGGCAGAAGGAAGGAGGGTACTGGCTTTAGAGGACGAGCAGGGGCAACGGCATAGTGAGGGCAGCAGGCCAAGACGTGAAGATGAGAGAAGACGATCCAAGAAACATGGCAAAAGGGGGAACGAAACAGACGGAGGGAAATGATGTTTGGGACAACACGAGGAACCTATTTTTTTTTTTGAGACGGAGTCTCGCTCTGTCTCCCAGGCTGATGTGCAGTGGCGCGATCTCGGCTCACTGCAAGCTCCGCCTCCCGGAAGAGAAACCTATTCTTATCTAACCAGGAGCCCCTAGAGAGAGAAGGTGCAAGTATTCTCCAACTTTGGAATTGTAAAAAATGATCTTAGTTTTAAAATTGATACAAAAGTCAAAGGTTGAAAAAGTTACAAAGTGAAAATGTCTCAGCCGATTTAGTTCTCTTGTTTAGAGGCAATCAGGGACTCCGCCAGTTTCCTATGCATCCTTCCAAAGACAGACACACACAAGCTAGTGCTATCCTAGCATTGAGAACAGTCAAATTCGGTTATCTGTAAACGTGAATTTAGACACATATGCATATACATACACGTGTGTATATGTGTCTGTATATATGTCAAAGTGCACTCAAAGTTTCATTAAAGTATAACCAGAAAGTAGAATACATTGTAAAGTATGAGCGTGGTGGCTCACACTTCTACTCACAGCACTTTGAGAGGCCAGGGCAGGAGGATCACTTGAGGTCAGAAGTTTGAGGCCAGCTTTGGCAACACAGTGAGACCCCACCTCTACCAAAAAAAAAATTTTTTAAACATTATAAAAAGTGCCAATCCACTGTCTTCTATCTCACTTTAAAGAGGATCATAAACATTAGGAAAGACTAAGCTCTGAATTTTTAGAATCTTTTAATAATTCTAGCAACTGAACACCTGCGAATGGGAGGGTGAAGAGATGAGGCACTGAGGACCACACATTTTTAGGTTTGTCTCCAGTGAAGATGTTATTTGTATTCAGTTTCTTACTGCTCTTGATCCTTAGGCCAAAGAGAGCTCAGAACAAAGGAGCTGAGAACAATCAGTTCTCGCCAGAATGTAAGCCTCCCCAAGGGCAGGCTCTTATCTGTAAATGTGAGTTTATACACAAAGGTACACATTTATACACATAGGTACTCTTTTCATAAATCATTTCCAAGCATTTTTACTCAGATTTCACTAGTGTTTCTGGGAAGCCTTCAGAGTCCCAGCAACGCACTTCCACGTCCCCTCCCAAAGATGCCAGTGGGAAGGAGCCCAGCTCAGACTGCAGCCCCTGAGTCCCAGGCTCTGGCCTAGAGACACAGTTCCAGTTCCCAAGCCCAACCCTGTGGGCCGTGAGGGAGGGGCATCCTCCTTCACACCTGTCTTGTTGGGAGGTGTCCTCACCCCCAGCCTCTAGCAGAGACGGCATAAACCTGCCTGACCAGCAGTCCCAGGCACAATGTCTAAATCAAATCCTGAAGATGTTTGTTTCACCAACAATGTAAAAACTCTCAAAGATTACTAAAATCACATGAACCTGAAAAGCACTGGGGCTTATCTGCTTAATTTACAAGTACTCATTTATTTATAAGCCAGTTTGGTACCATGAACAATATACAGACAGACATGTACACATGCATATACAAAAACACAGACAGACATAAAGAAAGATCTTACAGCTTTAGTTTTAAAATGTGAGCCATGAGTCAGCTGAAAATCACTAGTATCAAAGAACAGTTGGTTTTAACCTGTGTCTCTGTGAATGGAACAGGCTGAGATTTATCTGTCCCACAGGGCCCAAGCCCTCATGGAGTTTTAGAGAAAACGGGGTAGCAAATTTATTTCCCAAAGCACACACAGAGAATTTAAGCCTCGCTAAGGAGGAGCTGAAGTGTGGTAGTCAGAGGAAAATTAAAAAGGGATGCCAAGGTAACTTACCATAGGATTTTATGGGGAGGCCAATTTCATTTAGATAGGTAGCTTTCAGTTTAGTCTGTTTTCTAACTGGACCAATGGACTCAGGGCAGAGCCCATTAAGAAACAGGGCCAAGGCCAGGCACGGTGGCTCACACCTGTAATCCCAGCACTTTGGGAGGCCAGGGTGGGTGGATCACGAGGTCAGGAGTTTGAGACCATCCTGGCTAACATGGCGAAACCCCATCTCTACTAAAAATACAGAAACAAAATTAGCCGGGCGTGGTGGCGGCGCTTGTAGTCCCAGCTACTTGGGAGGCTGAGGCGGGAGAATGGCGTGAACCCGGGAAGCGGAGCTTGCAGTGAGCCGAGATCTTGCCACTGCACTCCAGTCTGGGCAACAGAGTGAGACTCCGTCTCAAAAAAAAAAAAAAAAAAAAAGAAAAAAGAAAAGAAAGAAACGGCTAAAAAACTGTGAAAACCAGGCAGTTAGAAGGCAGAGCATTTAGGTGTTTAAAAATCAAGGATTTTACTTTTTTTTTTTTTTCTTTTTTTGAGACAGAGTCTTGCTCTGTCACCCAGGCTGGAGTGCAGTGGTGCGATCTCAGCTCACCGCAGCCTCCACCTCCTGGGTTCAAGCAGCTTTTCTGCCTCAGCCTCCCAAGTAGCTGGGACTACAGGCGCCTGCAACCATGCCTAGCTAGTTTTTGCATTTTTTGTAGAGACAGGGTTTCACCATGTTGGCCAGACTGGTCTCGAACTCCTGACCTTGTGATCTGCCCACCTCGGCCTCCCAAAGTGCTGGAATGACAGGTGGGAGCCATCGCGCCCAGCCAGGATTTTACTTTTCTACTGAATCCCAGATCCCCTCAAAAAGGGGACTGTCATGGGACGGGGCCATACAACACCTCCACAGTACACTTCATTACAAAGACATTTCTCTACATGTTTAAACTGCACCTTTTTAATCTAAACATGGAAAGAAATGAGTAACTCCCTGTAGTAATAACCATTTACTATAAAGAACTGCCTTCAGACACCCCCAAAACTGCAGCTCTCACCAGTGACTCCGGGCATCACACACACCAAGGTTAAGTCCTGTCCCACAGTACAGCGTAATCTCCAGTGCCCCAAAGCCAAGAGATCAATCAGGTCATGCAGCACATAATGTGGTCTCAGACCTGAGAGGACCCTGCCCATGACTCTCGAGACTGCACAGGAAGACAGAAGACCCCGAAAAGCAGTGAGTGGTGCCTTTTCCTGCGTTCATTAAGGTGTCTGAGTCATGAGATGTCCCCTCCAGATCCTTTCAAGTGGAACCAAAGACAGCAAAGAGTAAGGAGGAGCAGGAAGAACAGGGAGAGCCATTCTTGAGAAAGGAAGTGAACACAGAGGAACCAAAAACACATAATTTTTTTAGAAAGGGTTTCAATTTACTGAAAAAAAATTTCCAAAACAAGACCCAAAGAGCAATAGCAGAAAGGCCTTAAACACACACACACACATACACATATAGCTTGAATATCAGTTTTAATTAAGCTGACCATAGAGCTTAAAAAAAAGATTGCCTGGGCGCAGTGGATCATGCCTGTAATCCCAGCACTTTGGGAGGCTGAGGTGGGTGGATCATGAGGTCAAGAGATCAAGACCATCCTAGTCAACATGGTGAAACCCCATCTCTACTAAAAATACAAAAATTAGCTGGGCGTGGTGGCAGGCACCTGTAATCCCAGCTACTCGGGAGGCTGAAGCAGGAGATTCACTTGAACCCAGGAGGTGGAGGTTGCAGTGAGCTGAGATCGCACCATTGCACTGCACTCTAGCACTGGCAACAGAGTGGGATTCTGTCTCGAAAAAAAAAAAAAGAAAACTCAAATCTCTTTATCAGATTCTAGCCAGGACAAACAGATGATATTTCTGTGTTTTGAATCATTTTTACCAAAGGTACCTTCCTGAGTGGCAAAGCAGTATCCCACAAAGTCGGAAGTTATCACAAATACCGAACCAAAAGGGACAAGGGAGGAGCCGGCTGCAGCAGTGAAAGCACGAACCCTAGGCATCAGGCCACAGGGTGGACATGCTTTTGTTTTTTCCCTTTTTTCCTTTTTGTGTGTAAATCTTGCAGGGGATCCAAAGCAGGTAGTTTGAACATTTAAGGATTTAAAATTGTTTTTTGTCTGATTTCAGCTGGAATGTTGCTTAGCTAATTCCCTGGATGTCAGCATTTCATCAGAGTCAGTCACTAGAGTCCTAGTGTAGAAAACATTGGTTGGATCTGCATTTTAAAGATCTCAGTAATTTTATTTTTGTCCACTCTCCTCTTTTAGACTATTAGTCTTTTAGTTATTTGTTTTATTGCCCTAAGCAATTGTCAGCTAGGCAACAAAGGTGTGTTTTGGAGACCCATCCAGCCCGCTGGGTGGTCTGTTTAATTGAGCAAAGAATAGGTGAAGAATACTGAGCAGCCCCCGAACCAGAGGGTTCACAGTGGCCCTGGGGCTGCCACAATAGGAGTCTCAGGGAGGAGGTCAGAGACCTGGGCGTTTCCTCAGGTGGTCGTGACAGGGATCTCTTCGTTCACCTCCTCAATGGAGGTGATTTTCTCAGAATTCATTTTAGAAGTGTTTTAGGTGCCACTGGAAGTCTTCCATTTAATTTGTTTCTAAAACTGGCTTTTTCCAATTGTGTATACAAATAAATGATTTTAGGTATTTCAGAAGACCTCCATTTTTGGTCATTGCTGTCTATGATCACCCTGGGTTAGGCGGGTTCCCTTTCCCAGATATCTATAACGTATGTAAAACCTACTGGCATTTAATAGGAGTTTGCCACAGATGAAACATCAGGTCCAAATTTCAAAAATAGAAACACAGCTGCAATTTTTAAAAGCATACTATGTACAAAGAGATCACAAATGCCTAACTGCAAATCTGTTGACCCGAACCTCTGCTGTGAGACAGGGGCAGGACAACTTGGACCCAAACCCCTTGTCCTGAGACAGAAGTGGACAATATTTCTCTATAGAGCTCTTTACCTGAATCTCCCACACAAAGACAGAGAGCAAAGCCCTTACTCTTAAGAAAAAAGAGTTTGAAAAACAGCCTAAATAAGTCAGGACTTTCAACCAAAGAGTGGTGTTACCAGCATGCTAGGGGTTTGATCTCGGTCCTGCTGCCTTCTGCACAGAAAGCCAATCACTGAGACAAGTACGGCCAGGGAAGAAGGCTTTAATCGGGTGCTGCAGCTGAGGAGATGGGAGATCAGTCTCAAATCCATCTCCCTGACCCACTACAATTAGGAGTCTATAGAGCAGGGAAGAAATGTAACTACGTGCAGGAAAACGGGAACTAGGGAGGGATAAGGAAGAGGAGTCAGTCGACAGGCAGCAGGTGAGCGGGTTGGCCTCTCACTGTCCAGATGTGGTGACTGGTGAGTTTGAGCTCCTCGATACCATCTGGTAGGCCTGATAGTTGGTGTCCTGAGAAAGAAACTCAGGTAAGACAAATGTAAGGTTCTCAAGTTTTAAGACTGGGAAGGTCAATTTCTATGTTTATCCTAAAGCAACCACGAATGTCAATTTTATAGGACAACTGGGCTAGTTTGAGTGGGAGGCCCAGTTTCAGGAGAACTCACCCAAAACACCTGGTGGGACTTCTGAAGACAGAGTTTGTGCTGGCACCAAGTGCTGCTTTCAGAGAGAAACACCATGTGGTCAGGGGGTGACACTCTAAATCCTGCAGACTATACCAGATAGTCAAACTAAAAGGAAGAATCTGAGGCAAAGTTAATATAAGCAGGGAGTTGATTTGGGCCAAGCTTGAGGATTGCAGCTGGGAGCATAGATTCAAGTTGCCCTGAGTATATGCTCTGATAATATATGCTCTGAGAAGCAGCAGTTACAGGTGGGTTTTTATTTTGTTGTTGTTGTTGTTGTTGTTTGAGATGGAGTCTCGCTCTGTCACCTGGGCTAGAATGCAGTAGTGCAATCTCAGCTCACAGAACCTCCACTTCCTGGGTTCAAGCAATTATCCTGCCTCATCCTCCCAAGTAACTGGGATTACAGGCGCACGCCAGTATGCCCGGCTAACTTTCCAGGGTTTCACCATGTTGGCCAAGCTGGTCTTGAACTCCTGACCTCAGGTGATCTGCCCAATTTGGCCTCCCGAAATGCTGGGATTACAGGTGTGAGCCACTGCGCCCAGCCACAAGTGGGTTTTTAAAGGCAAAAGAGGAGGACAGGGAGTTGGCTGACAGCAAGTTGGCTGTCAGGAATTCTTGTCGGTTTATAGAAACAATAGTGCTGAGTGATTGGCTGTACATTGTTAAGCTACAGGATGCCAGTTACAGCATCTGGTGTGGCGTCACTAGGTTGACTCATGACTGTAGGGTACAGGGCATGGGGTATGCTGTCCGGTGCATGTCACTAGGTTGATTCATAACAGTAGGGTACAGGGCATGGGGTACAGTGTCTGATGTGGTGCCGCTAGGTTGATTCACAGTTACTTGCAGCAGCAGCAAGTAGTTTCAAGAGATGCAGGCATAAGGTCAAGGGGTGTGTGTGATGTGACTGCTGCCTCGTTTTACTGTCTCTCTGGACTTGATAATTTAAAAGGACTCATACTCCTGAGATAAAAGTTCTTTTCTCACATTTCTATGGACAGGAATAATTTGTATTATCATAAGTTCTCTACAATGTATAGAGCTGTAAAGTAGCTCAAAGACAATAAAATGCAGAGATAACCTGGATGGATAAGCTAGTCAGGATATCCAAAAAAATAAATATTTTGGCCCATGTAAAAATCTTTCACAGTATTTCCTGACAAGTTCAACAATAGTCCAAGGGATACAAACAAAACAGTCTATAGAAAGAGAAATAGAAACGGCTTTAAAGATATTTTTAAATACACTCACTTATGACAAGAGAAATGCAAATGAAAACTACCATTTCTGACCTGGGACACTGGCAAACACATAGAGACACCACGATTTCTGTCAGCGAAGTGTTGCTGGTAAAAGTGAAAATGAAAACGAAGCCACCATGGAACACTTCCTGGGAAAATCTGACCAGATGACAGGCGCGTTGACGCTTTGGTGCTGCAATCCCTCTTCGGGAAATCTGTCCATCAGACACGCTTGGCCAATCATGAAATAAACTGTTGTCATGACAAAAATCGATGACTCCTAATAGCAGAAGACGGGAAAAAGACTAAGTGCCCATTAATAGGGCCTGTGGTGCAACCACACAATGGAATACGAGGCTCCTTATAAAAAAAAAAAGTAATCAAGATGAACTGTACAGAAAGCAATGTACAGATTACATAGTACGTGTCCTTTCCGATTAGAAGGAGGGCGGTAGGAATATACACTCATGATTGGCCTGTATTCCCATAAACACTGAAAAGACAGCAGTAACTAGTAAAAACGGTTCTCTCTCAAGATGAGTGGCGGGGACCGGGGCACAGGAACAAGATTGCAAGCACGACTTCACCATGAACACCTTCTCATGCAGTGTCCACATTGGGACCATGTGATCGGATTATCTACTTAAAACACTACATTTTGTGTATTAAAAAAAAAAAAAAAAGATTTTTCTTAACAGCCCAGGCAGTAAATGTTGAGATGTTGACACCAGGTAATAGTGACATTTTTCTTTTTCTTCCTAATTGTGCCATTACTAACCTCAGGGGCCATGGTCCCTCCACACGTGCTGTGGCGTCCACTTACGAAGGGATGCTTTGTTTCCATGTAGCTCCTCAAACCCTAGTCCCATCCCAAATTAAGTGCTTTAAACACAGTAGAAACTCCTTAAAATGCCAGTGGCCTGACTGCTGTCCTTATCCTCTGAACTTCAAGAAGCCTTCGAAGGCACGACTGAGTTGAGTGGGCTGCGTCCAGCACTGAACTTGGGTGGTGATGGGGAAGACGGGTCTTTCTGTAGAAACATAACCCCATAAGTCATCCTTTTACATAAGTTAACAAAATACTTCACATGGTAACACCTAAATACTCGATCTGTAAACCGATGGAGGGATTATTTACGCCATAAAGGATCAGAGGGTCTCTTAAAATTGCTCCTTCTCAAGTGTGTCTTCACTTATCTCGAAACATGGTAGGTGTTAGAAACTTGTAGCAGACCTGTTCACTTCTGTTGATGGACTGTCAATCAGCATTAAGCTGGAGTAATTCTGAACTTCGGTGTTGAAAAGGAATTCTTATATTTTGGAGACCTCATTGTTGTTTCCGGGAAATTAAAGCCCTGGATACCCAGCACCCTTCCTCCTAAATTAAGGAAGGAGAGGCGTTGGCTGAGAAAGGGGGCAGACATGGGTGCTCCTGCCCCTGCCTCGACCTGCCACGATCCCATCAGGCTGGCAAGCGTGTTGCATCGCACCTGAGTCCAGAGGCTAATCAGGACCAGAGGTTTGAAGGCAGGAAAAATATGTTTAGGCAGAGGAAGCATCAGTGTGGTCATATTTTGGTTAGATCCATTTAAAGAACGCCGTGTTAGGAAAAATAAGAACTTCACTGTCATCTACTCTTATCCCTCATCTTAGAGACAGAAAAGATAATACGTGATCTGCACTTTGTGGCTGAGCCAAGACACTGCTGTGACTGGAGAGGGTGGGCACCTCCCTCAGAGCTCACGCCTCAGAGCTGCCAGACTTGGGGAGCTGTGGGATCCTTAGCACCAGTGGTTGGAGTTCAAATATTTGCTGGCTGAAGAAATGAATGAGGCAGAAGTTGAAAAATTAAACTCCTTTGAGGGCTGCCTCCAGCTGTCATTTATTTCTGTAGGACCCACGGGCTAAGAATAGCCTTTATACTTTTAAATGGCAGAAAAAAGATCAATAGGATACTTCATGATGGGAAAATCATTGGAAATTCAATTGGTGTCTCCCAAAAAAGCTCCATGGGACTAGAGCCACAGTACTTTTGCGAGGGCTATCTGTGGCTGCATTTGTGCTACAGCTCAGAATCGAGTAATTTAGGTAGAAACCATCTGCCCACAAAGCCTAAAATATTTTCTAGCTGGCCCTTTACAGAACAAGTTTGCTTTCCCCATCTTATAAGGTTAGCAGTGAGCTGGAGCCGACACCAAGCATGGCCAGCATGCCTGTTACCTTCTGGGGCAACTGCCCACTAAAGGCTAATGGTCTAATCTTAACCCACAGAATCCCTAAAACCCATTAATATCACCCAAGCCCATCTTTGCAGCCCAATTCTGCCTCCGGGAAACAGCTGGTGGCTGATATAGGTGGCAGAGTGTCACCTGTCTTTGGTTTATGAGCCCCCAAAACGATCGTCTAGCTGACGGCAACCTGATGCAGCCCAGGAAATGCCTGCGACATGCTCACCAGCAGCTGGGAACCCCTCTGTGAGGATGAGAACACTTTACATTAAGAATCCCCCGTTTTGTTTTGCAGCAGAGACTGCTCAGGCCGCACATGTGTGGCCTCTCAATTCTCTCAGCCATTTGAAGTGCCCTATCCCTGCCGGGAGGCTGAGTTCTCCACAGAAACCGGGTCTGACAGTGCGAGGCCTGAGGAGCAGACCCTGTGGAAACACCTTTTTATACCTGACCAAAGCAGCCAGTCATGGGCCAGTGATGCAAGAAGGTCAACCGGTGCATTCTGGCCCCTCAGAAAAGCAGTCACCAGGAAGGTCAGGAGGAGGTTGCTGACTCCAGCTTCCCCTGCAGCTGCCCCAACAGGCCCAGGAGCCCTGCAGGTTTGGGTTCACCAGGTCCCACAGTGCTCCGTTTCTTACAAGCTCCTGGAGGATGCAGATGGTCCCGGTCAGAGGCCGAATTCTGAGTATCAGGAGCCGTGGGACAACGCTTCTGCGATTGAGGAAGGCATTTCTGGGGTGGGCAGAAGAAAGGTCTTTGGCTGAACTGGAGCATCTGCCTCCATCAGTGTTTTCCGGTAACTGTACTATCCGCCGTCTTCCCTTCCCACAGCTGACCATGGCTTTGGAAAATGCTCTGAAACTTTCCTTTCAGAGGAGTTGACTCCCAACTGCACACTTAGGGGAAGTCAAGCCTACTTCTCAGAATTCAGAGAAGGAATAAAAAGGAATTCGTTTCTAAAGGCCCTTTAGAAGTAACTTCAGGTCTGACAGCGGCCAGCTAATCTCTGGTCACCTTCCAGGAATCTTCCGGCTGCAATAAAACATTTACTACCTGACTATAAACCCAATTACAGATAGAAAAACATAGTCATTTAAATTGAATATAAGCATCTGGCCTCTGCCCATCATAATGGAGTAACATAAAAATCTATTTTCAAAAGGAAACTAAATATTGACCAAAACATGAATGGGACACCTCAGAGTAATACAGCTCTTGCCTGGATGGAATCTGTAATCAGGAGGAGACAGGATTGTAACTCGTGCCAGTGTGAAAGGGTTTGCTCAGGTATCACTGATTTTGCTTAAATGCAGGGGTAATTTCCAAAGCTCTTTGAAGCTGAATTTCACTATTTAATTTAGTGCAGGTCCTGGGGAGCCCACCCTGACTTATCTCACAGTACGATGCAGTGATGTGGCCACAACGCTGGGCAAGAGAAGCAAAGGTCAACAGCCCAGGAGTGGCTGGGTCCTTACTAGGCTCCCAGGCACACTTCATGGTGGGCCCTGGGCCAGGAGGAACACCTTTGTCTGGTCCATGAGTATCTGGGTCAAAGTCTCCTGTGGACACAGAAGGCCATGGCGACGGGCATTTGCGGGAAAAGGAAAGGGCAGCAGCTGAGATCGTCAGGTGGAGCAGGCAGTCATACTGCACAGTCACCTCTAACCAGGCTCCCTCCCCCTCAGCTTCAGGGTGAAACTCTCCTAAGCTGTGTCTTTGGTATCTGGTGGGCATTGGGTGCCGGTGAAAAAGCTGGAGGGTCCTTTGGGATATTATAGAAGCCCAATCTAGCCTCATATTCAATATGTAGGCACTCTCACCCCTGAAATTCTGTGTTTCCAGATTTCTGAAAACATGGGAAAGCATATGTGTGATGTCCGAGGTCCCCCTCAGCCTCTGGTGTAGGGTTAGGAGGGCTCTACAGGATGGCAGCTCCAGTGTCCCAGTGGGGCCTGAGGTTGGTCCCTTCCCTTCCCAGCTCCCACTGTGGTTTAGCCCAGTCCCTTCCGTCCCTAAGAGTACTGCACACGGATGTTTCATGCAGAGGCTCTGCTGCATTCCCAGGAAATGGGATCTGCAGTCGGGGCTGAATCGCTGTTAAAGACCAGACCGATGAAATGAGCATTCTGACATCATTTCCTGCAGAAGCACATTTTTAAATAGCTCAGATTCTTGTCCTGGTACTGGAGTCTCGGTGTCGCTGGGGTTCCTGGGATGAAAAGGTCCCTAAAGGCGGGGTTCTCCGACAGTTTAGCTCAGAGCAGAGAGACCAGGATGCACTGTCGAGGGGGTTACCTGTCCTGTGAGGTCAGGCTTGTGGTTCAGGATATTCCACGCATTCTGGAAAAACTTAGGGCCCCTTTCCCTCCACTCTGTTCTATCCCAGACCTGCAGCAGCTGAAGAGTGGCCAGGCCCATCCGGATATCCACTTGGGCCTGGCTACTTCTGCACCTCCTGAAAAAGGGATAGCTCCCTGGGGCCTCCTGGGAGAGGCACACACACCTCCAGGTGCTTCTCACACACTCTTCTCGAATAGGGCTGCAAAATATTTTCCACCCAACTATGCTGTGTCAACAAACTTCCTAAGGTTCTCAACCTTTTTGCCTCCTGCACCCTCCCTCCCCTGGCAGGGCTTCTAAGAAACACCTGGGATCCTCATCTGAGTGAGGCCAGCTGGTTTGCAGAAGTTATTTGCTAGAAGTCTTTGTAGTAGGTGTAGTTAAAAAACTCAGGCTGGACGCAGTGGCTCATGCCTGTAATCCCAGCACTTTGGGAGGCTGAGGCAAGCGGATCACGAGGTTGAGAGATCGAGACCATCCTGGCCAACTTGGTGAAACTCCGTCTCGACCAGAAATACAACAATTAGCCACACACGGTGGCGGGCACCTGCAGTCCCAGCTACTCAGGAGGCCGAGGCAGAAAAATAGCTTGTATCTGGGAGGCGGAGGTTGCAGTGAGCCAAGATCGCGCCATTGCACACCAGCCAGGCAACAGAGCAAGACTGTCTCAAAAACAATAAAAAATAAACTCAAGTGTGAGAGACAGTCACAGAAGCCCTTTCTATTTCTATTTCTACCCTTTTCTGCCTTAAATGCAGTTTCTAAATGGGGCTGAACTGGCTACCGCGCCACAGAGCTCAGGCACAAACTCACTATGCCCACGAAAGCCCGAGTCCCATTTAGAGATGGGGTAAAGACAGGCGTGCGATCTGGGGAGCGCAGAGCAGAACCACCACTGGACCCCAAGAGCAAGCTGGGCAGGCCCGTGTTCCCAACACCCCACGATGCTCTCATCACAGAATGACAAGCCACGTTAGCACCGGGGCCAACCCAAATCCCTTGCTAAGGTATCAGTTTGGTCTTGCCCAGTTGTTTTGTTCATAGAATTAACATTACAGATTAACCAACAGCAAGAGCTACAGCTGAGAGTATGCACTCGACTTGAGTCGCATGTGCCTGCAGTATGTTTTGCCAGAGGGACATGACAACGACGCCGGCCGACGTTCTCATTCTACAAAGAAAACCCAGGGATTACAGGAGAGGTCGTATGGGATCCCTGCACGACCTTCTGGAATCTCGTAGAAAGAAATGTTTAGTATGTCAGTAGGGATCATGAATGGCAAGTTCTACTGAGACAACACAGAGCTGAGCATCCCAGCAAACACAGCAGTTAGGAAATGACCCCTTTTGCTAAGCAATCTCTCCACAGAAGCAGTGTGACTGCTTCTGTCCAGGTGGACAGACCATTGTGAGTGCACCGAGATGTTTCGTGGAGGATTCACAAGACAAAACGGGGACTGGCCAGCCAACAAAACTGCTCTTGGTTGCGTCCCAAGAACCCAGCCTTGCGCGAGGGGCCATGGAGAACGCAGAGCACAGCTTCACACTAGCAAATCCTACACTCACACACCAGTGCTGGAACGCATGCACAGTCCAAAGAAGGGCCCCACGGGAGCAGTTCTCCTGGTTACTTGGTTTGTACTTGACGGGCCATGGTGAGGGCCCCACGGGAGCAGTTCTCCTGGTTACCTGGTTTGTACTTGACGGGCCATGGTGAGGGCTGCCATCTGAGAAGCGGGAGCCTGTGGAGAAGCATCTCTCCCTTGCTATCTTCTGCTTCTTCCAGTGCAGCCCTGCAGGTCTCACACCAGCTGTTCACTTTCACACACCCAAAGCCTCATTCTCAGTCAACGAGGGATTGTCCTGAATGAAAGTTAGGGGTCAGGGAAGGCAAGTGAAATTTGAACACAAAGGCACTCAGATTACACCTGGTGCTCTGTGTGAAAATTTTAGTTCCATTGATATTTTTTTGTTTTCGAGACGGAGTCTCGCTCTGTCGCCCAGGCTGGAGTGCAGTGGTGCGATCTTGGCTCACTGCAAGCTCCGCCTCCCGGGTTCACACCATTCTCCTGCCTCAACACCCCAAGTGGCTGAGACTACAGGTGCCCACCACCATGCCCAGCTAATTTTTTGTATTTTAGTAGAGAGGGGGTTTCACCGTGTTAGCCAGGATGGTCTCCATCTCCTGACCTCGTGATCCGCCTGCGTCGGCCTCCCGAAGTGTTGGGATTACAGACGTGAGCCACCGCGTCCAGCCCTAGTTCCACTGATTTTCTTGTGAACAAACATTTATCTTCATGGAACCACTAGTCTGAAGGGCAGTTGACCTGCTACTGCTTTCCCAAAGACAAAGCCATAAGAATTCTAAGATCTTGGGCAAAAGATGCAGTTTTTGGTTGTCAAATGGATAAAGACAATTTGGGGTGGAACAGTCAAGTACTCCTACTTCTTGACACACTTGTGACCCTGCGACACAGCTGACAGAAAGCATCTGCACACAGGACTCACGCTGTTTGTCCCCAAATTACCAATAATCTGTACACTTACAGCAAATATGAACAAATATATTTCGATATATTTAAAAGAATTAAAAAAAAACATTTCACAAAACATTTGTTGCCATAGGAATTATTTTTAGCAATAAATGCCCCCATCAAAATTTAAACATTGTTCAAAGTATGATTATCTGTACTAAGTAATGCAACAAATTCTGTAAACAGAGTCAGATACATTTCCCTGTAGGAGTCACTTCCTTCCTGGGATTAAAGCTGTCCCAGACATCTTTCCAGGGGACCAATTAAGAAACTGCTATTTTCAGAGCAACAAAAATAAAAGCTTTTATTTGTTCATTTGAATATAAAACAGGCGTTATCACAGATGTACAAAGCGTACTGGTGGTTTAACATACAAGAAGGTTGCTGTCCTTCGCACATAAAAATTTTGTTTGAAACTGTGATTGGTTGAGTACATGAATTTCTCTAACCAGTCACCACACTCTGAAATAACGCTGCTAACATTCAACTGATAAAAGGGACCATCTCCCTTGGGTAAAGTGTCAAGCAGGATTAAATATATATAATAAACAAGCACCATGAGGAATCTGCTCCTGTTTGATTAGGTCTGTGTTTATATGTTCATTGTGTACCCTCTTTTTGTGCAAGTTGATTACACGGTTTTGTCTGACTTCAAAAGCACAAGGTCACAAGACAAACATTTTTTACATTCTCATGAATGATTTATCTACAGTACAATTTCGAATACAGAATGACCCTTCTTTATTGCTGAAACTGGTGGTACTGTCTCCTTTCCTTTTTCTTGCACAACCAAATTTTGATCT
Organism: Macaca mulatta; assembly: GCF_049350105.2. Lineage (NCBI taxonomy): Eukaryota > Metazoa > Chordata > Mammalia > Primates > Cercopithecidae > Macaca > Macaca mulatta. Next base: position 974,502 of record NC_133414.1, read on the forward strand.
CAGTCCACCAACTCTTTGAGCCTGAACTCTAACATCAGAGTTGACAGGATGCAGAAGAGACTGCTGCTAACTGCCTTCACAACTACACTGCAGCGTCCACACTCCTCGAACATAGTTGATTTGGTGACAGTTAAAATTATGTTTGAAGTGACATCTAAATTTGTTTTGCTTCCTGACTTCAGCTGGACCTCAAAGCTGTCCTGCACACTGCAGCTAATGTTTCATAATCAGTGTCTGACCTGAAGCCCCAAACCTACTTCCGTTTAAACAAGGTGGGTGGGTATAGGAAAATGTCTTTTTTTCCCCCTATGTGTGGTGGTTCCCCCCTTAGGAAGCAGAGACTAGGAATGTGTATCTAAAGCATGTGGAGAAATATTCACACACAGCAATGAGGCCAAACAATATCTCAAGAATCAAATGGTTTGTGGAGATGGAAGGATGCACCACATATGCAGACAAATTTTTTTAAATGTGCCTTTTTTTTTTTTTTTTAACAACAATCAGCCTTGGATCTCAGAAGTCAAACAAAACTCTTTTAGCAAAAGGCTTACTGCTGACTGCATATAGCAAAGGCAGACAGACACTGCCCACAACATAAAGAAAGTTAATCTAAATTTTGCCCAGCATCAATCTTAGTCATGCATATCTAGCACCGAGAGCCACTGCAGGGTCACGTGGGGCAGGTACAGAACACATCTTTCTCGGAGTGCAGATGCTCCTTCTTGGACTCCGTGGGCCAATTCAATTTAGAAGTGCACAGGTGAGCTCTGAGAAGGCGTGGCCAGGAGCTGCCAGGGCAGAAACTGGGGCGCACTCATCCACAGGCGGCAAACGACGCAGCTGGAGGACTTCTTGCTTCAGCCAGAGCTCTGGCATGAACCCCCGGGGAACTGTGCTCACCGAGCGAGGGAGCCCCAGAGGCTCACACAGAGCTGGCTGGGTCTTAAGACGAGGGGACGATCACCGATGTGAGTTCCGGACACTTTGTCCACTCCACATTGGCCATCAGAGAGGGAATCAATGCAACCCAGTGCAAATGACCACAGAATCGCATTCCTTTCCGTAGCAAGGACCAACAAAAGATGACACTAACAAAAATGATGAAAAACATTGTGCAACGAATTCTTGCAGCTAAGAAAACAGTGCTATTTGCCAACCTAAAGCCCCTCAGTATCATCAGCACACGCTGGCATAAACACATTCACTGTTGTCCCACAGCAAAGAAAAAAATAGTGCACATTGAGCTTTGAATTCTTTCACCATCCTTGAGATGGCAGTAATTTCACTTGCTGGTCTCTGGTTCTAGAAGAAACTTTTAGACAGGGCTCCTGTGGTCTGTGACTGCTGGCAACAGCAGAGTGGATGTGAGTACGGGGGGCACACCATGCAAGTGACAAGTTCTGCGTCTTAAACTTTAAAATCTCCTTTGTTCATTAGTGAATTTATATTTCATATATATATATTTGTTGTGATACTATCCACGCAAGATAATACAACACTTTTTTATATTAGCAAACATTACAAGACTTTAATATTCTTGAATGTTTTTCTCTTTTATAGTTCTAAAGAGATCAAAATAAATTAAACATTTTGTACATAATTACATATTGAGGAAGTTAACTTATTTTATCTTTTTAGTTTAGTACAAAGATATTTGCAAGATAATTGCCGAAATACACCTTATTTATAATTTCTTCTCATTCTATACTAACTTCAAAGGCCATATATCAGCCTTTGTTTCTTCAGCACATTTCTGACAAAGAAAGCTGCTATAATCTAATTGGAAGGTGCTATTTGGAAGGTTTTCTCGTACCTCAAACTTCCCTAAAAGGATGAGATCTAGCAATGGCTTAAATTAGTAACAGATCCATGTCATTAAGATTTCATGACACATTAAAACAGAGAAAACAATTCTTTGTCACACTACATAAATTGTTTAAAAGAACCCATCTGGAGGGCAGGATATTTTTTTAATTGCTATTTCGGCTTAACAAAATACCACATTTACGAAGAAAGCACTTATTATCCAATAATTAAAAAAGAAAGAAAAGAAAAGAAAGTTTTTGAAATGGGCTTTTCCAATGAACTGAAGGCAGTAATCCAAAGTCCTTCTGAGCGAAATTCAGTGGTAAATTCACATTTCACCCCCACGCCGATCGTGGCTGCTGTGAGAAGTCCTCTTCCTCCTCCTCTTCCTCCTCCACTCTCACCACAAAAGGCTGCATTCTGGTGAGTGTTGCCCTGTGTCTGCACGCTTCAGTGGACACGGAGAACAATGTCTACATCTCTAGAAAAGTCCATGGAAGCCAAGAGACGAGACTACATGTTGTAGGCCACATAAATGGGGTCTAGCTGGTCTGCCAAAAACCCGTCTCGCAGGTGCATGCGCTGCTTCTCCCCACGGGAGTTGATGGGGATGACGCCGATGTCCACCACGACCACCACTCCGACGATCAGGTAGTGTTCCTCCAGGACCACGTTGGTCACCAAGGGAACCAGGTCCAAGGCTTCTTGCTCTGACCCATCCAGCTCAACCACAACCACCAACAAGTTTGTCCAGGTAAACACAGCACTAAAAGACAGAAAAGAAAGCCAACATTACACGTTTATTAATGCTTTATTTAATAGCTGTGGTTTCTTTTCGAAGTTCCACTTGGCTGTCTCCAACCTGCCTGAGCACTCCCGACAGTCTCCTCTGGCCTCTCCATGTCCTCCGTCTGCCGCCCACTGATCGTTCCCCACACAGATTTCTGGCGACAGCACGGATCGGTGTTTCCTACCAGCTTCTCCCTCGGTGGCTTCTGCGAGGGTCTCACCGTCTTCCTGAGTTCCCGTTTCTAGTACAGGCTCACTCCACCTGGCTAGCGGAGTCTGTGTTCCAGGGCTGCCTCTTTGCTGCTGCCTGGAGGACCAATGACCCACTGCCGAGTGCAGCGTGCCATCAGCCTCTGCCCTCAAGGCAGCCCTGTGCCTCCTGCTTCCAGACCCCAGCTCTGCGGCTGAGAGGCGTGCGTGCAGAGGCCTAGGGCATGGGTGCCTACTCCTCTCTGTCTGTGCGGTGCGCCTGAGTGGGAGGTGTGTTTCCCAGTCCTGGCGCTTGTGCTCAGCATGGAACCTAGTCAGCCTGTGTTAGGGAGGTGAATGACGGTGGAGGCTCCAGAAGGGCTGGATGTGGGGGCTTTTCCGGGCGTGCCTGTGTCATTGCAAGGACGGGGACACACCTGGGCTGGCCCTTGGGTCCAGAGGATAAGAAACACATGGAGAAGAGTCACCAGTCCTGGGCCCAGCCGAGCTGCTCGCCCCAGCTGAGCCAGCCCCTGGAATGCAGATGTGGGGACATCGTAACAACTCTGTCTAAAGCACTGAGCATGGGCTGGCTGCCACACCGTGGCTAACCCAACATTGAGCGTGGGCTGGCTGCCACACCGTGGCTAACCCAACACTGAGCGTGGGCTGGCTGCCACATCGTGGCTAACCCATGTGCAGGGGTAAGTCTTCTGGAATGTGGAAGATTCACTCAGAAATGTTTTATCTGGAATCGAGTCATCTTTCGGCAGGACAGGCACCAGAGTATGTAGTCTATCCAACTGGCAGAAGCAAAAACCCGGTGCTTTAAAGGATATAGGGCTGGCTTTTGGAACTAGCTGTTTAAGGGCCCCAATATTCACAGAGCCTGGTACTTGAGGTCTGCTTGGCTGAGGAGGCCAGACGGTTCCCAGGCAGAGGGGGCTGGATGGAGACCAGGCTCCAGGGCTGCTGGTATCTGCTCTCATGCGCCTAACACGTTCTATTGCAGCTTGAGGCAGGAGGTATTTTGGGAAACTCACTATTGTTCTAAGTGTGAGAGTAAGTCAATTAGGAAAATAACACATATTTTATTCAGTATGGCCAATCTATGTTAAATTGACAGGGAAAATTGGAGAATTTTCCTGGAATTTCTCAATAGTTCTCCTGGATTTTGCTTTGTGACTGCCGCACGCCTATGGAGCATGCTAAGAACTTTCCGAGCAGACGTGCTGGTGCTGAATTCCTGTCATACTGCTCCTGGTGATGTCAAAACGCTGCTCTACACGGCCCATGTGAGCCCACATTGTGAATCTGTGATATCACAGATACACACATCTCAGGAACATTGGGTCTACTTTTATTATGGCATTTGGAATTTATGGAATAGTCCTGGAGTATCCGAATCAGCTTGGCTCTCCGGAGGTAACAGAGCTGGCCGAGGGTGTGCTTGATCTGCTATCTCCTCTGGGCTGCCAGGGACCTAGGGGGCGGTGCCAGCGACTCTCAGAGCCTTTCCAGGAGCTGTGCACGCTACTCAATGCTGAGAACAATTGATGAGAAATGAGAAAGTCTGGCTTGAATTTGGCAACATGGAGAGTCCCATTCTGCAACGCTGGGTGACACAACCACGTTTCTCAGCATGGAGCAGCCGACGGTGGCCGGAAGGGCAGTGCAGGGAGGCTGGGAGAGGGAAGGTGGAGCAAAGCAGTTTGTATCTGGATCATCTCAAACATTCAAAAGTCCACTCAAAGGACACCGTGTGGGCAAGGGGCATGTGAGCCCCTGACCAGGTGAGGGACAGACCCAGTTCGGTGGCCACATGGCGGGTAACAGCAGCGACACTTTCAGAACAAGGCCCAGCACCACGGTCTAGAAGCCCACAGAGGGCACCAGCGAGGCCCTCGATGCACACCTTTTAGCGGCAAACCAGACAGAAATGCTTGAGGGAGGTAATAGAAGCCAATTAGAATTGTTTTCTTAAAAATAAAAAAACGGAAAGGCTGTTAACTGATATTCGTAGCTATTTAGATGGAAAATAAGGCAGGCCCTGGTCGAGTTTCAGTGCCAAAGTCTTCCTAGAGTTTCTGTCTTCTCTGTATACTCAAGGAGAGAACTGTCAAGGAAATCAACAATTTAAGGAATTTTGTTTGAGAGTAGGGGCTTAGCCAATTTGAACCACAGGATCACTGACAGGTAAGCAAAATGGATCTTGCAAATTCTGCCAAGTCCTCCATGTTCAAATTCAGCGAATGGCAGTAAGTACTAGCCTATACTGCACCTCAACTAGCTAAGAGGAGGAAGGAACAATCTCAGAACCCATCCTTTCAGCCCAGAAAAGCTGTTCATGAGAGAGGAGAATGCACCTCCCTCAGGGTTTCTGACCTGAGACGGAGACCAGTTTCACCAGGCACCCTCAGTTAGCACCCTGTCTGTTATCAAGGGAATGAACAAGTCTAAAGTCAATGGTGTTGAGTCACTTTTCGGCCTAAATGCAAATATAAGGGCACTGAACAAGCCTGTGACACTCCCCGGCCCTGGCTGACTTAACTCATGGCACTCCAGCATCCAATCCACTCCCACACATCAGAAGAAAATGCTGCTGTATTTCCGGCAGCACCGTGGACATACTCAGCACGTCACGACAGATTAAACGGGCCAGAGAGACAAAGTCCCAGCCTCCAAGTCCTCACCTGGCCCAGAGCAGAGTCTGCCCCAGGCAGCAGGTGCGACACACACACCTTCTCACTGTCAGCCTTGGTTTAACTCAAGCAATTCTTCCTTTGGAAGTCTCTTCTGGGGTCTGGACAAACGCTGCCTCTCCTTCTCACCTAAAGTTTTCCCACGTCTCATGTTACTTACAGTTCCCAAGTCAACAGTCATAAAAGTATTTTCTGTGCCTACATATGTGTGAGGTTCATTTTTTTCCTACATCATGCTTTTGTAAATTAAAAACCAAACAATTTGGCTTCCTGAAAAACATTATCAAGTAGTTTTCATGACAATAGAAGTCTTATCATTTTCAGGTAATATATGGTACATTACCTCTATGTGTGGAGTGTTCTTTTGTTACTTTAACCCCAAAAGATAAAGGTTTATAGTCAAATGCTGAATTGCACTCCCTTCCCTACCTTAGCAAAACTCTCCTCTGCCGCCGTGCCCTCCACATCCTCAGTGCTTCACAAACTCGGCTCCTGATTTGGGTACAAGCTGCAAGCTCACGACTTACCATTCCGTAACGCTTTTATGGGCTCTGATGACCGAGGTCTCAATGTCGATCGGGTGGTACCGCATGCCCCGCAGCTCCATGGCTTCGTCCAGTGCCCCGACCACGTAGAGGGCATCGTGGCGCTCTGTGAAGGAATGAAAGCCTGTGTGAGCTTCCCCATAATGCTGCTCAAGTCACTTTCCTTCTTTTCTGAAAAAAGATTAAAAACTACCCACAAGTGAGACAGGGACGCCAAGGAAGGGCCTCATGGATCCAGGGACAGTTTGCTTCTTCTGCCAGGGAGCTCCTTGGCAAGTGCCCGGCTTGTGTGTCGGTGCCCCACAGCTGGCGGCAAAGACGCCATGCTCCCTCTACACTTGTTCTTTGGGAGAAGACCTTTCTTGGCTCAGCTTCGATATCCAGTCAACTGCCTGATCACATGTTCACCGGGAGCAACTGAGGGGCGAAGTCAGCACCCAGTGGTCTGAGTCCCATGGACCCACCGGCTGAGGCCTCGTCTGCCCAAGGTCACACAGGATGCAGCAGTCACAGACCAGCTCCCTGACTCCAACCCACACGTGCTTCTCTGCGCTATTAATTCTGTGTCTAAGTGGGAAAAGAATGCGTAGCTCCTGGTCATGTTCATGAAGATTTCCTTAGCTCATAGAGCCATGAAATTTATTTCTATCCTTCATGCAAACCTCGGAATAACGACAATGACAACCAGTGGTCAGGTCCTATCTTTCCTTAATAAGGAAATGTCCTATATTTTTATAAGGTAGTAAGCATAGTAGGGAAAATCTGAAAGGCATGATTGACATATAAAATAATATCAGAGATAAGTACTTTCTAATTTAAATCAGACAAAGAAAGATGGAGACCCGGACTCGGCCTCTGCCCCCTACAGCAGCTTTGCCTCTTCTCCAGTGGCAGGGACACGTCCTTCAGGGTATCCCTGCTCCCAGGACACGGCGGGAAGTGGCTTTCCTGGCCTTTCTCTAGGATTATAAATTGCCACCAGCTTTTGCATCTTCCAGGAACCTCAGACAGCACCCTCAAACTAGTCTACAATTTCCCACAATGCAAATGTCATGCCAGGACATTTTTGTATGAGTCCTAAATGTAGCCCTGTGGGCCAGGCCATCGTAGGGATGTGAGAGGCATGTAAGGAAGCCTTGCTGATGTCTAGAAACTCATCTCCCTGGGGTTTTGGTCAGGCAAGATCTCACCAGGAACCTCAACTGCCATTGCTGTGAAACAGCCAAGTCCTGCCTCTACTTTTAGCAGAACTAAGGAGGTGAGAAAGGATTCTTGAACAAGCAAAGAATTAACTATGCGAGTGCACTTTTACTCCTCCGTGTCATGCAATACCCCTGGCCTCACCCCGCTCTCCTCTGATGGGGCAAAGGCAATGCTGTCCACACTAGGCACCAGCATCAGCAGCACCAGGCCCTGCACTCTGAGGAGCGCATGGGCAGAGATGGCCAGCCACCAGGGCCCGAGAGCTTCACGGCCTCCTCTTCCCAGACAGGGGCAGATCCAGTCCTAGAAGCAGCAGCGTGCACGTTCCTGCAGCCACTGGGCCGGCTTCTGTCTCGGATGGACCCCGTGGGAGCAGGCAGCCTTCAGGCTTGCTGAGGAGACTCTGTGGGCTGAGACGTCGGGCACTTTGCTGTGGGCGACACGGCAGCCCGTGCTCAGCAGCCGCGCCCCTCCCCGATTTTCAGTCAGCATTTGGTTCTCAGGACAGGACACGGTATGTGATGTGCAGCTCAGCTTGTTGGACACATTTGCATCTTGCCTTCCTCTCTTCTCTTAAACTCGGCTCTTTTCGCACTAGGTTGCAGCTAGCACATGTGTCCTCCTGGGTTTGGCTGCCATAAACCTTGGGAATAGCTTCTGTATCTAGGGGAGCCTAACCTCTCTGCCCATCTGTGTGGGGGGCCAGCCAGCCTGGACTCTCACCTCCATTTGCATCTGTGAGCTCAGTTCTCCGCAGGAACCCCAAGTAGCCTGTGCGTGCCCAGATGGTCTGGGTGTCTCCAAAACTTAGTCTTGAGTTGAAGTGATCCGACTGGAGGGATTCATCTCCGTAAATAGTAAAATAACCGCTGGCATTGTGGGCACTGTGAACCCAAATCTGCAAATGGAGGGAAATTTCACTGTGGGTGACATTATTTTATCTCCAGGGAAATGAGGCTACAACTACTTTGACAATTCAATAAATTATATTCAGTGATATTAAAAGTTTCCTTGGACTGAATAACCAAGATGTTAATCTCATTCAGGTTTCTGGAGACACACACAGAGGGTACTGAAATAAAGGCAGTCTACCAAGTTTGTGGCCAAGCAACCAATCAAGCCATCCATCTACGGGGAACTTATTAAAGCAGATTAGATGAAGATTTAACAAATAGCTTTTAAAAATATACACATCGAATGAACAAAGTCACACTAGATTCCTTCGCTTTTCCAAACGATTGTTTCTAAAGAGCAAGAACAATGTTGAAAAGCTTTGAGATTCATTTTCTCACTTCACCTGGTGAGCTTTCTTCTGGACACATAATGCAAGAAAACCACACACCAAAAAACCAAACCTAAGGGATGAAGGCACAAAACACCAAAAAACGGCAACAAAAATGCCTGATGTCTGACATTTGGGAAAATAGGTAAGCAAAGACTGGTATGGTGAGTCAAAGCCATAGCCACGTGGATTACGCAGAACCATGGACAGGGCTGGATAAAAGCAAAACCAGGTAAGTTCCCCAGATGCCCACGCAGCTGCATGCAGCTGTGCCCACACAGCAAGGGTCAGGAGACGAGGCCTTTTAGGCTCTGGAGTGTTTGCTGTGGAGACATTCTGGGCTTGGCTGTTTCCATTATTTTACTGACAATGAAAAGCGGTCAAGTTCCGGGAAGTCAGAAACAGGTTCAGTATTGCACCCACGTCCCCAGAGCAGCGCCTCACAAATGAAAAAGTGAAACTGAGAAAAAGAGAGTGCACCATCGGATCAGGGAAATGACAGCTGTCCTCTGTTCCTTAACACAAAGAAAATTCTCATTAAGGCAACTGAGTATTACTCAGTCATAAAAAAGGAGGAAATCCTGCCATGTGCAACAGCATGGATGAACCTGGAAGACGTCATGCTGAGTGAGAAGCCAGAACAGAGGAGGACAAATACTGCACCACCTCACTCATGCGGAATCTAAAGAGCCGAGTTCACAGAAGCGGGGCGCAAACAGTGGTTACCAGGGGCTTCAGAGTGGCAAGGGGGAGATGACGGGCAAAGGTGCCAACCTTCAGTTAGAGGGCGAATAGGCTCTGGGGAGAAAATGTAGTGTGGTGGCTACAGTTAATAATACTGTATTATTTACTTGAAATTTGATAACAGAATAGATCCTAAACGTTCTCATCACACACACGCAAAATGTGAGGTGACGGATAATAGAACCAACTCGGTCGTGGTAACTGTTTCAAAATATGTATATACATCAAAGCATCACAGTGCATTCCTTAATTTATACAACTTTCTCAATTAATCTCAAAAAGCGGAAAAAACACACATTCCCAATAAGAAAGTCACCCTGGAAATTTCGCCAGTTCTGGCCACCCTCAGAGGGAAGAGAATTCTGACCTTGGCCTAGCACACGTCTCGGGCAGCACCTGTGAGGACCCCCTCCAGGTGCTGGAGAAGCAGGCTCTGCTTCCAGCTTGTTTCTAGGAATGCATTTAAAGGAAACTCCTAAGTGAGAGCAGCACAGAATTTCATCTTCACAATTCTGATCTTTCATGTGACTGAGAGAGGTCAAGTGAGGGGCCAAAAAATGCCCAAGAAGCAAAGCAAGGTGGGACCTGAGAATGGTGAGGGCTTGCTCATTAGTCAGGCGTTCACCCACATACGTGCAGAAACGTGTTCCTGCATGTGCCGGGGATGTGGCCGGGGATGTAGCCGGGGCTGGGGAGGAGGAGGGCTGGTGCTGCTTATAAGAAGATGCCAGTTCTTAGCATGTCTCCCACATGTGATGCTGGGAGCCATTCAGGAATGGGGGCACCTAATGAGACAGGACAGGTAACAAGGGGAGCGAGGGTGTCCTTGGCTGGACACGGGGCTTGGTCCAGGGCACGGCAGGCCTGGGGTAACCGGAGGGAGGGCACACGTGCTGCCACCGTGGGAGGAGGCTGGCTCCAGACACGCTCTTCTCCAGTGCCCTCTGCTTCCTTGTAGAAGCAGCAAGCTCATCGCCAGAGAGAATGGGGCAGGAGGAGGACGCATGAGGCACGTGGCCTCTCAGACTGGGGACACCCAGCAGTGCCAGGCCCTGCTTGAGATGAGGTGTCAAGAATGGAGACCAAGGCCAGAGAGCTACACGAGGCAGCCTTCTCCAGCTGCATCCTGCCAGCAGCACGGAGGGGCACGGAAGGGCACAGAAGGGCACAGTGGCAAGGAGTTAAGAGCCAGCCAGGGTGGGTTTGTCCAGAACAAAATGAGGCAAAGGTGTCAAGTTCCACTGTTTGCCTTCTGATCTGAAATAAACACATGATTCTCTTGGCTACTGTGTCCTGATGGTGTCGTTTGCACATTACTCCCTGTGGAGGCCTCTGCCATTTTCCTAGTGAAGGACTTCTCAGTAATAAAAGCAGGAACATGGAAAGCAAACTCAAGAACTAAGAAATAAAGAAACTCCGTCCATACACATTATGTGTTTAAATCTTTCCTGAATTATTTCAGGAGAATCTATTATGGTTCCCTAAGGAAGTGCCATTTGTAACTGTGAGCTCTCACGGACTCACATGAGCCACAAAGCTCACCTCACGCTATTTCCCTGGCAATCATGTGAGCAGTTCTGACGGTGTCAAGGCAAACCGAGGATACATAACAGAAAAGTAACCTGGATATTGGAGGACACTCAACTCACCTCTCCAAGGTGTGAGTCCCCCAGCGGTCCTTTTGTTTCTGGGTTGGCAATTATAATCCGAACCCCTGGAAGTATCTATTTGGGAGAGGAAAAGTCTCTTGTCAATGGAAGGAATACAGGGAGAGGCTACACACAAGCCAACCTCAATTTCGTCTTTATGTAATTTCCTTTCATATGCCATGTCTCTTGGTCTCCATTCTGTTTAGAAAGCAATTAAATCAAAATTATATGCCACAAAGTTATGACCCATTAGACAATCACAGCATGACAATCGCATTCTCACTGTAACTGTTACAATATTGTATGCTGTTATGGTGACCTTAAAATTAAACATTTTGATTGTCATACCTCAATAAAGCTAAAAGAAATCTATTGAAAATCATGAAAACAATTTTTGAAAAAAAACATGGTAAATGATATAACGTTTAACAGAGCCTGACCCTTGCAAAATGGGAATTTTCAGTTGTTTCAATGAAGTTATTTAAGATATTTACATAGATTCAACATTACATCTCACATCATGGCACACGCATGGATGGAGGGTGATGCTTGCAGTAATCGCTGAAGGAAGGGAGTCACAGAGTGACATTTTCAGGGGTAAGCATGGACTCGAAGATAACCCAAAATGCTTTTGGCAAAACGACAGAGTAGGCAGCTGCTTTGGTGGTGCCAGAAGGGAAAGATTCTGTGTCAACTGCTAGTGAAGTCTGCAGGTTTTAATTAGAACGTCCATGTGGATCTCCAGCTCATCTCCACCGAATTTTCAACTCAAGATACTGGGGAACTTTTTCCTGCAGGTAAACATCTTTTACTGTGATGGATGTCAGTATTAAGCATTTTTCTTTTTTTTTTTTTTTTTTTTTGAGACAGAGTCTAGCTCTGTCATCCAGGCTGGAGTGGCACGATCACAGCTTACTGTAGCCTTAAGCAACCCTCCAGTCTCAGCCCCACAAAGTGCTGGGATTACAGGCATGAGACACTGGGTCTGGCCAGAATCTCCTTCTTAAAGTTTAGCTTAGAAATATCTCACATTCCACTGATACCACTTATATAAGGAATCAAAAGTTTATTCTGGAAATCCTGAAGATAGCCTGTCTCAGATCAGCTCATCTAACATTTACGATTGAGATAAAGGCAAAACATTTTATGGTAAAAACACAGAACATCTTGGAATAGTCATACTGTTAAATCTCACTTAAGTTTGAAATGAGAGTTCAGGGCTCTGGTCTCTGCTGCTGACTATGGTCTGCCAGACTGTTAAGATGGATGGTGAGCACATTCCTACTGTCGGAACCAACTCTGTAAACAATTCTAAGTTGCAGCCATGCAGGCAATTTTATAATAGGTCCAGAAGCAACGTGAGATGCTTTTAGAATTATGTCAACGGAGAAGGAATCTGACAACTGGGGCCAAAAAGGAAAAAAAAAGGTTTATATATGTTTTAGGTTTAAATATGTTTCTTGCCCTTTAGTGCTAGGAAAAACAAAACAAAACAACAACAAAACAAAACAAACCAGCCACTGTGGCAGAAACTACTAGTTGTTCTTGATAACCATTCTTTTCTACTTCCATAGTAATAGATACCCTGATTTTTAGATAGGCCTATAGATATTCAGAATTGATATCTCAATAGTTCCCAACCTTTAGCTACGTGTGGCCATGTGACCACGTTCTGATCAATGGAATTTCAGTGTAGGACAGCTTGGGAACCTTCCCTATGGTCTGCATGCTTTGTTCTTTTCTTTTTCTCCTCCTGCTGGCTGGAACGTGGAAATGATGGCTGGAGCAGCAGCAGCCGCCTCAGCTCCTCAGGTGCCCCTGGGAATTGGGCTCCAATGTGCAGACAGAGGCCAAAGGCAGCAGGGCCTGTGCTGGCTTCACGGGGCAAGAGATGCCTATTTCCTAACTTTTACCTGAGGAAAAAAGTCTAACTTGCTTAAAACACTGTTATTTTGAGTTTCTATACTCATGGATATGTTACTTTCAAGTTAGGAAAAACATTCTAAAAAATACATTTCTGAAAACTTCAAAGCTCCTACACTCAGAAGCAAACTGATACAGAAATGCAGGTTTCTTCCTATAATACTTACCTTTCCCGATTCCATCAGGGGCAGGCTATGAGGGGATCCTCTTTCCACTAAGCGAACTCTGCAAACAGAAAGAGAAAATGTTCCTAAAATATTCCTAGATGTGTTTTCTGTCCAGTTTTCCCCTTCACCAATTCACATGAGGTCACAAGCCCGGCAGCTGTCCGGGAAAGTTGATTCTGAGCATCATCCAATGGCAAAGACAGAAGTTGCAAAAAGAACAACCCAGCAGCAGAGGAAACTGTACTCAAAGTAAGGGCCACAGAGAAGACAGATGAAGCCACATCTCTCAAACCTGCAAAATAACTGGAAAAATGACTCTGAACTTAAAGTTACCATGAGTCCACTTAGCATTTTCAGAAAAGGAAAAGAACACGGATTACAGAGCATCCTTGAAAGAGCTGTGGGTCACCCATGACCGTGTCGCCTGGTCCTGAAGCACCGACGGCTGTCCTGTGGGTGGAAGGCAGGGCTAGGTGTGCAGCAGGCGAGAGCCCTCCCAAGACAGCATGTGCATCACAGCCAAAGGAGCAGAGAGAACTGCCGGGCCCTGACGGCAAAGGTACTCAGAAATTAAACTCTTTTACTTCAAAGAATACGTAATGATAATTTAATCTTAAGCACTGCCAAGGAAATCGCAGCGGGTCACAACCAGCGCTTCGGTAACAGTCCTCCCAGGTGCATTATTTCTGTATTTTGAGGTCTTCACTATGGTTTTGCATTTTTACCAAGTGCCTAGTGGACCATGACACTCTTCGTTCACCTAAGGGGCAATTTTTATTTAAACAAAATAAAGCAAAGGAGAAAGTGCTTGAAGGCTTGAAGATGGCGTATCAGAGGACCTGCCTCCCACCTGGGGACAGGCTGCGCACAGGGGGCCTGTTGGCTCCTGAGACACCCTTCTTACCATCCCCCACTGATGTGTTTTTTGTTTTTTAAAGAGACAGGGTCTCACTCTGTCACACACGCTGGAGCACAGTGGCACAATCGTGGCTCATTGCAGTCTTGACCTCCTGGCCTCAAGCAATACTTCTACCTCAGCCTCCTGAGTTGCTGGGGCTACAGGTGGGCACTACCACATCTGGCTAACTTTCACGTGTTTGTAGAGAGGAGATCTCACTATGTTGCTCAGGCTGGTCTCAAGCTTCTGGTCTCAGGTGATCCTCCTGTCTCAGCCTCCGAAAGTGCTGAGATTACAGGCGTGAGCCACCATGACCAGCCCTCACTGAGATTTGAAACACACCAGGGACCCACTCTCAGGCACTCGGCACCGCAGTCTTCCTCTGTGACTGACAGATGTGCCACAGAAGGAGGATGAAGGGTAGGGAAGGGGCAGGAGGTACCAAGAAAGAAGGCTGAGTGTCACGGGGCCCTGAGGGGCCAGTCCAGTGCAGCCCTCTGCGTGGCATGAGGGTGGTTGCGGAGGGTACACACACCTCTGGGCATGGGGGTGTTCCTGCCCCCACAGGGGGAGGCACCCAGCAGTGTGGAAGGTGGCACCGGCCTGACGTCCTGCATGTGCCAGACATGTGATGTCAATAAATCAGGGAGCAGCGCAAAGGGCTCGACAGGGCCTTGACCGGCTGCACTGCTCCTGCTGGACCTCGGGCTGTCTGCAGTCGGGGGCACCATCTCCTCTGGCTGTTCAGTGACTGAGGCCACAGGACCATTTCCTCGCACCCAGCCTGGCGCGACTTCTCTGGTTGCTGCAGACAGGAGCAGCCGGTGCCGGGGAGGATCATCTGTGGCGGAATAGGGAAGGCTGGCAGCACTTTCTCTTCTGCAGGGGACAGGAGGAGAGACGCTGGGGAGGGCACCTGTGTGCGTCAGCAGAAGTCTGATGAGGGAGGAGGACTCACTAGAGCCATTTCCGATCAGATGAGAACCATTAACTCTGTGGTGTGTCTCAAAGGGAAACCTTGATGCCAGCAGCCGATGAGGACGGCCAAAGAGCTCACACGATTCAAGCTCTTATGGACTATGCCGATAGGCTTGATGACGCTAACCTCCAAAAATGGCTTACTGGCTGTTTTCACACACAACTGCAAGAAACTAAAGAACTTTTAGGAGCCAGGTAGCATTATGCTAATTCACGACTTGCCATGAGAGAATACCTAGAATTTGTGGTGCAACACAAACGTGCTCTCCTTTGGACACTGACCACGGAGCAGCTCACAGCCAGAGGCGGCACGCTCACACTTGGGATGTCGGCAGGACGTGACCATGTCAGGACAATGCTGCTGACTCCTTCCTGCCGTGCCAGGAGGCCCGCACACGTGCCCTGATCTGAGCGGCCAAGTGGAGTCAAAGCCAGCAAACTGTGGGTTCCAGATAGGGGCTATCTGCTCCAGATGAAGCCAGCAGTAGAGAAGCCAGACCATTCAGGCTGGGGCAGCGGCGAGAAAGGGGCACCTGAAGATGGTGAGGAGAAAGAAAGAACGAGAGGGGGTCAGATGCCCCCACCTCAGCACTACAAAAGCCAGGTGACCAGCCAGGGAGTGAAACTCAGCCAAAACCAAGGGCTGTTTGGGACACACACCATCTCTGTTTCTGCGCCCAGTCCTCAGTCATCTCTACTTCAGGACGTCCGAGATCCTGTCGCTGGCTGGAGTCAGGTGCACAAGGCAGCTCTGGGAGCTGTTGCTATGGGGATGACTTCAGACAGGGTAAGGGGGTCACTCAGGAAACAAGGCTCTTGAGTTACAAAAGCGAAGGGCAAATGCCCCAGGGCTCCGCCAGAGAGGGCCCAGGCTCTGCAGCATTCCCAGATCTTCCTTATCTCCATCCTGTGGGTTTTTACCTTGGCCTGTGCTCACCTACTTAGGGGGCGTGCAGGAAAACAAGACAGGTGAGGCTCCGGGCAGGTGTGTGCTGGCCAGCGCCCTGCCCTCCGGCCGCATGTCCTTCACTCTCTCCGGCCTCTGCCCCCATATTGACCCTCAGCCTCGCGAAAGGAAGCAAGACAGAATCTCAGCTGATAACCTTGTCTGAAGTGTTGAAAACACAGAAGATCATCAAGAATTCTCTCTCTGGTTCATGTGAAAAATGTGTGCTTCATATGAAAACAGGCACAGGATGCTAAATCACTCAGGACGGTCCTGGATGAAAAAGCTACATATCCTGCTAGCAAGTGCCACACAGGAATTCCCTCTTCTACACCAAGGGGAACAATATCCACGCAGCCGAGAGAGGAAAAAAGCTGCCCCCTATCTAAGGGCAAAAGAGATGTCTTCCTAAAGAACCAGCAGATGTATTTGTAACAGACACATCAGAGGGCTGATTCCCTCCATGTGCAAAGAACTCATAGAAATAAAACCAGGTGATCTTGGTTGTTCTCAAAAGTAGTGTTCTCCACAGTTACAGAGTGGGCTGAGTTAAGACCCAGGTCAAACTGTGCTGCTTGGTGTCGACTTTCTCAGACTGGGGATCACAATGCAGGCATCACCAGGTTTGGGCAAATTCAATGAGCTATGGATCTGAAGTGCTTGTTTTCCGTGAGTTATGAGTAGCAGTGATTATTAACACTTCTCGGTTAGAACCAGGTTGTAAGGTTAAAACCAAGGTGTTGCCTGGCACACGAGAGTGGGGCTGCTGGAGGGAGATACAGAGGTCTGTGGACTCCGGGAGCCAGAGTGGAGCAGGAGGACTCCATGAGGGAGGGAGGAATACAGGCTCAGCCAGGCTGGCCCTCTCCCGCGGGAAGTGTGACTGAGCCACGAAAAGGACCAAGTGATGCTGCAAGAAGACTCTCATCTTCCAAGAGCCATCGTGCCGAGGCTGGCGTCCAGCAGAGCTCACCTTCTGTGAGGGCACCTTCCGCTCAGGTCACGCTGCAAAGTCAGCTTTAGACAACTCAGGGCTGAGGAAACCCGTCAGCTCCAGATCCGGAACTTTGTGTCACTTTTCTTGCTGCCTCCAACGTGCATTACTGCTGCCCAAACTGGCTCCACGAACCATTACTAGGTGAAAGTCGGTTTTAAACAGTGCACCTACTTTCACATCAAGGCTACAATTTAACCGAGTGTCTGAATAAACTTTTCCAGCCTGGCCTCTGTCTCACCCCTTATTTCTCTCAACTCCAGTATGAATCTTGGACTTGTGGGGAATAAACTGTCTTTTCATCCTATGCTGTCAAGTGGACTTGAAGTTAAACTTTTGCTAGAAAAGCAAAGAGAGAGTTGACATGAGGGGACTTGCTACTAGCCTCTAACTTGCTCTGTTCTTGAACTGCCCTCACATGGACTCGACCTTAGCAACCTGTTTTGCTGGAAGCAACATCTCAGAAGGCTGAAGCCCCGATGGCGCCGTGCAACCCTGAGTGGGCAACGGACGCACGGCTGTCACGAGAGGTCTGTGAGGTCTTCATTCTTCACTCGTGCCTCCCAGCATCACACACCTGGTCTCCTGGGAACGGGCGGGAAGGTGCTGCTGAGATAACCAGGTTTTTCATCATTTGTCTAAGGAGAGCCATGGTTGAACTTCTCGCTAATCCTTCCCCACAAAGCTACAGAAGGGACTCTTTCTTTATCCAACTGAGATTCTCACCAAGGAGCCTTGTCTGAGCCATGCAAAGGGGGATGAGCACACCTGCCCAGGACCACCACCCCCTGGCAGCACCCGCGGGCTGACAGAGCATCCGTGAGCACACCAGCTTCGGAGACGTGACGACAACCAAGAAACAAATAGCACTCTCTGCCCCAACAGAAGTGCGCCGGCAGACGGCAGCACTGTTCCCGCCAGAAGGACGACTGCTTCAGATCAGGGCAGCCGGAGCCCCTGACCAATGCCCCGAGGTGGGGCACCTGATGCAGATGCCAGCAGAGCACCCACCGGAAGCCCACCCTGCCCACCCACGCCACTGTTCAGCACTGGCCTGATGGTCACTCATGACCCGAAGGGTCCAGCACCCTCTGCACCTTCAGTCTCAAAAACCGGCTTGACAGACCGGATGCAGATGGAGCTAGTGCTGTCCTGTGCCAACTCTGTGGCATTTCAAGGGGAGCAGACAGGACACGGGGTAACCCAGTCATGGAAAGCCAAGCTGCAGCACAGCCACACTCGCAGTTTGAGGATGGCATTTATGAATGTGCCACTGAAAAAAACAACCAAAACTTTTACTTAAGATTTTAAACTACACCTTCTTCCAAAAATAATTTGAAGCATTTAAAATACCCAGTATAATAAGACCATCTGAACAATAAGCTTTTAAAAATCCCCCAAAGATAGACGGGAAATTAAATACTCAAAAACTTTAGATTAATTAACAGGCTGTGACTGAGTCTAGTCTGCAGCTTCCTGCCAGCTAAGGCACACAGAGGATGAGGCAAGTGTTACTGTCAAAGTTGGGATTTTAATATCTTGCCATTTCCTTTGCAACCAGTGGAGCACGTTTAAGAGTATTAAAATCACAAGGAACAACAACAGTGCTTAAAAATATATAGGCATGTTCACACATCCAAAACCACAAACAAAACCAAAAACAAATGCACTATTATTTCCACAGGAGGTCCTCCCAGGACTCAAGCCCTAACAAAAGCTACAGAGGACCGCAAGAGACGGCCCACGGTGGCCACCACAAAAGGCTAAGGGCAAGCAGATCTCGATCATGGAAGTCCAGAAACAGATACCAATCACCCTAAAAATGGGCAACGAAAGAAAACAGAGGAACATTTTCATCTCATCTAACCGCATTGCACAAATGAAGTACCAAAGCATACTTTATGTACTTTTTTCATTTATAAAATTATAAACGTAACTCCCTCCAATCCAGACTCTTCTGTCCATCCTTTTCCCTTTTCTCTCCCTCGGGTGGGAGAGAGCTCTGTGTTTTCTTCCCTTAAAAGACACCATTTGGAGGCATGGACTGAGCTGATCTTGCAGCCCAAACTGCCCTCTTCCATCTTCTTCCAAGGCCAGATGGGTTTCAAGTTTCAGAAGTGCTCAATTTCTGAATGCTAATCCTGAGCACAGATCCCTGCTACCTAAGATCCTAATCACATGCATCAATATGCTAGGTGCAGTGGCTCATGCATGTAATCTTAGCACTTTGGGAGACTGAGGCAGGAGGTTCACTTGAGCCCAAGAGTTTGAGACCAGCCTAGGCAATGTGGTGAGACCCTGTCTCTACAAAAAATGCAAATATCAGCAAGGTGTGTTGGTGTGCACCTGTAATCCCAACTACTGGGAAGGTTGAGGTGGGAGGATCGCTTGAGGCAGAGGTCACAGTCAACTGTGATCATGCCACTGCACTCTAGCCTGGATGACAGAGTGATACTCCGTCTAAAAAGAAAAAGAAAAAGAAAAAAATGCATCAATATTTCTGTGGCAAAGAGTGGGATAAATTGTTTATCACTTTATGTCCATTCATAAGGTTTTCATGACATTCATTCGCATTGAATTAAAAAAAAAAACTTTTCATTTTTGGGAACTCCTTGGTTTTTAAAAAAATACTTTCTGAATAAGACCTCAAAAGCACAGGCCACAAAAGCAAAAATAAGCAAATAGGGTTAATATAACTTAAAAGCTTCTGCACAGCAAAAGGAAACAAAGTGAAAAGACAACCTACAGAATAAAAGAATACATTTGCAAACTACTCACCAGACAAGGGATTAATATTCAGGATATATAAGGAACTCAAACATCTCAACAGCAAAAAAACAAACAAAAAACTGATTAAAAAATGGGCAAATGATCCAAACAGACATTTCTCAAAAGACATAAATGGCCAGAAAATACATGAAAATTGTTCAACATCACAAATCATCAGAGAAGTGGAAGTCTTTTTTTTTTTTTTCCCCAAGTGAAAGCAAGTTTATTAGGAAAGTAAAGAAATAAAAAAATGGCTACTCCACAGGCAGAGCAGCAACAAAGACCGCTCAGCTGCTTTATACTTATTGTTACTTGGGAGGTGGAAGTCAAAACCACAGTGAGATATCACCTCACTCCACCTAAGATGACTATTATCAAAATGACAAAAAATATCAAATGCTGGTGAGGATACAGAGAAAGGGGGACTCTTACACACTGCTGGTAGGAATGTAAACTAATACAGCTACCATGGAGAGCAGTATGAAGGCTCCTTAAAACACACACACCCTTGGGAAGCCGAAGCAGGCTGATCACAAGGTGAGGAGTTGGAGACCAGCCTGGCCTATATGGTGAAACCCCATCTCTACTAAAAAAACACAAAAAATAGCTGGGCGTAGTGACACACGCCTGTAGTCCCAGCTAATCAGGAGGCTGAGGCAGGAGAATTGCTTGAACCGGGGAGGCGGAGGTTGCAGTGAGCTGAGATCGTGCCACTGTACTCCAGCCTGGGTGACAGAGTGAGACTATCTCAAAAACAAAACAAAACAAAACAAAACAACCCTCCCCACCCCATACACACACACATACCAAACTACGAATAGAACTACCATATGATCCAACAATCCCACTACTGGGCGTTTATCCAAAGGAAAGCAAATCATCAGTGTACTGGAGAGACACCTGCACTCCTCTGTTTACTACGCCTGATTCACAATAGCCAAGATATGAATCCACCCAGGAGTACAACAGCAGACGAATGGATATGGAAGGTGTGGTATGTAACACTGAATAGGATTCAGCCACAACAGAGAATGAAATCCTATCATCTGCAACAATATGGATGGAAGCACAGGACATTAAGTAAAGTGAAATAAGCCAGGAATAGAAAATTAAATACTACACGTTCTCACTCATATGTGGAAGCTAAAGAAAGTTGATTTCATAGAAGTACAAAGTACAACAGGGCATAGTGGAGGCTGGGATGGGAGGGATGGGGAGAGATTTGTTAAAGGAAACAAAATCACAGCTGGATAGGAGGAAGAAGTTGCAATGTTCTGTACCACTGCAGGATGACTATAACTAACAGTAATTTATTATTCAAATAGCTAGGAGGAAGACACCAAACATTTCCAAAGAAATGATGCACGTTCCTGATCTAATATCCTGATCTGCTCACTACGCGTTATATGTATCGAAACATCACTGTGTACCCTATGAGTTGTACAACTATGTGTTAATTAAAATAAAAAAGTTAAAAATATACTTTTTAGGAGTTTCAGATTTAAGAAAAATTGAGCAGATGGTAGAGCTCCCACATTACCCTACAATACAACCCAGTCTCAGAATGCACGCACATCCAACATTAGTTAGAATTAGTGAGCCAACACTGAGATGATTTAAATCTATCCTTTACTCAGTCTTCCTCATTTCCCCCTAAAATCCCTTTCCTGTCCCAGGATCCTACCCAGGATTCCACATGACAATTGGCCGTCACGTCTCTTTGGGCTTCTATGGGCTGTGACAGTCTCTCAGAAATGTCCCTGTTTTGCTGACCTTGACGGTTTTGAGGGGACTGGTGAGGTGTTTTGTAGGCTACCCTTTGGTTGGGACTTGTCTAACATTGTTCAAGGGTAGACATAGATCACAGGCATTTTGGAGAAAGGCCTCAGAGATGAGCGCCCTCCCCATGGCATAATATCAAAGCCCCCCTGCTCATCACCGCTGACGGTGACCTCACATTTAGCTGGGTCACGTGTGCAGGTTTTCCCCATCCCTTCCACATGCCCTCTCTGGAGGCATTGCTCTGCACAGCCCATGCTGGAGAGGAGAGGGTGTGTGCTCTCTTCTTGGCTTTTGAGATGTGAGACTGCAGGCCTCATGGAGGGCACAGCCTCCCGCCTCTGGGTGACCAAGCCCATGCCCCAGGCCCAGTAGCTTGGGGATGGGCAGCCGTCTGACAGAGGAGGTCTAATGATCATGGGGCTGCAGCATTCTCCTAGGTGGAATGAGCACAGAGAGCTGATCCATTTGCACAGAAGTGTGCACAGAGCAGAGAAGCAAGGTGACAAGGGGACTCCTGAGGCTCTTCTGGGCTTTGCTTCCAGACCCTCCCTGTCACTGGGCTGCACCTCCACCCCACCCTCCAGTTCCTCAGGCACCTCTTTCCTACCTCAATCTTCACTTGCTGAAATGGTCCAACTTGGTTTCCGTCACTGAAGTCTTGACTAATGTAGAGCAACTTTCCCTTTTTGAATAAGACTAGAAAGACTTGAAAAATAATTCTAGATTTGATGTTTATGAGCATGTGTAAAAGTTTTTTCGAAATAATTTCAAAATTATAGTAAACTTGCAAGAATGAAAACAGTATAAAGAATACTTGTAACACACAGGTTCATTGCTTGTTAATATTATGTTCCATCTGCTTTATAATTTGCACTGCCCACCCCATCTTACCCAATATGCACACACAGTTTTTTCTGAACCATTTGAGGGTAAGTTAAATACATCAAGGCCCCTTTACTCCTAAGTATTTAAGGGTGGATTTCCTGAGAATAGGGATATTATCTTACTTATGCACAGAACAGTTATCAGTTTCAATTATTTTAATATTGATCCAATATTTAATCTATAGCCTCTTTCCAATTCTTTCCATTACTCCAATAATACCCCTACAGTTCCCACCTTGAATGCAGGGCTCACCCTAGCATCAGGTTTTGTATTTTGTTGTCATTTCTTTAGCTTGCCTTAAATGGGAAGATTTCCAAAGTCTTTTTTGTCTTTATGACATTGACATTTTTGCCAACATCATGTCCCTGCCTTTAAAAAATATTTAAAATTCTTTAACTCAAAGTGGATCAATGACATAAATGTAAGAGATAAAATTGTAGACTGTTAAGGGAAAAGCCTCATGACATTGGACGTGTCAATTATTTCTTGGCTACGACACCAAAAGTATATGCAGAAAACAAAGAGGATAAACTGGACATCAAAACTAAAAGCTTCTGTTCATCAAAGGACACAATCAACAGAATCAGCAGAGTGAAAACGCGACCCAGGAAATGGGAGCAAGATTTGCAAATCACATATCTGTTAGGGGGCTAATACCGAGATTATGTAAGGGACTCTTACAACTCAATACCCAAAAAACCCAAAAAACAAACCAAACAAAAAAACCACTCCAGTTAAAAAGTGTGGAAAAACTTGAATAGTCATTTTTCTAAAGAAGGTATACAAATAGCAGTTGAGCATGAGATGCTTGACAAGACCATCACTAGGAAAACGCACACCAAAGCCACAACAAGATGGCATCTCACACCCATTAGGATGGCTACTCTCAAAAAAAAATAGAAAACAGCTACTGTTGGTGAGCACATGGAGAAACTAGACCCATGTGCACTGCTGGCAGGAAAGTAAAACGATGCAGTGGCTGTGGAAAACAGTATGGCAGTTCCTCCAGAAATTAAAAATAGAACTATTGTATGGTTCAGCAATTCCACTTCTGGGTATATACCCAGAAGAACTGAGACCAGGTCTTCAGCAGTATCTGTAAACCATGTTCACAGCAGTATCTGTAAACCATGTTCACAGCAACCCAAGTGAACATCGGCAGACAACGGATGAGCCAAGTGTGGTGTATACGCACAAGGAAATATTATTCAATCTTAAAAAGGAAGGAGAATTTGACACATGCTACAACATCGATGAACCTTGAGGACATGCTAAGTAACATCAGCCAGTCACAAAAAGACAAATACCACAGGACTGGACTTATATGAGGTACCTACCTAGGTAGTCAAATTCATAGACAAAGTAGAATGGCGGGTGCCAGGGGCTGAGGGAAGAGGGATGGAGAGTAGAGGTTTAATCAAGACAATATTGAGTGTGTGGAGAAACCGGAACCAGGTGCGGCCCTGAGCGTGTGGAGAAAGCGGAATCAAAGGCGGCCCTGAGCCTCTGGAGAAACCGGAACCAGTCGCGGCCCTGAGAGTGTGGAGAAACCGGAATCAGAGGCAGTCCTGAGCGTGTAGAGAAACCGGAATTAGGAACGGCCCTGAGCGTACGGAGAAACTGGAATCAGGAGCGGCCCTGAGCGTGTGGAGAAACCGGAATCAGGAAGGGCCCTGAGCGTGTAGAGAAACCGGAATCAGGGAGGGCCCTGAGCATATGGAGAAACTGGAATCAGGAGCGGCCCTGAGCGTGTGGAGAAAGCGGAATCAAAGGCGGCCCTGAGCCTGTGGAGAAACCGGAACCAATCGCGGACCTGAGCGTGTGGAGAAACCAGAATCAGAGGCAGTCCTGAGCGTGTGGAGAAACCGGAATCAGAGGCAGTCCTGAGCGTGTGGAGAAACCGGAATCAGGAGCGGCCCTGAGCGTGTGGAGAAAGCGGAATCAAAGGCGGCCCTGAGCGTGTGGAGAAAGCGGAATCAAAGGCGGCCCTGAGCCTGTGGAGAAACCGGGACCAATCGCGGACCTGAGCGTGTGGAGAAACCGGAATCAGAGGCAGTCCTGAGCGTGTGGAGAAACCGGAATCAGGAGCGGCCCTGAGCGTGTGGAGAAAGCGGAATCAAAGGCGGCCCTGAGCGTGTGGAGAAAGCGGAATCAAAGGCGGCCCTGAGCCTGTGGAGAAACCGGGACCAATCGCGGCCCTGAGCATGTGGAGAAACCGGAATTAGGAGCGGCCCTGAGTGTGTGGAGAGACTGGAATCAGGAGCGGCTCTGAGCGTGTGGAGAAACCGGCATCAGAGGCAGCCCTGAGCAGCCCTGAGCGTGTAGAGAAACCGGAATCAGGGGCAGCCCTGAGTGTATGGAGAAACCGGAATCAGAGGCACAGCCCTGGGTGTGGAGAAACAGGAACCAGGAGCGGCTCTGACCGTGTGGAGAAACCGGAACCAGGAGCGGCCCTGAGCGTGTGGAGAAACCGGAACCAGGAGCGGCCCTGAGCGTGTGGAGAAACCGGAACCCAGGCGCGGCCCTGAGTGTGTGGAGAAACCGGAATCAGAGGCGGCCCTGAGCGTGTGGAGAAACCGGAATGAGAGGCGGCCCTGAGCGTGTGGAGAAACCGGAATCAGAGGCGGCCCTGAGCGTGTGGAGAAACCGGAATCAGAGGCGGAATCAGAGGCGGCCCTGAGCGTGTGGAGAAACTGGAATCAGAGGCGGCCCTGAGCGTGTGGAGAAACCGGAATCAGAGGCGGCCCTGAGCGTGTGGAGAAACCGGAATCAAGCGTGGCCCTGAACCTGTGGAGAAACTGGAATCAGGAGCGGCTCTGAGCGTCTGGAGAAACGAATCAGAGGCGGCCCTTAGCGTGTGGAGAAACCGGAATCAGCAGCGGCCCTGAGCGTGTGGAGAAACAAATCGGAGGCGGCCCTTAGCATGTGGAGAAACCGGAACTCACCCTGAGCAGCCAGGCAACTCCTCCACAGAAAGGACTTGAAAAGCATCTTTTTGTTTATTAAATCATAAGACATCTTTTGTTTATTAAACAGAAAAATAAGCTTTTCTGTTTATGTCACCAAAATAACTATCAGTGTGTAGTTCCTAAACCCAAAGAGAAGAGCGAGTTTCCAGCAGGAGGGTAGGCTCAGCAGCATCCACTAGCATGGCACTCAGCGTGGAACATTAGGGTGGGGTCATAGGTGGCCTTGCTGGGTGCCACCAGGGAACTGTGGGGACATAGGGCTTTGTCTCTCATGAGCCAGATGAACCCAGACCCTCTGAGGTGTTCAGCTGTCTGGGGAGAGGGCCGTGTGGTGGCCACAGGTGAAAAGGGTCAAAGGAGGATTTTTGTTTTTAGACGGCATTTGTCATGTCATATTTACATTCAGATAGACGACTTCGAAGATAAGGAAACACTGGTGATGTCAGAGGGAGGGGATGCCGGTCAGCCCCAGGACCTTGAGCAGACAGTAGAGGGCTGGCGTCTGGGGAAGGTGGAGGGGGTCAGGAGAAAAGGCAGCTGCAGGGGGTCATAGTGGGTGGGAGCTGCTCATTGCTGCTTAATTGCCTCATTTAGGAGATAAACTGAGGCCCTCAAAGGTTTAAAGTTTACACTGATGTGGCAAAGTGAAAGAATAAATTAGAGAATGGGATGTAAAGACTAAAAATATTAATGAGTTTAAAGATGGACACAGTCTCTCTGGGATACGGATGGTAATTCTAAAACAGCAGAGACAAAAATATTTTGGCAATAAGCCTGCCTCTTCCATCTCCTGAAAACATGCCTTAGAGGGTCAGGACCTGGGAGCCCGCCTCTGGGAACTGCGTCCTCACCCGCTTGTGGGGTGGCCACGGTGCTCCGTGACTGCTCTCCTTCCACACACACCTGGCCAGGGGATTTTTGGAGTGGGGAGCAAGAGAAGTGGGAGCTGCAAACCAGGCACCAGGAGAACGACAAAGCCTCGCAGGACATTGTGTCCAAATACCACAAGTGACATAGTGTGAATGTGAATTCTTTATTTTTCATTCGGTTTTCCCCACTGGTTTGTCATCTGTTTTCAAGTAGACTGCAAGTTCTATTTAAGGAATCATGAAAGCCCTACTGTCCCTTACCCGATGATCATCTCAAGTTGGGCAAGACGATGGATTAGGAGGCTGTTCATGCCTGAAGACAGCCAGAGCAGAAAGAAAGGAAAAAAATATAAACTAATAAGAACAAGGCATTTGCATGAGTACATACACACAATCGTATATCCATGTAAAGGTATAACTATATCAGATAATTGTACTGAGACAGCTGGCCAGCATTGTCCCAAGTACCTGACACATACCAAGAATCCTCCTAATGACTCTAGGAGTGGCACTGCTTCTGCCATTTCACAGGCAGAGAAAGTAAAATACAGGAAGGCAACGTGTGCAGGATCACATGGCCAGAAAGTGATAGATCTGAGGCCAGACAATGGGTCCTGAGCCTAATCCAAGCACCTGTTAAATTCATTGCAGCCAGACAAACCACCCTGAGGCTCAGCTCTGGTACCCAAGGGACGGGGGAGTGAGGGTGAGGCTCCTGGGTACACTGCTGGGACAGTCACCTGAGGATCATGTGACACGCTGAGAAGCCACAGGTAAAAAGTACGGTCATGTCACTCAACAACAGGGAAACATCCTGAAAAATGAGCTGTCCATTGTGTCATCATGCAAACACCACAGAGTGGACCTACATACGCAGGGATGGGGTAGCCTCCTACGCTCCTATGCTGTATGGTACAGCCAAGTGCTCCCAGGCTGCACACCTGGACAGCAGGTGACTATACACAATTGCAATACAACAGTATTTGTGTATCTAAACATAGAAAAGGCACAGTAAAACATGCTGTAAAAAGATAAAAAATGGTGCACCCATATAGTGAACTTACCCATAAACAGCTTTTAGAACTGGAAGCTGCTCTGGGTGAGTGAGTGGTGAGTGCACACAAAGGGCTACGACATCACCATATGTAGCTGTAGACTTCGTAAACACTGTACTTGTAAGCTAAGACATCACCTCACACATCTGTAGATTCGTAAACACCGTACCCGTGGGCTAAGACAACACCACACACAACTGTAGATTCTTAAAAACTGTACTCGTAAGCTAAGACATTACTGCATGTGGCTCTAGACTTCGTAAACACCGTACTTGTGAGCTAAGACAACACCACACGCAGCTGTAGATTTGTAAACACCGTACTTGTAAGCAGACATCACTGCACACAGCTGTAGACTTTGTAAACACTGTATTCATGAGCTAAGACATCACCGCATGTGGCTGTAGATTCTTAAATACTGTACTCGTAAGCTAAGACATCACCCACATGCGGCTATAGACTTCGTAAAGACTACTTGCGAGCTAAGACATCACCGCACGCGGCTGTAGATTCATAAACACTGCACTTGTGAGCTAAGACATCACCGCACGTGGCTGTAGATTCATAAACACTGTACTCATAAGCTACACTAAATCTGTAAGAAAATTCCTTTGTTAAATAAATTTCCATTTAGTGTAACTCTATGTTGTAAATTCCTTAAAGCTTTTTGACTCACTTATAAAAACAGAGTAAAACATATTGTACAGCTGTACAAAAATAATTTATCCTTATATCAAGTTTTCTATTAAAAGTTTTTGACTTTTTAAACTTTGTTAAAAACGAATACACAGACACACATTAATCTGGGCCTCCACAGGATCAAGATCACCAAAATTACTGCCTTCCACCTCCACATCTTGTCCCACTGGAAGGTCTTTAGGGCAGTGACATGCACAGAGCTGTCATCTGTGTGAACAATGCTTTCTGCTGGATTCCTCCTGAAGGACCGGCTGAGGCTGTCTTACAGTTAACTTTTTTATTGTAAGCAGAGAGAATATACTCTAAGATAACGACATTAAAGGTAAGTACATAAACCGGTTACACAGGTATCTTATCACAATCCAGTATTATGCATGTACTGTGTATGATCCTACATGTTATACGTTTATACAACTGGCAGCACAGGTTTACGCTAGCACAGCCACAAACAGGTAATGTATTGCATTATGATGGCCACAACATCAATAGACTCCATTTTCACAGGAATTTTTCAGCTTCATTACAGTCTTATGGAACCACTGTCATTTAGGGAACACTGTCTTGAAGACCACTGTGGTCTGTCATTGACAGAAATGGCACTATGCAGCACATGACTAATTCAGTAAAGGGGCAGGAGCTCCACTGAGAGCCCAGCTCTCAGTCTGCTAAGACCACAGGCCGTGATGAGTGGACTAAAGACCACCTGGAGAACTGTGGCCCCCTCCCAGCAAATCCTTCTCATGTACACATGTATGCACACGAATGCACACACACTTCCACATGCATGCACACGTGTGCATACTTTTAACACAACTCCACATACAAAATGCAAGGCAATACTAAGACTCAATGTGCATGTGCACATGCACACACATGCAACACACACAATACTCACATAGCCCACACATCAGCACAAACTCATCTGCATGCACACATGTACACATGCAACATACTTGCACACACATAAAACACTTGGTACACTACACTCACACATGCAAACTCACACTTGAACACACATGCACATGGGAGTGCACTTGCATTCTTGCAAACCTTCATACACTTGTACCACACACAGGCACCCACCCATGCAACACACACATGCATACTCACACTTGCATGTACTCATGTTTGCACAAATACATGCTGCATATTTGTATGCACACACACATATGCAAAGTCATAAATGTGTACACATTTGAAACAGTCACACAATTGCAACATACTTGCAACACTCATGACACACACATGCACATGTCTACACTTACAGCACACACTACACTCGTGCACATGCATGTGCAGTAGAAACATGCAATATTGCACACACATGCACACTTGTAACACACAACAGCATATATACACAACACACTTGTACAAACTCATACTGTCATGCGTATATGCACTTGTACTCACATCACTCACCCACACAACACATAACACAGGCAAGCTTGCATATGCACAAACTCATTCACATGTGCAGACACTATTCACATACTTGCAACACACACATGCATGTATTCATAGCACACTCATGCACTGAAACACACACACACAAGGACCTGACCGGGTGAAAGGCTCTTGTTAAGCTATTTGTCTTTATCTCTGTCTTCACTCCCTCCATTCTGCTCCTAAGTCTGAAGTTTATTGATGCACTTTTATTCTGTGCCCCCTGCTCTCAGGATCTTGATACTTGGACTAACACTGAGCAGGAATTAATTTAATATCTATGCTTTTCTGGTAATACCCTTTAATTATGACTTCAGGTTACAAGCCCTGAGGAAGCTAAGAAAGTTTTCATCCTAGGACTTTACACCAATGTAATGTTCTTAAGATATAAAAAATTGCTAAAACTATTTCTTTTTCTTTTGAGACAAGGTCTTGCTCCATTGCCCAGGCTGGAGTGCAGCAGTGTGATCACGGCTCACTGTAGCCTCTAACTCTTAGGCTCAAGCAGTCATCCCACCTCGGCTTTTTGAGTAGCTAGGACTATAGGCACATGCCACCACACCTAGCTCATTTTTAAAAAATGTAGAGATGGAGTCTTGCTATGTTGCCCAGGCTGCTCTCAAAACTCTTGGGCTCCAGTGATTCTCCTGCCTTGGCCTCCCAAAGCACTGAGATTACAGGTGTGAGCCTGTTCTCAGCCTTAAAAACCCCATCTTCAAACGCAGACAAAAATATATATATATTTCCTATCTAAAGTCTGAAAAACTAAAGTGTTCATGGAAAGACCAAATTGGAAGTCATTGAGAGACTTATGAATTCATTTAAAATGAATTACATTGTAAAAATATTTTTAAAGTGAACAGTCACTTTCAAATAGTATTAACACAATTTCATCATTTCCTTCCTGCACATGTGGGACTGTAATCTGTTCCAGAAGCAGGGAGAGTGTGTCTCCTCACTCTGTGATGCAGAAATGCTCTCCATGGTGACCTGTCACAGATGCAGGCAGGTCCCACCCACCATGGCTCCAAGAATAAAAAAGGCATCAGAAACAGAGGCAGAAAACCAAGTAGAAATGGCTAATACACCTGTTTAACCACTGACTTCCACAATGGTCGTCTTCCTCTGTAGGCCGTCTTTCTTGTGCGTGTGCACATTCATATTCTCTCTCAAGGAAATTGCATGTGCATACCAATAAGCTAACCTTCTCCACAGTAATTAGACGATACATGGCCAGGTGCCTTGGAGCTCCCAAGTGAGTGTGCCATTAAAGAAACAGGAACAGTAATTAATCCTGTGACAGACCCTAATGCAGATCAAGTGAGAAAACCACCATCCCATTTTTATAGGAAGAGTAACAAGAAAGAAAAGGGTCAGTGCTTTTAGTGGCTCTCATATTTCACTGCCTCCTGACTGCTGGCCTTGGACTGTCGACTTTCTCACCCTCTGTGGTCAGCAGCCCTAGGCCAGTGGAACAGAGGAGGTAAGTCCTCTGTCATCCAGCTGCTGGAGCTCACAGTGACAGCATCGGCCCCAGTCCAGCTCTTCACAGCATTCCTTTACTTTGTCCTCACAGGTGCCCGGGAAGACTGGTTTTACTGCACCTGTTCTGAGCACCTCCCCCCCTACTCCCCAAGCTCCTGCTGAAATGTGATCCCCAGGGTTGGAGGTGGGGCCTAATGGGAGGAGCTGGAGTCATGGGGACAGATACCTCATAATAGACACAGGCCCTCCCTGCGGGGGAGCAGGTTCTTGCTCTACCAGCTCCCAGGAGAGCCGGTGGCTAAAGGCAGTCTGTCCCCTCCTCCTACCATGGATCTCTTCACTTGCGGCTCCTCTTTCCCTCCACCATGAGTGAAGCTCCCTGAAACCTGACCAGAGGCAGATGCAGGCACCACACTTCCTGTACAGCCTGCAGAACCCTGTGCCAAACACACTTTTCTTTATAAATCACCCAGTCTCAGGTGTTCCTTTGTAGAAACCGAAACTGACTAAAGCAAGAGGGAAACAGGTTACAGAGCATAATACCTCATTCCCAGAGCAGCTGAATTCTTACCTGTGTGACCCAGAGCCCCCTCTGCCAGTGGCTGCAGCATCAGGTGTGTTACATGCTAGTAAAGGTCGAAAGTGATGCTGCAGATTAAAGCTGGATGTATTTTTACTTGGGAATATTTAAGGGAGGTTTAAGGAAGGAGAGGGCTTTGGAGCTGAGCTTGGAGGACTGGAGGAAAGGCCCCTGGGGCCAGACTCCTTGGAGGTGGGCTGGGGGTTGCGGACTGTGAGTAGGTGGTGGGGGCATCAGAGAGCAAGTATGGGACGCCACTGAGGTTCTCTGCACTGAGGGTAAGGGAGAAGGGACCCAGCCAGACGGAGGGGGCCACAGACAGACCCAGTCAGAAAGGTCAGAGAGAGAACATCACGGAGAAAAAACCTGAAAGGAATGAGAAGAGTGAGAGCAGCCCCAGAAGCCGGGAGGGAAGGGCAGCGTCTCCCACCCGAGGGCATGCGAGTAAGAGTGGCACATGGTCCATCTAGAGAGCAGCAGGGAGGGTTCAGGGGTGCCTGGGCAGGGCCCAGTGAAAGGAAGTTGCTCTGCAATGTAGAGCCAGACTTTGCTTTTCTTCTTTGTATGTAAAGTGCTGAGGATGGGGGTCAGGTCTGAGTCTTGTGAAGATGTCTGGCATCCAAGGAGCTCCGCTCGGCACTGCTCAAAGGTGAAAGCCTAGGCCAGCGAGCAGCAAGAGTGAGCGGCGTGGGTGCCAACCAGACCCACGCAGTGGTGTGTGGGAAAGTGAACTGCACTGCAAGCTCCTGTTCCCTACGTGCTCTCACTTCCATTTCAGATGCTTTCCAAAGCACCTAGCAGCCTAGTCAGGGAAAAGGTTACTCTTTGAGGGCCAGGCCACAGATAGAACTGCATACATGTGTTATTTGATGAGATATTGCTCACTTCTCCAGGAAGTCATACAATTATGAGATATTTTCCAAAGAATTCTTACAGGGAGTTAAGTAGACATGCTTTAAAGCCCAGAAGTGATTATTTAGAAAATCGTATGCCCAGAAACAAGTTATCTAATGTAAAACTACATTTCTGATTTTTCTAAGTGTTCCAGACTGAACTTTGTCCCTGGCAGCTGGTGGCCCTGGGGGCAGGCGTTGCCTCTGGCCCTCAGCCTGCAGGGCCTCCCGAGGGCTCCTAGGTGGCCACCACTCTTCTGTGATTTCATAACTGTGCAGCCAGGGGTTCTGTCGACCGGAGGGCCTGATGGAAGAGCCACAGGGCCAGGCATGCATCTACAAGTGTGAACCGTCAGGGCGGTCGTGGCTCCTGGCCCTGGCACGTGAGCTCTCAGCCACTGGCTGTCCCATGCAGGCTGTTGGGACATCCCTGGCATCCCCCCACCAGATGCCAGCTGAGCCACTGCCCAACTTGTGCTGATCGAAAATGCCTCCAGGCACGCCAGACACCCGAGGCACAGGCACACACAGCAACATGTCACGGAGCGGCTGCTGACGGCGGTAAGGGAAGACACCACGTCCCACACACTTCACCTAAGCAACAATGAACGGGCACCTCCACAGTCGCCAAGCGGAAAATGATCTGTTTCAACGGGTAAAGTCTGCAGTAAAAATGACGCCTTCTTTCCTTCCTCTTTGGCATCTTAGTGGGTCCTCCTTGGTGGGCAGAGATTCCTCTGAAGGGCTTCTCACCCTGCTCAACCCCATCCCTGGAGTCCTCACACACTCACCAAGAACTCCACTTTTCTTCTCAGGGGGCGCTTAGGAGGCCACATAGAGAAGGTAACCTGAACCCTAACCCCTAATTTAAGCACCTTCACAAAACATCATGTAAATAAATGTGGGCAGGATGCTGACATTCTACAAGGGGGGCAAAATGGTGCCTAAAATAGGAAGGAAAAGAACCAAGTGCCTGCCTTCCGGTGAAACGGTCAGATAAAGCGGCTTTGGCCACACTCCTGCTATCACACCGGCCACTGCCATCCTGCAACAGAGTTTCTTTCTCTTTTCTTTTTTTTTTGAGACAGAGTCTTGCTCTGTCTCCCAGGCTGGAATGCGGAGGTGTAATCTCAGCTCACTGTAACCTCTGCCTCCCGGTTTTAAGCAATTCTCCTGACTCAGCCTCCCAAGTAGCTGGGAGTACAATTGCCTGCCACCAAACCTGGGTAATTTTTAGTGGAGACGGGGTTTTGCCACGTTGCCCAGGCTGGCCTTGAACTCCTGACCTCAGGTGATCCGCCTACCTCAGCCTCCCAAAGTCCTGGGATTACAGGCATGAGCCACCGTGCCTGGCCAGAGTCTTCAATTGCAAAGTTCAAGCCAATGCCTAACTCCACCACTTCACTCATGAGACAATCACACTCTGAGCAGATAAACATCACGCGCACCCCTTCTTCTAGATGGACACCTGCATGCAAGGCCACAGAACAAAACATAAAAAGGAAAAGAAAAAAACCCAGAAGCGTACAGTACCTGTCATGTCTCAGTGCTCTCATGTCCACATAGACAGTGGTTGGGTCAGGTCCTGAGGTTCCCTGCAAGCAACAACACAGAGTGGTTAACTCAAGTTTACGTGGAAGGAGACTGGGGTCTGTGCTTCTACTAACTAGGAAACATTTCTTTGGTAAAATGTTAAAGTGAAAAATAAAACTAAAAGCACTTAGACCAGCAATCTCTGCAAGGCACCTGCTAACTTTCAGTTTGATAACTTAAATTCCAGAAGGCATATCTTATTAGGATAATACTGGATTCACACAGCTTGACCGCCAATATATAAAAATAGGAAAGAAAGGAGACAAGCCACGCACTGTGCCAAAAAAAGGGAAGGCTGAAACTGCCAAGACGGCGGCTGCAAAAGCAGGTTGGAAGGATATGAAGCATCTGTGCAGAGAAATTTTTACTACATGCATCCACCTTTAACAACAAAAGGTGTACTTTGAGGGCCCAGGACAGTGAAGCAGATGCATGATGTGGATGGACAGGCCAGGGAGGGAGGTGAGGGGAGCATCTTGCTCCTCCGGGCTCTGCTTGTGCTCTGGCTCTCTGGCCTGAGGAGGGCATTTTCGGCTGAGACATAGGTCAGAGAAGGGGTATTTTATCCTGGTAAGCTGGGCAGGACTTGGTGGTCTGAGCCACTGGGCTGTTGATTTTACACAGGAGTCCAGAAATCTTTTCTTGGCACCATGAATTGCTTGAAAAATTATACCATGCTGACTTCTGACCAGTGACCTCTGTCCACAGAATAGCAGTATCATGAAGGCTGTGTTACAAACCAAAATTGTACAACCATTTTTGGGGAAGGCAATACAATACCTTGGTTGGAAAAAGACAACCTACAATAAATTTGCCAAAAAATAAGGGAGCCCTTCAGAATTCATTTGAAGAATTACACTAAAATTCTTCAGGAGAGAATTCCAAATTTTGTACTAAAGGCACACAATTTTCTTATATTGCTTATATATAAGAAAAAAAAAAGACAATGTCATTAAAATACACCATAGTACTCAATAACCCTGGGCCCTGGTATCTCACCACCGAGATAGGGAAAAAGAACAGCACATGCGAGTCAGCCTCCCGGCGGACGCTCCCAGTGACAGCTCTACCCCTGCTGCTCAGCAAAGCCACGCCACAGACTAGTGCCGAGCGGAGAACCGGCCACAGTGAGTAACGCGAAATACAGCCATGGAGGGTCAATTAAAAAGTAAATGGAAAACAGGTGGAGAATTAAGTAAAACAGAGATGAACCAAACTGGCAAAGGAACCACTGACCGCGCACCCCGGGAAGACAGCGTCGGCTACGCGTGAGGCCTGAACGTGACACTGCCCGGCAGGCAGCACCCACGATCGCAGACCCCCGGCCAATCTCTGCACTCAACTGCTAGTCTGTCCCATGGCTGGATGCGGGCAAGGCAGCGGGGCTGGGCAGGGAGGCATGGGTGTGACGGACAGGAAAGTCCCCTACCTGCTCGGCCAGGGTCCACAGCCTGTGAGGCTACAGCAGCAGAAGGGTGAGGATGAGAAGAGAGGAGAGAATACCAGACAACAGAAACCAACACACACAACACACAGACACACATGACCCGACAGTGAAAAATGGGATGGAGAAGAGGGAGGGGTGGGGAGGAGAATGCGAAAAGCAGGAAACAAAATGAAAAGAAGATCAAAAACAACATCAAATATGGAAATCATTAAAATTAACCACTGTACAAGACTAAAAGAAATGTTTAAAAGATGTCAACATATCCACGGAGCAACAGAAGAGGGCGAAGCAGGTGACTAACCACGGCGCAGGGACCTGAGTCACTTCGAAACACAGAAGGTAAATGGTGGCACTGCACTGTCTTAGTCACAGCACTCTGAGGGACGTGGGAGTGCAAGTTTCATTCGCTAAATCAGCTGAGGTAGTTCCGAGGTTCTGATTCCAGTAACAATGGAGAGCCTGTAAGCTTTTACACCTGAAATTAGGGCACTAGCCCTCTCCACCTAAACGATGAGGCAAAAGGAGAGGCCAGCGCGCATCTGAAGCCTGAAAGAATCCAGCGCTGGGCTCTCACATGGTCTACTCAGCAGCCTCAGGAGCAGTTTTCACCCCAGCAAATGTGCTCTGTTGCTGTTCCCCAAACAGATACACCAATTTCTGTTTTCTCCTCCTCATCATCCATGGCTGTGGTCCCTGCCTGCTACCCGTATTAAATCATCTACCCCAGCTGCTGGACAATTCCAGAAAGCAACTTGGGCAAGCTCTTTGGATGCAAGGTATTTTTCCCTATGTGACTTAGCTATCTTTCCCAAACATTCCCCAGAAGTACAAAGAGTAGAAGATTTTTCACAGGTGCCTGGACTGATGCACACCTGTCCTTTGTGTGTACGGCCCAGCACCCACCCACACCCCCATGACGACAGGAGGCAGACACTAGAGACAGCAGCCGCAGCCGCAGCCGCAGCGGTGGAAAGGGAGTTAAGTGTTTTTCTTCTGGCTGAAATTTGGTCACAAAGCCAGATGGAAAAACTGCCACCACTCACAACAGAGCCAAGTCTATGAAAATAAGCAACGGTTCAAGATTTTAAAAGGAAATTATGATTCCACTCTTCTCTGTTACTTCACTAGGGTAATTATGGCTACTGCTGTCTCTCAGCATCCTTATGTTTAAAAAAGAGAGGAAGGGCATGAAGAAAGAAAATAGCCAATAAAGGTGTGTACGCTACAAACACATAGTGGACTTTTACTGAATATATTCGAGCTGAAGCAATGATTTAAATAATTTCCTTCCTTCATGATTCCTTGAAACCTAAATATTAACTGGAACAAAAATAAGTCAGCATTCTCTCTAAATTATCCAAGTTCAGAAACTGTTACAATGGCTCAAGGTGGTATCTCAGGAAAAAATGTGCATGGCTAGTCTCAGGACTAGTGAGTACCTCCTTTCCTATCTTGTACCACGTGGAGGAGGCAACAAAGCGCCTGAAGCCAAATAGGCCTGAGCATTAATAGAGAAGAATAGAAGGAGATAAAGAGGTAAGACACAGCTGCTTCCAAATTATAAAAACCCCTGAGGTAAAAAGTCTGAAATTTCAAGATACATACTGAGGGAGTATTTATCATATTGCCAAGGAATGCTAGCCAGTGTTTCCTTAAATACAGAGATCCCTAATGCCCCTCAGTATTTAAGGATCAAATACTTGCAAAAAGGACCCACAGAAAAACAGCATTATCCATTCCAACTAAAGCTCAATCAGAAACAAAGATAAAGCATTTTTGAAATTGCAAGTTACATTAATGAGAAAAAAGGATTCACATTAAAATCGTTATATAATAAAAATGTTAAGCAGTCAGCCTTCCATATCCGTGAATTTTGCATCTTTAGATTTAACCAATCTTGAATCACAAATATTTGAAAAAATTGCACCTGTACTGAACAGGCACAGACTTTTTCTTGTCATAATTCCCTGAATGATATAGTAAAACTGTTTACACAGCATTTACATCATATTCAGCATCACAAGTCATTAGAGATGATTTAAAGTACACGGAGGATGTACATGGGTTCTAGGAAAATGCTGAGCCATTTTCCAGCAGGGACCTGAGCATCTGCGGACTTAGGTATCAATAGGGAGCCTGGAAACCTGTCCCCCACTTAGGGACAAATGTATATACCAAAAAGTAAGTTTCTTACCGACATAAAAGTATTATATCAATTAGGTATTAAGTGCTTATTGCACAAATGAGTCATATTTAAATCTCAGGTGAAGATATACAGACTCACATCCCAAATATCAGCACAGAAAACACAAAACAGGACTAATTTTAGCATTTAAGCTGACTGGTGATTTTACTATTTAGCAATTCACACACCATAATATTAGCACAACCTAGTACTTGCACATAGGGCTACAGTAAGTAGAAATGTGTGAAAGAATGAACAAACTCCAAAGACCTGATACTGGGCTTATGTAGTACGCTGGGTACGTCTAAGACGAGAAAAAGCTTAGGTTGTATGTCTCCAGGCAAATGACACTCTTCAAATTGAAAGGGAAAATGACACAAAAATTTGACTACCTCTTTGTACTCCTATTTCCAAAAGAATTTCTCTATTTGCATTAAAATGTGGGGGCTGTGGAAATGTCACCGGCTTAGAGATGCCTTCATGATGTACTCCAAGTGATCGTTTCAAAACGATTAGCTAAATATGACAGGTCCCTGCCCTAAGCACTCTAACAATTTCCCACTGATCTTGGGAAAAGGACCGGCGCTTGGTGCAGCCTTCTGTCGTCCTCCCTCTCTGGCCACCCTGGCCTCTTCCCATCTTTCCTGACCCCTCCAAAGTTGCAGGGGCTTCAGCTCAGCTTCCCTGGCCAGAGTGCTCTTCCCTCCGCACTCTCATCACCGCTAACTCATCTTTCTTAACTCGGCACCAGCCAGCATTCCCTTAAAGAAGCCTGACAGGGAGGTTGGCCTCCCTGTGCTGCACCAGATCACCCAGCAGCTGGACGCCATCCTTCACAGGGTCTGTGGCCAATGTCCGCCTCTCCTGGGCACGGGAAGGCACCAGGACAAGGCTGGGTCTGTGCTCATCTGCTACCCCCTGCTGTGAAATACCTTAGATTAGGTAACAGGCTGTTCACAGCTCTGGAGTCTAGCAAATCCCGGATCGAGGCACCTGCAGAGTGGATGAAGATGTTCCTTTAGGGCGGAAGTCTCATTCATGAGGGCTCCATCCTCATAATCTAATCACCTTCTAAAGGCCTCATGTCTTATATTACTGCGTTAGGGATTATAGTTCGACATAGATAGTTTGGAGGGGGGGACACAGACATTCCAACCTCAGCAATCACGTCATCCACAGTTCATTTACTTTTCACGTCCTTATTGGCGCGATTGCTGTTGGTTCTTTACTCGTCCCTTTTGTTCTTTGTTCCTCCCTTCCTGCCTCCTTTTCTCATGAATAGAAAGAATATTTGTGGTATTTCATTTTACCCTCTGTGTATTTTTTGCATGATTTATTGCATTCTATCTTCACATAGTGTTATGCATTATGAAAATGAAGATTCTTGCAATGGTGCATTTCCAGGGCCCGACTTCCTGTTGTCTCATCTGTTATTCCTACACACATTATGAACACCTCAGCAGTTCATATTTTTAAACGGTTAATACTTTTAAAACAAACTAAAAAATATTTACATGTCTACATATTGATAGATTCTAAAACATTTTCTTGTATTTACTCTTTTCAGTGTTCTTCATTTCTTAAAAATTTGGGCTTCATTTTGCTATCATTTGTTTTCATCCTGAGACATTCTTACTATTTCTTGTGATGCATATTTGCTGATGGATTCTCTAGGTTGGCTAAGTATCTGCTTTTCTCTTCCATTCTGAAGGATCTCCTGCTTCCAGCATTTCTGATGAGAACTCAGTGTTGTTTTTATTACTTGCCCCTACTTAGCTTTATTTCTGCAGGGGCTTTAAGATCGACTCTGCCATCGACTTTCAGTGTTTGGACAACAATGTGTCTGGGTGTGGTTCTTCTCATTTACTCTGCCTGGAGTTCACTGAGCTTCCTGAATCTTTGTGTTGATTCTTCCCTTCGCTCCTGGCCATAGTTCTTCAAATTGTTCTCTTGCCCCATTTTCTCTCACCCACTCCTGCTGGGGCTCCGATCACTACAGGTATGTTAGACCCACGGGTCTCAGACACTCTGTTCCACTGTATTTTCATGCCTTTTCTCCTTGTTTTATGCTTAGGTCATTTCTATTGGTCAGACTTCAAGTTCATTCAATGAGTCTCTCCTCTATCTAGTCTCCTATTAAACCATGGGAATTTTATTTCCAATACTAATTTTCATTTCCAGCATTTCCATTTTGTTTTTTTCATAGTTTTTATCCTTCTGCAATACCCCTCACCTCTTCATAGATGTTGTAGACCTTTTCAACAAATTCCTGGCCTCACCTATCACAGCTATTCCAAAGTCTCTGATAATTCCAGCATGTCTCTTCTACTGACTGTTTTAGGGGCCGTCTCCTCTCATGAACATGAGTCCAATTCTCTTGCTTCTTTGCAGCTCTTTTAAATTTTGATTATATAACACAATGTTTTATGAACAACGAAGACTGTATTTAAAAGAACAGTAAATATTAAATAACATTTATCCCCAGAAAAGAATTTACAAGTCTATGGGCAGGACCCGGATGCTGGGCCCGACACTGACCCTGGAAGTCGTCTATGCTTCACGGCGAGGACCTGCTTTCCAAACGGCAGGAGACTCTGCCCACCGCTTCGCTGTTGGCTCTTCAGGTAACTGGGTGATTCTCTCTTCAGTCTCACCCCCAGCTTCTTCTATTCCACTGCCACACCCCCAACCTTTGGAAGGCAAATATATTACACATGGTGAAGGGCAAGGGCTCTGCAGAGGGATGTGCTATGCCCTCATCCCACTTCCGTTGTTGAAGCGTGAGTGGAGTTCCCACAGTGATCTGGGCCACCCTGGAGGGGTAGCCAGGGCTCTGCTGGGTGATCCGGGCCGCCCTGGAGGGGGTAGCCAGGGCTCTGCTGGGTGATCCGGGCCGCCCTGGAGGGGGTAGCCAGGGCTCTGCTGGGTGATCCGGGCCGCCCTGGAGGGGTAGCCAGGGCTCTGCTGGGTGATCCAGGCCGCCCTGGAGGGGTAGCCAGGGCTCTGCTGGGTGATCCGGGCCACCCTGGAGGGGTAGCCAGGGCTCTGTTGCTCACCTCCCAGCCCTCAGGAGCCCCTGCCTTTTGCACACTAAAGGTCCAGAGTGCCTCAGAGAAAATGGATCCACTTTTAGGGCTCCCCTGGGATTCTCATCTACCTTGCTAACCAGATACTGCCATTTATGTTTTTTAAAAAGTTCAGAAACCTTTTGCTTTATCATTTTTTATGGTAAATTCTTTCTCCTGGTTCCTCTGCCATGGGAAAAGCCACATACAGGTCTCTTTTCTCCTCGGAAGAAATTTAATTCATTTACATTTGAGTCTTCAACTCTCTGATGGATCTTAAAAACGATGAATCTGTGTATTAACCAGATTGTTCCGATGGTTATGGTCGGAACAAGAGTCTCTTGTGACTTCTACATCTCAATAAAAAATGGAATTCAGAAACCTTCAAAAAATTTGCAAAAATCACATTGAGCTTGTTTCTATGTTTGGCATCCAATGGATGGATCTGGATGTTGTCATCAGGTGTTGATGCAGGTGACAGACTGTCAGGAAACGGGGGGCTCTGGAATGGATTACTGGTGGGGTGGGGGCCACAGACAGTGTGAACCCAGCTTAGGCCACCCACCAGCAAACTGGTCATCAGGAGCACCACACACTGGCTTTCATAAAGTTTGACTGAAGCACGGCGATGCCTGCTCATTTACATATTGCCTATTTCTGCTTTGAGTGGCACAGCAGGGCTGAGCAGCTGTGCAGGAAGCACCATGAGGCTGGCAGCCTGGACGCCGTGCTCTGACACTTGAGAGAGAGGGCCTGGGAAGGCTTTAGCTTAGGGGCTGCCGAGTCACAGAGCAGATGAAAGCACCCAGACGGACGCAGCATGACTGTTTTGTTGTACTGACTGAATGATGAACTCAGATTCTTGTTTTTTGGTTCAAGACACAGACTAAAAGCCAGGAATGTTCTGTGACTGTGACAGAGAATCCCTCGCTGAAAGCCAGGCGAACACTTGAGGCTGTGGAGTTAACCCCTCGTACCCTCTTCACGATCTCCTGGGTCCCTAAGACTCTTCTGGTGGTGATTCCAACATTCCTGGAGACAGATGGAAAGACACACTTAGCAACTTGCAGATCCCCATGATTATCTGTTCAGTGCAGTGTCCACCAGCGCCTAGGGCACGTGAGACATCCAAAAACACTGGTAGAAGAATTTGAATGTTCCTCCTCTTTTCTCTCTCCATCCCTCAATTGTAAATTTTACAATTCCATCTGTAGGTCACAGAATGCCAGTGATGGAAATGGAGGAAGAGGAGGCATCACCTAGAAAGCCGTGGGTTTGACGCTGGTCATGGTAATTCCAGAGGCTTTGGCTTGTTTCCCCTTTGCATGAAGGGCGAGTGCCTGAGTAGATGTAAAAGCAGCAGCTGCATCACGGTGGTTTCCTAGGGCTGTGGAGAGCATGAGGGCAGGATGAGAATGCAGCGATGCTGGGCAGCGAAAGGGAGGGGCGGGAGCAGCCACCAGCTGTCACAGTTTAGTCACCGTACATCTCTACCTTCCTCCTGTATCAGGAGAACTCCACTTTTTGAGTCCTGTTTGGATACAGAGCCCTTGTGGCTCTACAGGAAGTAAAAATACCAGAAGTCCCCTTCCCAGCCTTCCTGGAAGCTAGGGTGTGGGGAGATGACTAACCAGTTGCATCCATTTACAGGACAAAGCAATTGGGCTCTTGCTGTCGGCAGTGAAGGTGTCCTGACATGATCCAGGTTTGGGGAATGCCATGCTGGTGGGGAAGTCTCGTGTTCACGAACAAGGTCAGCAGTGCAGACTTCATGTTCTCCTCACAAGAACATGCTACTGCACAAGCGGCTCCTAGACGCAGGGTCCCAACGCTGGTCCTACTCCCTTGGTGGTTCTGAGAGCCACCTATTGGTACCTCAAATTGCCAAAGGAGGTTTCCATTGCTTACAGGTCAGAAAGCTGACTGATGTGCAGGGTACCTGGAAGACGGTTTCCATGATCCCCAGCACTGGCTGGGACGCCGTGTAGCAGGAGAGGGTGTGAAGTTCCTGCTGACGGTGGCTCATTCCCTGAGGCTTTCAAAATCCCCAACAGCACCTTATTTATTTCCTTCACCTAAAAGCAGTGTAGGGGGACAAGGAAACTGAGAGCTCAAGTTAATGCAAGTCTTATTATAACTTTATTTTGAGAATTACTTAAGATTTACATCATCTCCTGAGCCTTCCACATTTCTTTTCCTTTTTTTTTTTTTTTTTTGATACAGTCTTGCTCCATTGCCCAGGCTGGAGTACAGTGGCACGATCTCAGCTCACTGCAACCTACACCTCCCAGGTTCAGGCGATTCCCCTGCCTCAGCCTCCCGAGTAGCTTGGATTACAGATGTGTGCCACTGAACCTGGCTAATTTTTGTATTTTTAGTAGAGACAGGGTCTTACCATGTTGAGCAAGCTGGTCTTGAACTCTTGACTTCAAATGATCCACCCGCCTCAGCCTCCCACAGTGCTGGGATTACAGTGTGAGCCACCATGCCCGGCTCACTTCTTTCAACAATCCATGACTCTTTCTATTACTAGGGTGGCTGTATTTCTCTTTCGTTGTGTGAGTTTCAAGAGTTAAGGGTCACTGCAATAGTTACTATTGATTTAATCCCACAAAGCTACTTATAATAAAGCTGCCCTCTTAGATAAATCAGGTATTTTTCTATATAATAAAAATCAAAGTTTCTGTTGATGTTTTTTTCCTAGTAAATAAACAACTGAGGTCTCTTTTGGAAAACAGAAGACCTCATGTTTTTCTTCCCTTCTACTAGAAGGAGGATGCTAATTTTTCTGTTACAGTGAACAATCTCTCTAAATCTAATGCAACAAGAGACCTTCCAGTTTACATTTCTGAAGAGTAATTGTGGCTGTGAGAAATATATTTCCAAGTAATAAATGACACCTTCTAATAATACTAAAAGAAATTTATGTGAAAGCTAATTAAACACAGAAGTCATAATTTGATCTTTCTAATGTC
Organism: Macaca mulatta; assembly: GCF_049350105.2. Lineage (NCBI taxonomy): Eukaryota > Metazoa > Chordata > Mammalia > Primates > Cercopithecidae > Macaca > Macaca mulatta. The sequence goes on from NC_133414.1 coordinate 1,018,011, forward strand.
CACTTTTATCATAAATTCAATAAATTCAAATTGTTTTAAAGTCATTTTTACAGCTAAAGATTCTGGGAAATGTTACTCCTAAGAGTAACAAATAGCTTTTACTTCTAAATTTTGTTCTGTTTTTACCTCCTAGCTTTGTCAATTAGCAAAGTTCACTTCTCAGGGCCTCCATCTCTCATCTTCAAATGACTGAAAGGGCCCTTAAGGAGCATGGGAAGACCTAACTAGAGGCTGTCTGAATCCAACAGTCAGACCTAACTAGACGCTGTCTGAATCCAACGGTCAGACCTAACTAGACGTTGTCTGAATCTAACAGTCAGACCTAACTAGACGCTGTCTGAATCCAACGGTCCAATGCAATGACTAAAGAATGTATTTTTCCGGTGTGAATGTCTCTTAAGGTGCAAGCCCCAGACTTCCTATTTGAGATGAAAATGCTGTTAGAAGGTTGAAGAATAGTAAACCCTGGGTTTTCACTTGCAAGGAACAGTTAACAGATGTCGTGTGAGCTTTTAGCTGGTGAAGATTCACACCAGGGGTTCATTTTAGAGAAAATTCATCATGCCAAGTCATTTTCCACGGGAGACTACACTCTAGTCAAGTAAGTATATGTTTAATTTCTCTAATGTAAATTGTATTTATTACACAGATTGGCAGTTAAAAGAATCAACTTTGGGAGGCTGAGGCAGGAGGATCACGAAGTCAGGAGTTTGAGACCAGCCTGGCCAACACGGCAAAACCCCGTCTCTACTAAAAATACAAAAATTAGCTGGGCGAGGTGGCAGGTGGCAGGTGCCTGTAATCCCAGCTACTTGGGAGGCTGAGGCAGGAGAATTGCTTGAACCCAAGAGGCAGAGGTTGCAGTGAGCTGAGATCATGCCATTGCCCTCCAGCCTGGGTGACAAGAGCAAGATTCCATCTCCCAAAACAAACAAACAAAAAACCCCAGAATCAAATATCAGTGCTTTCACAAAATGTATACAACATCAAGAAGTGACTGTGATGATGTGAGATGGCACTGGACACTCAGGGAGGGAGATTCTTTTGTAAAACTGTGCTCTTGGTTGATTGTGGTGGCTCACGCCTGTAATCCCAGTGCTTTGGGAGGCTGAGGTGGGAGGGTCACTTGAGGCCAGGAGTTCAAGATCAGCCTAAGCAACACGGTGAGACCCTGTCTCTACAAACAATAACTACAACAACAAAGAAAAAACTGTGTTCTGTAACACAGCTACTCACAGAGCAGAAGAGACATGCATATGTTGATAAATAACTATAAAGCAGGTGGAAAGTGCAAAGGAGGAAGAACGAAGTACGCTGGCAATTCAGAGGAAAGAGAGCATTGCAGCTGACAGAGGTGGAGAAGGCCCCATGGAGGGGACCCACGCGGAGAAGCAGGACAAGGGCAGAGGAGAGTCCATCCAGGCCGAGCACAGTGTCCGGGTTACGAAGCAGAAGCAGGAAAGGCTGCATGAGAAAGCGGCTTAGGAAAAACTGCACCAAGGGAGGCAGATGCTTGGGGCTGGATGGTGGGAGGACCAGAGCACCACTGATGGAGCCGATTTTTGCAAAGTAAAAACAAATGCCCAGTGTGTCTCTGTACACCTGTAACGTTTCGTGTATCAGCTATGTTTTAAAAAGTGCCTGTCCGGGTGCCAAGTCAGCACTGGTAAAAATGCACGCGGCTTCCCCCTTGAGGATGCAGCACTGCTCAGTAGCACCGGAGAGGCCTTTAAATCCTGCAGTAATAATACTCATGAACTGCGCAGCTCAGCCTTCCCTGAAGACCAGGACCCCCTCTGACAGTGATGACCCTGACGCCTCCTAAGCCCTGTTGCACACGGGTGCGGCTCCCTCTCTCTTTTGGACAATGTTCCTTGCTGAGTTTGCTCCCTATCTCCTGGAGACAAAACTCTTTCCTCACTCCATCAGGCTTCCTCCACCAGAGCACACAGGCAGGGAAGGCCTGCGGGGGCTCCAGCGAAGCCAGGAGAAAACAGCGCTGCGAGAACGCAGTCAGTCAGGGGCGCGGGGCTCCGGTCGGGAAACCAGCGCTGTTAGAATGTAGTCAGTCTGAGAGCAGACACCCCCCAGCTTCCATACTCATTCACAATGCTGTTGCTTCAAACTGAAAACTACATTTGTCAATATCTTTAAATATTTAGGTACAAGGTTTGGAATTTTGGGAGTATCTTAATTTTTTGTTTTTTATTTTTTACATCAAATGATTAATTGTGATCATCTCAGGGTAGATGGGTTTATGAGTGTTATTTATAAGCTAAAGTATATTTTCTGATTTTGTTTTCTAAAATATTCTTGTATAAAGAAAAATAAATTCAAAGTACACAAAATTCAGAAACATTTCAGGCTTTCCTTACTACCACTCGTAAGCACTCAGTGTACATTTACTCTGTGGAGAGCCAGGCAGCAAGAGGTGGTTTCTGCCTCTGGATCCTGGGCTTCTCCTGCTCTGCTTGTTTGCTATCACCAACATGTAAAATTTTGCAAAAATTCCAGAAAATGAGTGTTTCCAAAGACCAGCTCTGCCTGAAGCCTTTTCACTTACGGTTGCCTTCACTGGACTTTTGCATGGCTCCGCCCTTCCAGTGTGCTCTGAAGTGTTCCTGACCGCCCTCCCACAGAATGCCTCCCCATGTCCATGGCACTCTAGCCTCTCACTGCTCACTTACTAAGAATGAGTCGCTTCCTGAAAAAATTACCTACATGCCTACTGTCCATCTCACTATGAGAAATGTTTGATGATGGCACAAACTTTGTCTTAAGTTTCTTTGTAGTAAAATTTGACCTAGGCTGACATGAGCCCCTTTAAGTCTGGGTCTCCTGCCCTTCCCTGCTGCAGGAACACTGGCACATGTGATACTGAACTGTGGCATCATGCATGGCATCTGTACCACGTCACCTCTCACAAAGCCAGAAACCTAATTCTGAAGCGCACCTGCCCTCAAAGCTTCAGGCAAGGGGAGGTGAGCCTGCATTGCTTTGTACATAAATTTAATTTCTGCTAGGAGACACTTGGATACTTCCAACTATTTTCCAATACTATTCAGATAAGGAAATGCTGACCGAAAGGAGTTATGAATACGTCAAGCAGAAAACTGAACATGGACAAAAATGCTTAAAGATGCTGCCAAGATTGCAAAATAGTGCCACGACCCATGATTAGCAATATTGAATTTTGACTCAGCGGTCATACTGATGAACTTGTCTTCTGTACAAGAACATATTGCTATTTCCCATTAAGAATACAGAACTGCGCTCAGCACTCTCACAGGGCACATTCATTCAACATCCAGCACGTGTCCGGCCCCGCCCTGGTGCTGAGGTAAGGCCGGTGGCACACTTCAGAGCCTCGCGGAAACACCAGCACGCCAACTGTTCTTCAGGCCGTCACTTTCCTGCAATTTTTTTCTTTCACCTCCATGTTTTTGTTCGTTTTTGGTGTATTTTATCTTCTCCCACTGAGCGTACTCCTTCCCTGTAAACCATCTTAAAACATTTTGGGGCCAGGCGCAGTGGCTCATGCCTGTAATCCCAGCAATTTGGGAGGCCGAGGCGGGCGGATCATGACGTCAGGAGATCGAGACCATCCTGACTAACATGGCAAAACCCCATCTCTACTAAAAATACAAAAAACTAGCCAGTCCTGGTGGCGGACGCCTGTAGTCCCAGCTGCTGGGGAAGCTGAGGCAGGGGAATGGCGTGAACCCGGGAGGTGGAGCTTGCAGCAAGCCGAGATCGCACCACTGCACTCCAGCCTGGGCTACAGAGCAAGACTCCATCTCAAAACAAAAAAACAAAACAAAACCAAAACAAAAAAAAACCATTTTGGATCCAGGTGGATAGAAATAAATAATAAATGAAAAAGTAAAGAAGAAAATAAATGTACGTACTCTACAAGAGGCCAATTTTGCAACACAGGTTGAACTCTGTCACCTGTTGGAGGGCGCAGTGCTAAGGGTTACTCTCTGCTCTTCTCCCTTCAGCCCCACCCCGACATTTTAAGAGACAAAGCCAGAAGCAGCAGCCTGGCCATGGCCAGTGCCCGTCTCTCACAAATCACTGATTTGCTCTTGCCCGGGGGTCCCTGTCACTGGTGGGCAGAGACAAGTGGGACATCACACTACTGCTGAACTGATTTAAGAAGCCGACTTCTGCATTTCCTGTTTCTCCTAATGGGATCGATGGTGATAGACATTTATGAGGAACAGAAAAAGGTGAATAGGGAGAGAAAACTTCAATATTTTAAGAACTAGGTTGGTGAGATAAATCTAATTCTTCAGATGACCTCTTAGAAAAGGGTATTAATTTTAACCATAGGACAAGGTTTACCTGACTCTTGAGAGCAATTTGGTAATTTATAATTTCTTAAAAATGAAGCTATTGTAATAATTAAAAGAGAAGGAAGACAGAAGCAAGGAACATCCCATGTATGAAAATTAAAAAAAAAAAGGCCAGGTGCAGTGACTCATGTCTGTAATCCCAGCACTTTGGGAGGCCAAGCCAGACAGATCATTAAGTTGATGAGATCAAGACCAGCCTGGGCAACATGGTGAAACCCTGTCTCTACAAAAAATACAAAAATTAGCCAGGTGTGGTGGTGGGCACCTGCGGTCCCAGCTACTCGGGAGGCTGAGATGGGAGGGTTGCTTGAGCCTGCCTGGGAGCGGGGCCGGGAGAGGGGGCGGGGGCGGGGGGGTCGAGGCTGCAGTGAGCCGCGAGTATGCGTGATTATGCCACTGCACTCCGGCCTGGGTGACAGAGTGATACCCTGTCTCAAAAAAGAAAAAGAAAAAAGAAAATCAAGAAAACCTTTCTGCAGCTACTTTTTCTGAAATGATCCTGGGCAGAGAGGAGGTTCCCTCCTCTGACCTAGTGGCTAACTCCAAGCACCTAGACAGGCATGAAAAGCGCACCCAGCAGCAACCTTAAGCAATCACTCTGGGACCAGAAGTAGGACAGCAGGTGGGCAGAGAGGGAGGTGGAGGTGACGCCCGCCAACCATTTGCCTCACCAGCACCTGCGGAGAGGGGAGCCCTTACTCTTCCAGGAACCAGATCTGCAGCTCTGCCTGGGGCTCGTCAGCCACTGTTAATGCAAGGCGGTCTTGCCAGAGCCCCTTCACGTACGCCCGCTTCGCACAAGGGCAGCTTTGCTGTTTCTACACTGCCACTGCAGCAGCAAATCCCAGAACCTGCTCAATGTAATTAAGTTCTTCCTACAGAGATCGTCTGCACACATGAGACCAAGTACTTCGAGGGACTGGTTTCTTGATCTGTCTAGTATCTAATCTTTAAAAAGTCCGACAGCAGAGGTCTGGACAAACTGTTCCTCCTGTCACAAAAGTTACAATGTTCCAGGACACAGTAAGGGCTATGAATGCTTGTTATGAATATGGATACGAACGCAGACTGTAGTGTAAAAACACAGATATCTGCACCAACCGCATGCGTGTGACTGAAAGATCTCTTCTGAAGGTAGCTGAGCATCAGCCCAGGGAGACGCCTGGAGCCAGTCGGCCGTGCCCACCCCGGGAGCTTCCAGCTCCGCACCGTGATGTCGGCGAATCTCACCTGCAAGCAAATCGCCAGGTTCACCCTGCAACCGAACGAGGTGCTGACGGCCCGCGGGTGAAGGCCCAGGTCCTTAAACAGCTTTGAGAACGACTGTGTGAGCGCGATCCGTGGCCGCTCTTCCGCCACGACCACGCAGGTCCTCACTCGGGACAAGTCCAGCCCTCGTGCCTGGAGATAACGACAGAGAAACCAAGTCAGCCCCCACGGGCCGGCCGAGCTTGGAGTGAGCCGGAGACGCCTTCCCTCGGATCCCCACATAAACACTGGAAAACTCAACACAGCGATGCCTTTCCAGGGCCGCCTGTGTCCACTTCGTTAATGTAACAAACCCACAGTGGTGAAAAAGCACTCACACAGCTATTCAACTGATGAACAAACAGCCGCCTGGAGCCACAGCAAGAACTGTGATGAGGAGACAGGCTGAGGAAAAGCAACTTCCTGGATGAGACGATTAAAGGCAGTTCGGGAAAGGAGAGGCATTTGATACATTCTTCTGGGCGTGGATGTACCAGAACACACACTGGAGAGGAATGGGGAAAATCTACATATTTTAAAGAGATGGGGTCTTGCTATGCTGCCCAGGGGAGCTGAACTCCTGGGCTCAAGTGACCATCCCACCTTGTGGTCTCCCAAGTAGCTGGGACTACAGGCATGTACCACCACACCCAGCCTGAAAACCTGCATTTTAATATGTAGGAACATAAACCTAAATTTTTAGACTTCATAGACAGTGCTCCATTTATGCCCCATTACACCAAGAATTATTCTCACTCTCAGCGTGTCTGTTTCTACAGTAAGCATAAGAACATCTCAGTTTCCACACCAAATTCAGTCAGCTGAGCACAGCAGCAAAAGTCATACAAGGATTTCAAGGAGTTAAGCACAGCTCACTCTGTGGCACTGCCCGGGCCAAGAGGGAACACAAGGGAGTGATAGGAACGGCTTGTGAATGTGAAGGCGAACCGTGAATGACTGTCTTGGAGTGGAAGCCAGAGCTGCTAAGAGGGCGGCCACCAAAACCCCAGCCGTCAGGTCCTTTGAGCCCTTTCCAGGCAGCCTCAGCCCACGGACCACTGACAAGCGTCCTGAGCAAGGAGGACACACAGCTCTAGCTGACTTCAACATTCGTGCTGAGCACACAGACACGACTGCACACACAGAGGTAAACAGGAAAAACTCAAGTCTGGGGAATACAAATCACGTATTCACACGCGCTCATGTCTGAGAGGTAAAGCACATGCAGCTGCAATAGCAGGTCTGAAGCCAAAGATTATAAATTTGGCTCCAGGTTCGTTCAACCTAAGAACCTGGAGAAGTTGCTTAATTTCTCTGTGATGTAAGTTCCGTAGCTTTAAAATGGAGACAATAACGGCTCCTATTTTAAAGAGCTATTGTAAGGATGAAATGAATACGTAGTGACCCTCAACTATGCCATTATTTATTCTGGTTATTTATGTATGTGCCAACAGGAAGGTCATGAAAATGTACTCACTTTTTAATACAATATAGATGAACATGAATAATGCTGTGTAACTTTTTCCTATATAAATATAGAACTCAAAATGATTGCACAATTACTTATATTACATAACGTTATCTTGAGTTTTGCTTTCCTGTTCAAGCTTTATGCATTAGGAAAACAATGCAGGACGGATAAATGTACTGTTGCACTACTGATCTGTGTGTGGATGCCACAAACACAAACACAATCCATGTATATACGAAGACAGACACACAATCCAAACAGTACAAAGTCAGTTGAAATTTAGTCAAAACTGGTCAGATGATTATTCCCTCCTAGTTACTTGGAGCTAAGTACTACTTAATTTACCATGAAGATATACCTATCAAAACATCATTGGTTTAAATGGAGGGAAATACCATTATTCTTACATAATGGCAGTTACTTAAAAATAAAACACTGTTAACTTAATTGTAAAATGAATTGAGCTTAGGGTCCAGACCCACAAATCAGGGTCTCCAAGAAAAACAAAAGTGAGTGGCTAAATTCAAACCTACCTTCTTAAATACCAGTATCAGAACAAGTTAACATCACCTCAGAGCTTCTGAACACCGAACACTTCAAAACACTGAATCCACTCAACAAAAAAATCAAATTTAGGATCTTTCAAGTAGACCCAGAGGAATGATTGGCATTGAAAATATTTTACATTCTGGTTTGTTACTGTCTGTGGTCGTGGGGAAATATTCACGTTAAAAACATTTTCATATAAAGGCAGTTTGCAAGCTTCAGGTGACGTTAGATTAAACCCAGGCTTTTTTTTTGGAGGACTGTTTTAACTTCACCCAATCACAGACGTGCCTTCTTAGAAACAAGTCCCTGTGGGCTCGCGGGGCGCTGAGCTGCCAAGGGAGCTGCTTACCTTAAGGGACTCTGTTTGCGAGCCCAGCCCCTTGGTGCACAGCTCCATCACGGAGTAGGAGCAAAACGTGTCTCGGACTTTGTACTGACTCACGGCGAGAAGCCACAAGGCGGGGTTGGTTTCAAGCTCGGAGGGTGGGATCAGGATGGACTGGTGCCCAGAATACACACTGCAGAGAAAGAGGAGGCTGTCAGGATGGGAGCTCAGCAAGGCTGGAGGGCTCAGGGCAGCACTGACTCCAAGGAAGAGGACTTAGAACAGCCTGTGCTGCCATCTGTAGAAGGGGACAGTAAAACCAACGCTACAAACTACAACCATGTTCACATGAAAGCCTTCTGAAAAGCAAATATGTACTACAGAATCATGAGGCAGTTACTACCACTTTGAACACACATTTAAGACTACTGAATGCTGTGATGCTCTGACGTCTCTCAGACCTGCGACATCAGCAAACTGGATCCTCTTAGTAGAAAACACAGGGTTCAAATTTTGGTCCAAAAAAGTCTAGCTTCAGAACAGGAGCTGGCAAACCACAGACACTTCCTGTTTTTGTAAATAAAGTTTTATTGGAACAGGGCCAGCCACCACCACTCATTTGTTTAAATATTGTCTCTAGCAGCTTTGAGATGAGTGATAGTAGAGACCACAGAACCTAAAATATTTACCAAACAGCAATTTAAGAAAGAGTAGGCCTATACGTGGTTTAGAAAACTGACAGCCAGGGTGAAAAAAAGACAATTATGGTAAGTAAAGTTAGTCACTCAATCTTTTTAAGTTCAGATTTTTATTTAAAAATGATCCCAACAAATCACCAAACAGAAGAGAGAAAATATAACCATTCTTTAATTTTACCTTCATATGAGAGAATAAATTTAGAGAAATGAAGCAGTGATAGGTTACATATTTTAATTTATCATCAATTGATGGGGTAAGTGTGGATTTAACAAACAACTTGTCAAAACTACATTTTTAATGTTTTTACTACTATGAATTCACATTAATAGATGCCATACATTAAAATAACATATCCCAGATAAATCACGTTCTAAGATTTAAAAATTAGTAAGAACGTTCTGTTGCCCAGGCTAGAGTACGGTGGTATAATCATAGCTCACTGTCACCTCAAACTCCTGGGCTCCAGCGATCCTCCTGCCTCTCCTGAGTCGGCAGGACCACAGGTGCACACCACCATGCTTGTTTTTTTTTTCCAGTGGTAGGGTCTATGTTGTCCAGGCTCGTCTTGAACTTCTGGGTTCAAGCAATCCTCTCTTGTTCCTGCTGTGGCCATGTAAGATGTGCCTGGGCCTCCCAAAGTGTTGGGATTACAGGCATGAGCCACCATGCCCAACCTACACCTTTTTTTTTTTTTTTTTGGAGACAGGGTCTCATTCTGTCACCCAGACTGGAGTGCGGTGGTGTGATCTGGGCTCACTGTAACCTCCGCATTCCAAGCTGAGGCCATCGTCCCACCTCAGCCCCCGAGTAGCCGGGGCTACAGGTGCACAACACCACGCCTAATTTTTTTTTTTTTTTTTTTGGTAGAAACAGGGTTTCGTCATGTTGCCCAGGCTGGTCTCAAACTCCTGGATTCAAATGCTCCTCCTGTGTTGGCCTCCCAAAGTGCTAGGATGACAGGCATGAGCCGCCACAAGAGGCCTACACAAAATTTTACCAGTGAAATAGCACTATGATTAACAAGTTAGGTCTTGTTAACTACCATGCTATAATACTAAAGCCAGTTCTCTAATGTGGCCAATCTCATTTAGAAATTTTCATAATTGTTTATAAGGGAATCCAACTGAATAAATGTAAGGAAATTAAGTTGGCTAACAAAATTTATTTCAAACAGGACCCTTAGTATGAAAAACTACTCTTTGGCAAATGTGACAAAAGCGTTTTTGGGCAATTTTCCATTTCTTTCCTCATTCTCTTTTCCAAAGCTTGATTTATTCTTTTCAAAAGGACAGAGAGCCCTCTGTGTCTGTGGGTTCCTCACCCCTGGCTTCAACCATGAATCAAAGATGTTCATGAAAAAACCTGCGTCTATACCTAACTCGTAGATTTTCTTGTCACTATTGAATAAACAACACAGTACAACTATTTACAGAGCATTTACGTTGTCTTAGGTATTACAAGTAATCCAGAAATTATTTAAATCATGAGAGAGGAAGTGCACAGGTGATGTGCACATACAACGCCATTTTATGTCAGGGACTTCAGCATCCTCGCTTTTTGGTACCTACGGGGTCCCGGAACCCATCTCCTCTGTGGACACCGAGGGATGACTTTATAGCAAATAGTGACCTTTTCAAGGGTTGAATCCTTGGAGAACAGGGTTAGGCACATAAGGGGTGAATATGAGGCCTCGAATTATTACTCTGCTGTAAATTGGCCATTTAGTCTTAGTTTTAAAAATTTTATTGTGGTAAAACATATGTAACATAAAATTTACCATATTCACCACTTCTTTTCTTCTTTTCTGAGACGGAGTCTTCCTTTGTCACCCAGGCTAGAGTGCAGTGGTGCGATCACAGCTCACTGCAGCCCTGACCTCATGGGCTTCAGTGATCCTCCCACTTCCCAAGTATCTGGGGCTACAGGCACGTGCCACTATGAGGGGCTAATTTAAAACTCTTCTGTGGAGATGGGGTCTCACTATGTTGCCCAGGCTGGTCTTGAAGTCCTAGGTTTAAGCAATCCTCCTGCCTTGGACGCCCAAAGTCATTTTAACCATTTCTAAGTGTCCCTGGAAGTGGATTCCTCAAAAATACACATCAGCATTAATGATTTGCTCTGTCAGAACTGCCAGCAGACAAACGAGCTTGGGTACCCAGTGTGAATTCCTGGCTAGAGAATTTGAAATATACTTGTGAAAATGAAATATAGTTTCACCTCCCTCCTCATCCCCATAAATAAGAAGTCAACATTAAGAAAAAACAAATCTTGACAGCAGAAACAAATAGAAAACCCAACTCATGATTTCCTACTTGCCCTTATCTCACTCAATACGATAAATGTTGGTTAATTGCTGTATTAGCCAAAATTGATTTTTGCCACTGGCAATAAATTCTGCCATGGACAAGACAAACCTACTTAAGAGCAGGTTGCTTATTCTGAAGACATTCTTCTCTGAGAATGTTGCGAACCTGAGCTGTTCTTTAGATCTTAACTTCAAAAAGAATAAAAATGGACATTTGGTAAGTAACATACATTTGTACATTAGCAATTTGATGGTTTCGGATTACTAACCTGACAAAACATACCAACAACTGAAAACTCTCCCAACTTGGGAATTCAACAAGACAGGTTCACCTCACCCGGGGGTCCTCGGTGGTGCCCCCTCTGCCAGCAGGCATGCCATCCAGCCCAGGGTCTCCCTACACACTTCAGTTACTGCAGTGAAGCACTTTATTATTTTTTGTTGTTGAGACAGTCTCACTCTGTCACCCAGGCTGGAGTGCAGTGGTGCATTCTCGGCTCAATGCAACCTCCGTCTCCCGGGTTCAAGTGATTCTCCTGCCTAATGCTCCTGAGTAGCTGGGATTACAGGCTCCCGCCACCACGCCCAGCTAATTTTTATATTTTTAGTAGAGACAAGGTTTCATCATGTTGGCCAGGCTGGTCTTGAACTCCTGACCTCAAGTGATCTACCCACCTCGGACTCCCAAAGTGCTGGGATTACAGGCATGAGCCACTGTGCCTGGCCTATTCTAAGAAACCCATCAGCTTTATTTAGGTAAACTTTGCATACCCTAAATTTCATTCATTTTAAGCACAGAATTAAATGGTTTTTAGTAAAATTGAAGAGTTGTAACATTGTCACCACTCTAGAACATTCCCACCTCCTGAAAGGGATCCCGTGTCCATCTGCAGTCAGTCCCATTTCCAGCCCTAGCCACTGTCATCACTCTACTTTGTTTTTACAAACTTGCCTTTTCTGGACACTGCCTACCACACAGCCACACTTCCTTCCCTCAGCAGGTGCTTCTGGGCTGATCCTGCACAGAAGCACCCACCTTATGGATGTGGCAGGCGTCCCTTGTTCGTTCACCTGTTGGCGGGCACCTGGATTGTTTCCTCGTGTTGACCGAGGTTCCAGGGAACTCACACCAAGTCTTTGAGTGGACGTTCGCTTTTCCTCCTCCTAGGAGGGCAGCTGCTGCGTCTTGCAGCAAGTCTGCTTAATTAAGATCATGCCAAACAGTGGCTCCCCATTTTACATTCCCGTTATCAATGTATGAGAATTCGTTTTTCCACCTTCTTGGCTACTGTTGCTTCGCAGTGTAAGTTTTGAAGTCAGAAAACACGAGCTCTCCAACTTTATTTTCCTGTGTTTTTGGTGACAGCATTCTAGTGGGTGTGAAGTGGCATCTCACTGTGGTTTTAATTTACATTTCCCTAATTAATGCTGGGTATCTTTTCATGTCCTGTTCGGTCCTTTGTATGTCTTCTTTTGGTGAGATATCTATTCAGATCTCTTGCCCATGTTTAAATTATGTTGCTTGTTTCTGAGTTTTGAGAGTTTATTACATAGGCTGGGTGCAGTGGCTCACACCTGTAATCCCCAGCACTTTGGGAGTCTGAGGCGGGCAGATTACTTGAGGTCAGGAGTTCGAGACCAGCCTGGTCAACATGGCAAAACCCTTTCTCTACTAAAAATACAAAAAAATTAGCCAGGCGTGGTGGTGCATGTCTGTAGCTCCAGCTACTTGGGAGGCTGAGGCAGGAGAATCACTTGAACCTTGGAGGCAGAGGTTGCAGTGAGCTGAAATCATACCACTAAGATCCAGCCTGGGCAACAGAGCAAGACTGTCTCAAAAAAAAAAAAAAAAAAAAAAAAAAGGGAAAAAGTTTATTACATAGGTGCTTTGAAGTACTTCATGAGATTTATAATTTGCAAATGTTTTTCCCCTGACTGTGGCTTGTCTTTCTAATCATGTCTTTTGATATACAAAAGTTTTAAATTTTGTTCAAGTCCAATTTATCAGTATTTATGTAGCATACCTTTAGTGAACTCTGTGCCTAACCCAAGATTATGAAAATTTACTCTTGTGTTTTCTAAAATTTTTATAATTTTTGCTCTTACATTCAGATCTATGATCCACTTGAACTAACTTATGATGTTGAGTCAAGGTTTATCTTTTTTCATTTTCATGTGAATGTCCAAATTTCCCAGCATCTATTGTTGAAAAACTCTTTTCATTGAATTGCTCAGTTAACTCTGTTAAAAAATTATTTGACCATAAATATAAGGGTTTATTTCTGGACTCTCAATTCTGTTTGTCATATATTATCAGTCTATCTCAGTCTGTCTCTATGCCAGTACCATGCTGTTTTGGTTACTGTAGCTCTGCAGCATTTTTGAAATCAGGAATGAGAAGTTCTAAATTCTCCAATTTAGTTATCTTATTTTAAAACTGCTTTGACTATTGTGGGCCCCTTATATTCACTTTAGGATATTATCAATTTCTGCTCCAAAAAACCCCCAAAAAATAGCCTGCCAAGATTTCGATAGGAATTACATTAAACCTATAAAACAATGTGGAGAGAACTACCATTTTAATTATATTGAATTTTCCAATACATGAATATGGGCTGACACAATTTTTAAAAACAGGTGTAATCTTAAAAAGTATTTTGAAACAATCCCATTATATTCATAATTCTCAGATAAACAATCCTCTACTTTATGACAGAAGAAAGCTTTAGGATGAGAACACAAATTATTTGTGTTACTTAACTTTCGAATAATCACAAAGTCATAGAAAAGTTACAAGTACATTTAAAATAATTCTCTCTCCCTTGGATTATCTGATGGTGAGTCACTGACCTGATGCCTAATCCCAGACACCTCAGCGGGAATTTCCAACAAACAAGTCTATTTTCCTCCACAAACAACTAAGCGATCAAAATCAGAAACCAACACATTCCTTCTGTCCCAGCTCAGGCCCTATTCAAGTCTCTTCAGCTGTCCCCGATTATATCCTCTGAAGCAAAAGGGTCCAGTTTGCACAGGCACACCGTGAGTAAGCGGTCAGCTCTCAGCCTCCCTCTGCCCAGAGCCAGTTTCTGGATGTTTCCATGATTCTCACGACACCAGGCTTTGGGAAGATTCTAGGCAGGTGCATTGTCCAGTCAGTCCCCTAACTTGGGGGGCCGATGCTTCCACATGGGGAGATACAGGGCAGGTGTCTTTGGCAGGAGTATCGCGGATGCTGTTCTCCTCATCCCAACCGCCATGTGCTGCAGGCTTCACCACCACTGAGCTTTGCCTGGACCACCTGGTTCATGCTTTTCCACCGTGAAGCCTCTCTTTCCTCTAACTACTTCGTGGATGGCTACTATAGAAATCCTCACTTCTCATCAAGCTTTCCCTTTGTTCATCTATGTATCTAAATACTTGGAAAATTTCCTATATTACTCAAAGTGTTATAATCTGTTGCAATCTTTTTATTTCTTGAGACAGGGTCTTGTTCTGTCACCAGGCTAGAGTGTAGTGGTGTGATCTCAGCTCACTGCAACCTCAACCTTCCAGGCTCAAGTGAGCCTCCACCTCAGCCTCCCAAGTAGTCGGGGCCACAGGCACACACCACTACAGCCAGCTAATTAAAAAAAAAGTTTTTGTAGGCTGGGTGTGGTGGTTCAATGCCTATCATCCCAATACTTTCGGAGGCTGAGGTGGGAGGATGGCTTGAGCCCAGGAGTTCAAGACCAGCCTGGGCAACATGGCAAGACCCCATCTCTACAAAACATTAAAAAATTAGCATGCCTGAGGATAGCGATGCTTTGGTCGAGGACAGGTCCATGTACAACAGTGGTCTCATGATTCTATAACGAAGCTGAAAAATTTCTACTGCCTAGAGACGTGGCAGCACACATGACTTGCGTTGGTGGTGGTAACTGGTCTAAACAAACCTGTGCTGCCAGTCATATAAAAGCACAGCAGGTACAATCACGTCTTCAGTTCTGCTTACATGATGCATCACATTTTTTGATTTGCGTATGACACAACCTTGCATCTTGGGGACGAAGTCTACTTGGGCACGGTGGATCAGCTTTCTGATGAGCACATAAAATTATGTACACAACCTAGTACTTAACCATGATGATAAACAACTGTGTTACTGGTTTACGAAGTTACTGTACTTTGTTATTTTATAGCATCCTCCTACTTATATAAAAAAAAATAAATTGTAAAACAGCCTCGGCAGGTCCTTCAGGAGGGTCTTCCAGGAGAAGCTATTGTTATCCTAGGAGGTGACGGCTCCGTACGCGTATTGTCCCTGAACACCCTCCAGTGGGACAAGAGGTGGAGGGGAAGACAGTGACATGGAACACTCTGGCCCTGTGGAGGCCTAGGAAGGTGTGTGTGTGTGTGGTGGAGGCCTAGGCTGATGTGTGTGTATATGTGTGCTATGGGGTCCTAGGCAGCTGTGTGTGTGTGTGTTGTGGAGGCCTAGGTAGCTGTGTATGCAGGTATGTGTGTGTGGTGGAGGCCTAGGCTGATGTGTGCGTATATGTGTGGACTGTGGAGGCCTAGGTAGCTGTGTGTGTGTGCATGTGTCTGCATGTGTATTGCAGAGGCCTACGCAGCTGTGTGCGTGTGTGTTGTGGAGGCCTAGGTAGCCGTGCGTGCGTGTGCGTGCGTGTGTGCGCATGTGTGTTGTAGAGGCCTGGGCTGATGTGTGTGCCTATTAGTTTTTAACAAAAGCATAAAACATTTTTAAAAATTTAATAGAAAGCAGCTTATAGAGATAAATTATTTTTGTACAGTTGTATAATATGTTTGTGTTTTAAGCTAAGTGTTTTTATAGATGAGTCAAAAAGTTTAAAAAATTAAAACGTTAAGGTTAAAAAGTTACAGTAAGCTAAGGTTAAGTTATTATTGAAGAGCTAAAAACATATTTGATAAACTTGGTATAGCCGAAGTGTCTGGTATTTACAGAGGCCACAACAGTGCGCAGTCATGTCCGGGCCTCACGTCCAGGTGCCACTTACTCACCAACTCGCCGACTCCCCTGGGCAACCTCCACTCGTGCCAGCTCCAGTCACGGGAAATGCCCTACACAGCTGTTTTTCTTTTTTTTACCTTCTATACCATCTTTTTACTGTACCTTTTCTGTGTTTAAATATGTCTAGATACACGAATACTTACCACTGCGTTACCACTGCCCAGAGCATTCACTGCACTAACACGCCGCACAGGACTGCGGACTGGGTGTGTCAGGCTGTACCAGCCAGGTCTGTGTAAGCAAACTCGATGTTCACACAACGAAATCGCCCATTTGGAACGTATCCCCATCACTTACTTCTAATCCCCCACACGAAGCTGATCTCCCTCTGCTGCTGCTGATTCCCGGAACAAGCTGACTTCCCCACACTGCACCCTGCCTGGCTCCCACAGCCCATGCCAGGACACCCCTCCGTGGACTCCCCTCCTCCGACCTGGGCTTGGGCGCCCTGTGCGGCTGCCTCCGACCAAGACGTCCTCCCCACCCTGCTGCGCTATCGTAGGAGCACAGCCCGAGGACGAGGCCTCAAATGTGACACCCCAGGGCCTCTTCTGCCCAATCCTCTTCCCAGACCTGCTGAACTGCATGGGAAAGGGAAGTCATTGTTATGTTTAACTTCTGTATTAGTCATTGTGCATCTAGGATCCAAGTGATTTCTTTGTTTTTTAAAGCAAGTCCATTGGGATCTGCTTCTATAGAGAATTTTTTCTTTTTAATGGAAAGGTTTATGGCTATATTTACTGTTGCAAGGGCCATCAACAGAATACTGTGATCTTGTGACTTCTGAGTTATATTTTGCAGGAAAGATGCTTGTTAAAGTTCACTGCAACCTGGACAATCCCTTAACGAGTCTATTGTTATCGTGGGTTCACATCGAAAACTTACTTTCCCTGCCACAAACACCGTCTCTCTGGTTTCCACGGGGAGCCAGGCGTGGTGAGCCTGCAGGCAGGCGGCTTCCATCGCCTGGCTTCAGTTCTACTGGCATACTTTGCCAAATGAAATACAGTCGCCCTACAAGGGCAGTTGTTCGGAGCAGGCCTCTGCCCTTCAGCTTGGCACGTGCAGCTAAGGCCATGTTCTGAGCGGTTTCCCGCGAAAAAAAAATTTACAATGTTATTGCATTTTGGACTCAGGCAAAAATCATTAAATATTTCATTTATTCACTTTTATCTGCTTTCTCAAAAAGCTGAATTATCCTGATTAGAATATCGGTATTTTTAAAAAATACAAGATTACATTTTAATCCAACTTAATACTATTAAATATTAGTAATACATTAAAAATATTTGTTCCAGAAGAGTGCTGACAGGAGAAAAAAATCTGACTGGGTGCAGTGGCTCACGAAGGCGAGGCAGGCAGATCACTTGAGGTCAGGAGTTCGAGACCAGACTGGCCAACATGGTGAAACCCCATCTCTACCAAAAATACAAAAATTAGCTGGGCGTGGTGGCAGGTGCCTGTAATCTCAGCTACTCAGGAGGCTGAGACATGAGAACTGCTTGAACCCAGGAGGCAGAGGTTGCAGTGAGCTGAGATTGTGGCATTGCACTTCAGCCTGGGTGACAGAGCGAGACTGTCTCCAAAAAAAAAAAAAAAAAGAAAAAAAAGAAAAAAGATCCACTATAAAGAAAATCATAACCAATTTCATACTGTAGCATCTCAGCTTTATAAATATATTAATGTATGTTTATTCATAAAATGTGTAAAGAAGATTTTATAAGTGAAATTATTTTTATGTTTGTGTTAGCTTTAAAATACGCATTTTTAAAAAAAGGGGGAAAGCAGGCAGATAATACAAAACCACTAAAATGCTGACACATGAAGCTGGATGATGGTCACAGGTGTTTATTACTGAACACGCCCTATGCTTACATGTTTGAAAATGCTCCACGGGAAAATGAAAAAACTATACGTCCAATGCTAAGAGTGGATTTTACTGGTAACACCCTTTATCAGGTGGTACGATTGTTGATGGCTTTATTTTATTCCTTATATTACTTTGTATTTTCTAAAATTTCTACAATGAACATGTATGCATAATCAGACAAAAAAGCCAAGAAACATCCATTTGTTTTTCTGGTCCTTCATTTATCCCATAAATACTTGCCGAGTACCTGCTGTGGGCCAGGCTCCGAGCCGGCTGCTGGGTAGCGTGCCGCACCCCGGAGAACGCTTAGCCCTTGCAGACTCACCTTGGGGCCTGCCCAGCCTGAGCCCTGCAGTAACAGCTGGGGTGAAGCCGGTGGGAGGTAAGAGCCTGCAATGCCTGCTGGCCCAGCACCATCGCCAGGCTTTATATGCGTAAGAACCAAGCCTGGAGCCTGGGAGTCTTCTGATGGTCAGAAATAAAGGTCCTTAACAGACAGTTCCCTGAAATGTTCCTCCACTGCTGCAGAAAGTCAAAATCACCCCAGGCACTGCTCTGTCCCTGAGAGCCAAGTCCAGCAGGAGAGGCAGAGGGGACAGGGGTCAGCCCAGGCATCCTCTGGCAGGGGTCGGGGTGCGGGGACAGTGCTCAGGCTGCCTGGCTGGGTCTAAGGTCTAGAGAGGACGGTGCATGATTTTTTTTTTTTAATGTAAAGATACAGAGAGGAATCTTACCTGCAGAGGCACCAGAGGACAAATCCCAGTCCACAGTAAGGGTCCAGGCAGATGGCCACTTCTCTAGAGGGGTAAAGTTCACACTGCAGCTTAATGGAACGGCAGAAGGCACTGGTGGCTGCGTGAGACATCTGCAAAACACAAGCCTGCGTTAAACGCGTCGGACCTGACACCGTAAGACACCCGTGGGAAAACAGGGCTGCGTTAAACGCGTCGGACCTGACACCGTAAGACACCCGTGGGAAAACAGGGCTGCGTTAAACGCGTCGGACCTGACACCGTAAGACACCCGTGGGAAAACAGGGCTGCGTTAAACGCGTCGGACCTGACACCGTAAGACACCCGTGGGAAAACAGTGCTGCGTTAAACGCGTCGGACCTGACACCGTAAGACACCTGTGGGAAAACAAGGCTGCACTGAACGCAGGGAACTTCATACCCATGGGTACCTACAGGACAATAAAGCTGCATTAAATGCATGGGGCCCGACACCCAAGACGTCTTTAAGACAGAAAGGCCACACGAAACGTGTGCTGGCCTCGCGCAGTGGCTCATACCTGTAATCAAAACACTTCGGGAGGCCAAGGTGGGATGGTCACTTGAGACCAGGAGTTCCAGGCTGCAGCGAGCTAGGATTACACTGCACTCCAGCCTGAACAGCAGGGTGAGACCCTGTCTCTTCAACAAATCTTAGAGAACAAAACCCAGAAAACAACAAATGATACCTGGTCCCAAATGCCCAAGGCTGTTTTTAGGACTGGGGACGACTGTCGCCAAGCTGGGGCTATGTCGTGTCTGGGGAATGTGAGTGGCTGATATTTTCACGGGACTTCTCATTTTCAATGAGTAAACCTCACTCAGAACCACTGGCCCTCCAGGACCTGGCAACGCCAGCTATTCAAAGGGTTCATTTGAACAGCAAGTCACGCAGAAAGTGGTTCTTGTGTGATCCACTCTCCAACACACTGTCCCACAGGTAGGGGAGGCACCATGGCGCGCTCCCACCTCTGCTGGTCGAGGCCCCGCCTCGTTCGTGGCTATCTCCAGGGCTGGACATAGCCTCTGCTATGCAGAACGTGGCCAGCGAGACCTGCTGGGTGCCCACCCATCTTAATGATCAGAAAGTGAAGGCTCACAGAAGTTAAAGATTTTGCTGCCTGTGACATAAGTTAGAGCTGGGAGTCAGAGCTCAGGTCCTACATTCCAACGCCCTTCACCATCTTCCACCATCCCACAGGGAGATGGTGGCCAAAATCCAATCATCCCCCATCGTGACCAGTGAAGAGCTTCCGCATCTTCCCCTTCCCTAATCCCTGTAATAGTCCCCTACAGTCCGTATGTAATGTCGATTACTTTGAAATACAATAAAATATATTAACAAGATCAATTTTCTCACAGAAGCTCTCTAGCCAAACCTCAGGAAAAAGGAAGTCAAAGCAACAAAGAAAATGGTCTGATTTTTGCGGTTTTAAAACACGTCACGGCCGGGCGCGGTGGCTCACGCCTGTAATCCCAGCACTTTGGGAGGCCAAGGCGGGCAGATCACAAGGTCAGGAGATCGAGAACATTCTGGCCAACACAGTGAAACCTCGTCTCTACTAAACATACAAAAAATTAGCCGGGGGTGGTGGTATGTGCCTGGCCGGGGGTGGTGGTATGTGCCGCCTGTAGTCCCAGCTACTCAGGAGGCAGAGGCAGGAGAATCGCTTGAACCAGGAGGGTGGAGGTTGCAGTGAGCCAAGATCGCACCACTGCACTCCAGCCTGGGCGACAGAGCAAGATTCCAACTCAAAAAAAAAAAAAAAGTCACAAGTTGATCTGAAGCAGAATGTCACCAGAGCTAAACTAGGGACCAGCACAGAGCCTTGTAATAACTGGGGAAATCCAAATGCGTGGCTCCCCATCATTCATTCATCACTCCAGCAAGAGGTGAGAGAACTTGGGGTGGGGGTCCTCCCACTGTAAAATGTTCCATCACTATTGGAAGTTCTGGCCAGGAGGTTTCATAACTGTCTTACTATATGCATACAGGGGAACGTAGAATTATCATGGAACGTAAAATGTAAGTAATTCTTTTTAGCTTTGCTTTTAAGGCAAATTTTTGTTTAAAGGAGAAATGAGACTGAATTTATAGAACATCCATCCAGACTCCTGCCTCCCTGGATTAGGAGGTTAGTAAAATCCTGCCTCCTAAAATTACCCACCCACTCAGCTCAGCAACTAGAGCAAGCCTGCCCTGAACTGCTGCTCTGTGCAAAGCACTATTTCTAGGTGGAGAATTGAGTTCTTCAGCTCAGCAAATACTAAAGTACTGAGAGCTTATCAGGCACTGTGTTAAGCGCCGGAGATGAACAGAAGAGTAAGACACGGCCCTGCCCTCAGGATCCAGGGGGAATTCAGAGGCGAGTGCATGGACAACCATGTATGGAGTGTAAGAGAAAAGGGTGCACAGTGCTCCCATCACCCCGGCTGTGGGTCACAGGGCCAGTGGGGCCTTCGCGGGACTTCAGCAGAGAAACAGGAATTGACACCGGCTAAAGCAGCCAAGAGAGTTCTGATGATCTACTCTACGTCAGACGCTGAGATTGTAAGTGGGCCATGAAAATGCTACGATTGGAAGCAGGTGCTTCTCTTTTGGCTATGACAGTAGGAGGGTCACAGCTAACTTCAGACTGCAGTAACTAAATCATCTTGATCTGAAAACATTTCTTTTCAAAAGCTTTTGAAAAATTATTTTATTTCATATTGTAACTATTTTGGTATTCCACCTCAGTTCTACTAAGAGGTGGATGGAGCGTGAGAACTGTGCGAGGCAAAGCCAGCTCACCAGTCAGACCCACGGACAGGGGCAGAGGGCGTGCAAGGCTGCGAAGTCCCCAAGGCGGGGCGGTTTGCAAGGCACCTTGACGAGGGCAGCGTCTGAGCTGAGAGGGTCATGATGATTTCTAATACAGCCCAGGTTAAAACGCTAGAAAGTGCAGTGTACAGAGATTTATCACAGAGCATTCGGATTTGAGAACCAGTAAGAGGAAAACATTCGCAGTGTTGTTCTGTCGGCTACTGAGACCATGTTCACATAAAAACATACTTGGGACATTTGGACAGAATCAGCCTGGTTAAGGAAATGGTCATACGTGTCATACTGTGATGAAACACGTATGTACAGCTCTTTCCACATCTCAGAGTCTGACTACACGAGAGGCGCTGAGAGTCAGCACGCAGCCTGCCACCCCCAGCACGCTCTGTGGTTGCCTCCCGCGGCCGCCCCGCTCACCTTTACGCCAGCTAGCATCCCAGTTGTGGACACGCTGAAGTCAAGATACGCGAGGGTGTCTGGGTTGCAAGGTTTGCAGATCTGGGCAGGCCGCTTCTTTGGCAAATCATCTGGAGAGGAACACGGCTTATCAGCAGATCCAGCCTGAGCAAGGCCTTGAGCAAACCACCTTCTGCAGCCAAAGCACTGACCTGTGTCCAGGATGAGGGGCCACGTCCTGACGTCTACAGCCGCCGCCGCCTCCCTGGACCGCAGCAACTTACAGATCAGCTGTGTCGTCATCAGACAGGCAGAGCGACTCACCTGGCATCAGAGAACGGAGCCATGAACGTGGACCCAGATGAAAGCGTGCTCGCTTCACACGGGTCTCCTGCTCACTATGCACGCTAAAACCATGTAGCTTTAACGGGCAGATTAGGTTACCGAGCCCACTGTCTCCTGCTGCTGGCTGAGGAAGAACAGAGCTAGGGGTCTGGTTGTGGAGGCACGGGGGCTAGGGGTGGGGCCTGCAGCTGCTGCGTCTGCACTTCCTGGTCCCAGCGCACCCACAGCGTCAACGTCATGACACGTGCAGAAAAGAGCTCACCACTCACAGCATTAGCTCTGTTCTCCTGGAAGCGTCACACACACCCAGACACGTCGCGCACGGTTCTCCTGGAAACGTCACACACACCCAGACACGTCGCGCATAGTTCTCCTGGAAGCGTCACACACACCCAGACACGTCGCGCACGGTTCTCCTGGAAGCGTCACACACACCCAGACACGTCGCGCACGGTTCTCCTGGAAGCGTCACACACACCCAGACACGTCGCGCACGGTTCTCCTGGAAGCGTCACACACACCCAGACACGTCGCGCACGGTTCTCCTGGAAGCGTCACACACACCCAGACGTCGCGCACGGTTCTCCTGGAAGCGTCACACACACCCAGACACGTCGCACAGACTTTCTAGCAGGAGTGGCCACTGTGGGAGTCTCCGGCACCACGCTAAAAGGGACTCAGGTGTGGGCGGGACAGGTGTATTCTCTGCCCAAACGGTTTTCCCCTGTAGTTCCTCCTTCAACAGGGATAATACAGCTGAATCCTCTCAAACTCCTCCAGCTGTATACGAAGAAAAACAGATCTATACTTTCAAAAAGGAGCAGGAAACTTCTACATCTTGAGGAGAGGGCTTCTGAAAAAGCCCTGCCTCTGCCCGTGGTCGGTCTGCGAGGCTGGGTTTGTGGGGAAGCCCGTGGTCGGTCTGTGAGGCTGGGTTTGTGGGGAAGCCCGAGGAATGGTGGTGATGCCCTCTCTTGGGAGCCATTTTCTCCAGGGTGGACACTGCAGAGGCTACCATCCAGCCTCTGCCTCCAGGCACACCTTTAGATCTTGCTTCTAGACCCAGACTGTAGGCTCCCTGCAGGTGGAGACCCTGTCCTGTCCTGACCATTTGACTCCAGACACACACCGGCTCCCACAGCCAGCAGCTGCCCCGGGAGATGTCAGAGTCTGCGCTCTGTGAGCTCCACACTCCGCTCCAGGCAGTGGAGGCCCCGACACTCCCAGGCATGTTACCTCTACAATCATCTTGACGGTAGGCAACGTCGTCGCGATGTTCTGTGGGTGCGGGGGACGGACGGTTATGGGCACACAGCCTGCGTACAGGCAACCATAAAACGCTGCTATCAGGTCTATTCCTACACGGGGAGAAAAACATCATTATTGAGGCGGACCACGCTACTGAGTGCCCACTGTCCCTGTCAGCATAAATGCTCGTCTGAGACAAGTTCAACGGGCGAACAAGCAGCTGAACTTCTCGCAGCCTCTGTCATCCCGGCAGGTTTTGTCAGCTTTGGCGGTCACCGTCACCAACCCGTCCTTTCAGATGTGAGGTGACAAGGCAGCCCGGAGGTTTAATTTTACATCATTTTGCTAAGGAATTACCCACCTTTGTAACTGTGAATTTAGTCAAGATTTAGGTACTATTAAGTAAGTTACCTGAGGTATCTAATACCACAAATTTGGATATAAAAGTCTTTGAAAACATCACTTTATTGAAGCCTGTAACAGCAGCACATAAGGCTGGTGCCCGTGAGTGGTTGTAGCCAGACACAAAGGTGCCAGTTAGCAACCAGTTGGATACGGCGCAGACTCCCGGCCATCGCGCTGCCCTCGGCTCAGGCCCCAGCGGGTGTAAGGGACCTCCTCGCGCTGCGGTTGACCGGCGGCCATCTCTCAGGGGAAGCCCGCCCTGCGCCCGTACCTGGGGGGTAGACCAAGGCCACGTGGTCGCCGTCCTGAAGGTGGCCCCTCTCCATGAGCATCACGGCGATCTTCTCGGCTCTCTTGTGCAGCTGCACGCAGGTCAGCGAGTTCGCGATCGCACCCTGCGGGCCGATCACAGGGACAAGTGCGTAAGATTCCTTCAGCAGAGCAGCTTGCGGAGAGCGCGCACGCGTCATAGGACTCACTGACGCAAAGCGAACGTCAGTGGTTTTTAGAACAAGCACAGACCTGTGCAACCAACATGACAGTCAATTTTAGAATGTTTTCAGCTTCCCCCAAAACTACATATACGTTAGAGGTCAACCCCATTTTCTTCCAACTAGGTAAGGAGTGCAGACCAAAGAAGCATCTAGATGTATTTAGGGTAACAAGAAATATTTTGAAAAATGATTATGTCAATTAAAAAACAGAACAAAAAACCCTAACAATTCTGGGACTTGTGTTACTGTCATGGGCAGTGAGAATTCTTAGTATACCAGAAGGGCCTGCACACTAGAAGTTAAGACTAATTAAAAATTTTAATTTAGAAAGACCACATCAAAGATCAAGGAAGTCAGAAAGCGAAAAATAAAAGCAAATAGTTAAAAACACCTTGAAGGAATGAAAAGAACTATGAAATGCATTTTCACATAGACTTTAATGTAGAAATAAATAGAAAACATATTGGTGCCGGAAAATAGCTTACAAAAGGGTTTTAAGGGAAGGTGAATTGCAAGATATATACTAAGCAACATCACAAGAGTGTGGGAGTCACTATTTATTGAGACAGGGTCTCTGTCCCCAAAGCTGGGGTGCATGGCATGATCACTGCTCACTGCAGCCTGGGCCTCCTGCGCCCAAGCGATTCTGCTGCCTCAGCTCCCTGAGTAGCTGGGACTACAGGTGCCACCAGCATGCCTGGCCAATTTCTATAAAAATTTTTCTCGTAGCGATGGGGTCTCCCTATGTTGCCCAGGCTGGTCTCAAACTCGTGGCCTCAAGTGATCTTCCCATCTTGGCCTATTTAAGCCAAAAAGAAAAATGTGAATAAATTGCAAATTATAAGCATGTAACTAACCAAAACAAGCTTCTCCTGCCGACACACTTCACAGTTCTAGCTCCTCTGCAGCATTCTCAGATGTGAAGACTGCTTCTACGTCATTTAAAAACCTCTTGGGATCGGATTCTGTCTCACAGCTATTAACACGGTGAGGATCTTCCCTCAAGCAGTAGCAACTGGACCGCAGTCCACGGGGCCAGGAAGACTCCAGAGCCGAAGAGTGACTGAACACCCGGGCTCAGGAATTTTTCTTTTTTGGAGACGGGGTCTTGCTCTGTCGCCAGGCTGGAGTGCAGTGGCATAATCTCAGCTCACTGCAACCTCCGCCTCCTGGGTTCAGGCGATTCTCCTGTTCCCCTGCCTCAGCCTCCTGAGCAGCTGGAACTACAGGCGCCCACCACCGCGCCCAACTCATTATTTTTAGTAGAGACGGGGTTTCACCATGTTGGCCAGCATGATCTTGATCTCTTGTCCTCATGATCCGCCCATCTTGGCCTCCCAGAGTGCTGGGATTACAGGCGTGAGCCACCACGCCCGGCCCAGGAATTCTTATGTGAGTCACAGCTACAAAGATGAATGCATGAGTGTGGGGACGGGGGACGGAGCGCACAGCCAGCCTGAGAAGGCTGTCAGGGAGCCGACTTCGTGCAACAAAGAGGACGCTGCATGGACAGTGTCTGGGGCTACTCAGCGGCCGTGCTGGGAAAAGCACGTCAGCCTCCCAGCTGGAAGGGCCCGGGTCAGAAACACGTGGGTGGGACAGGGTGGGAATGAAGAGAATGTCTCAGGAAGCATCAAGATGTGAACGCCAGACCCTGACCTCTACCAAAACGTCCACCAGACAGCCGATGAGCCAGCTAGGTCTGTGGGGAAAGCGCCTTCTCCCTGAGGACCTCTGCACAGGCCAGGGTTGCCGGGAGGCTGCCCACGTGACGGCCCGGTGGATCTTCAGACCCTTCCTGCTGACTGGCTGGTTTCCTCCATGGAGGAGAGAGTTAGCTTACACTTCTCTGAACTCAACCTTCTCATCCCGCACATTTTCCTTAATTATTTCCCCACTCAGAGGACACCTAAAAAGTAAGAAAACAGAAACTGATGTAAAGTGGAAGAGCCCAAGAGCAGAAGGCAGCAGAGATGGGCAAAGACAACAAGGCAGGCAGGGCTGGAATCCAGGAAATCCCGCTGAGAACTCAGATCTGGGGGCCTTTGAAACTGGACTGTTCCTCTGAGCATTCATTCTTGGGGGGCTCCTTGCCACCTGTTCACAGCAACCAGCCCACCGGGACACACTCTGCACGGCCAGGCTGGGTGCTGATGGGACCCATTCAGATCCACCCGACTCCAGGGGCAGGTCTCCCCACAAGGAAAACCAGCACACCACCCCTCGGCGTGAGCATGGCCGGGCCTGGGGCTGGCGGGGGCCGCAGGTCTGAGAAGAGCCGGGGCAGAATCGGCTCAGCCCCCACCCCGCTGAGGGAGGCCTCGCCACCCCACAGCCCATTCTCATGCCAGGCCTGCCTGCAGCAGCAGCGCCCACAGTCTGGTTTGTTCGGCTTGTGGAACAGCTTCTTCTCCATCTCTGGAGAGCTGAAGCCGATCCCCTATCAAACAGCCGCTTTGCTGTCAGATGACAAAGCCTGTGGTTTGCCCACTTCCTGGGTCCTGAGATTTGAGAGGCTCAGATGAGACACAGCCAGCAGCCAAGAGTGTCTCTGAAAACGTTTTGATTCCAGTGCACAGAAATCCCCACCTATGGGTACTTGGAAAACGTGAAGTGTAACGTGCATGCTGTGCGCTGTCCTTTATCTTTGATGACCTTGTGAAACGCCATTTTCTCAATGCTGGTTGACCCCTTTCAGGGCTGACATAAAAACAAACAGCAAAGCTTCCAGTCACGCTCCACGAGGACGGCATCCCTTCTCGGGTGTTAGGTCCTGAAGCCAGCTCGCAGGGTGATTTAAAACAAGTTCCTCAAAAGCCCCTTGAGATGGTGCTGTGCTGGAGACAGGCACACAATTTCACAGCCGGTCAGACGTGAGCAGGCACCTCTCGCTCCATGGCCGGGCGGGGCCGTGCCACGGGTGACACCAGGTGGGTGCCTTTCTTGCCCGGAAAGGATGAGGTGAGCAAACACTGGACTCCCCATTAGTGGGGAGGGACAGTCGCTCCTGGCTCACACTGCAGGCTGGCAGCCCCAGGCGTCTACAGCAGCTGAGCAGTTTCCCTTCTTCCTTACCGCCTTTCCCCTTCCCCGTGTGGCTGAACGGGACACAGCCACACCACACGGCAACTCCACACACGCGACACTGTTCTTAGCCTCACTCCCCAGGAATCCTAATGCAGCGTCTACCTCAGGAGAAATGCCACTGGCTTTGGCTTGCACTTTCCATTCCCACATACTCGATGTTAAGAACGTGATGCATTCTCGGCGAGTGTCCCATAAAGCAACAGCCACTCACCGCAGGTAAGTCATCATTCTCTGGCATCCTCATCAACATTCACTGGGGTTTCCCGTCCTGAAACCCACCAGGGCCAGACCAGATGCTGAGCCCGGGACCGTGGTACCACCCAGCAAACAATCTGAGGGATCGTCCCCAAATCAGGCACAGCTGGAACAGCTCTATTTTCCTCCTCCTGATGGCACATATTGCCCACGAACGTACCCAAATCATTTCTGAATCTTTGTGTATATGGGGGTCTCTGCTACTTCTTGAGCTGCCCATCAATACCTCTAGATTACTGGACACAGACACGCGTGCAACCCACACATACGGGAGCAACGTATCAGGCAACATTGGGGCAGGGATTCAGAGAGACTCAGAGCTGACTCCACCACTCACTGCTTGTAGCTTGCAGCGGGGTCGCCGCCTCTGTGAGGAAATCAGGGGAGGGAAGAAGGACTTTCAGCAGAAGGGATCTGAGGTGCCGAAGGAGGCTGGAGTTAGTGCTGCAGATTTAGGTCACCACGTTGGAGGTGACATTGTAAGTCTCTAGAGAACCACGAAGACCACAGGGAAAGCGGAACGAGAAGTCACAAGCAGTCTACTGGAGAAACACTACTTGGAGAGGACAAAGAATCAGACAAGCAGAGATGGGCAGGAAATCAAGACAGCACCCAAGGCCAGCGAACCTGACGATCGGGTTAGCAAAGGGGTATCATCCATATTCACAGGCTGAGGAAGGGTGCAGTGGAGAAAGATGAAAAGCGGAAGGCGGCATTTCAGATACAGGGACCCACAGCACCTCTGGTCCTCACGGTCTCCGGCCCCCATGGGACCCACAGCACCTCTGGTCCTCACGGTCTCCGGCCCCCATGGGACCCACAGCACCTCTGGTCCTCACGGTCTTCGGCCCCCATGGGACCCACAGCAACTCTGGTCCTCAAGGTCTCCGGCCCCCATGGGACCCACAGCAACTCTGGTCCTCACGGTCTCCGGCCCCCATGGGACCCACAGCACCTCTGGTCCTCACGGTCTCCGGCCCCCATGGGACCCACAGCACCTCTGGTCCTCAAGGTCTCCGGCCCCCATGGGACCCACAGCAACTCTGGTCCTCACGGTCTCCGGCCCCCATGGGACCCACAGCACCTCTGGTCCTCACGGTCTCCGGCCCCCATGGGACCCACAGCACCTCTGGTCCCCATGGGACCCACAGCACCTCTGGTCCTCACGGTCTCCAGCCCCCATGGGACCCACAGCAACTCTGGTCCTCACGGTCTCCGGCCCCCATGCCTGAGCTGTCGGCGCCGGGCAGTGGCTCCATCACCGTGCCAGTGAACGAGGGCCCGAAGGAGGTGGCAGAAATGGGCCTTCCTGGTTTTAAAGGCTCTTCCTGGAAAACGGTCTTGAGCAAATACGGTGAATGACCAACTGCTGGGATCAACTCAGCATCCACGACAATGTCAAGACGATGAGTACTTCTCTGGCAGAGGAGGAGGAGAGGTTGTTCCTATCAACTAAAGCACATGCAGAGAATGGTCTGATAACTGAAACTCAAACCAGAGAGTCGGGGAATAATTTCGTGATGCTGCTGGCATTTCCTTTTGTCTTCAATCCGCGGCTTCACACGCTAAGATTTTGAATTGAGCAATTCTAAGCAGCCATGACTTTTGAAGAGTTGCAAAAGTGCCTATACTTGGTCAAGAGGACTTACATTTTTCATCCGTTTTCAAGTTTTATGTCCAGGGCAAAAAGAAGTTACAACCATATTAAGATTTCTGCATTTAATTTTTATTGTTAATAGTATTAGCTTGTTTAATGCCTTACTCTTAACTACTACTGTGGAACAGTATTTGATGAGTGTGGTTTTCTTATGTAAAGTGTCAACAGGAACTTAAATTACAAAGTGGAAATGATTTTCATTCCTGAGTCTGCAATAAACATAACTTCTGATGTATAAAAAAGTAGTTTAGGGCTGGGTGTAGTGACTCATGTCTGTAATCTCAGCACTTTGGGAGGCCAAGGCAGGTGGAACACTGAAGGCCAGGAGCTCGAGACCAGCCTGGCCAACATGGCAAAACGCCATCTCTCCTAAAAATACAAAAATTAGCCAGATGTGGTGGTGGGCGCCTGTAGTCCCAGCTACTCGGAAGCTGAGGCATGAGAATCGCTTAAACCAGGGAGGTGGAGCATGCAGTGAGTGGAGATCGTGCCGCTCAACTCCAGCCTGGGCAACAGAGCAGGACTGTCTCAAAAAACAAAACAAAAACTAGTAATCAAAATAAACATGCAAATATCTCATAGACTTGCGATTTCTCTCTGGTAGATACCATTAATTACTCATTTTGGGGGAGAAATATTGTAAACAGGGTGCTAAAATATCTGATACACAAGTAGGTGTGAGTAACTGCACAAATGGTTACGCTTAAAAGCAATCCCTAGGTACGAAAGTCTCATTAGTCAGAAGGGCAAAACATAAAAAGAATTCGCATAAGACTGAAGCAAAAGGACTGAGTCAGAAAGCAAGCAGGAGCGCTCCCAGGAGCCAGGCTGGGCCCCTTGAGGCCAGCAGCCAGGGAACGCCAGCCCCGCGCCTCACCCGACAGTTGAGCAGCGTGTAGAGGACGTGGTCCGGGGTGGTCTGTGCTCTCCACTGCAAGACCTCCGAGAGGAACAGGAACTGGAACAGAGCACGGGGGTGAGGGTCAGGCTGTGCAGTCGGATCAGGCTGTGTGGTCTGAGGTGGGGCAACCTGGATACTCAAACCCATAGAGGCCGAGTGCTTTGGGTCTTAAAACCGCATGCTTCTCCACGGAGTCGAAGACATGCATGCTGGGAAATCCCCGTCACACACGACCACAGGACAAGCAAGTGCCCACAGCTTTGTTCCTGCAGGGCTTAGATTCACAGCGCCCGAGTCAGTCACAGGCAAAGGGCTGGTGCTGTACCCTGGTGTGAAGTTTTCTGAAAGTCTGCCCAAGGATGGGAACCATTTCCCTCACAGGCAGGAGCAGCCTGCACAGAAACCTCTTCTCCTGGGGCTTCCAGAAGATGCAACATGGATTTCGGTGGCTACAATGAGAGAATCAGATCTATCTGGTTTGAAAAAGTGGGCTCTGATAAATTTAGGTTTCTAGAATGGCAATACCCCGATGGCATGAAGCCACAAATTACACAAACCACACGTGTGCCACTGACCTGCTCCACAGTACAAGGGGCAGCCTTATTTCACGTCAGGGACAGAAACCACAGATACAGCTCCCTTTCATCAACATTTCACAGGGCTGATTTTGTCCCATTTCCTAATGGGCCACACAGAAGGGGACAGCTGTTGGCTGTGGGAAACAGGACCTCTGGGTGAGCCCTGAGCATTCTCAAGGCCGAACAGTTCTAACGGGGACTGTGGACACACACGGCGCACGGTCAAGGCCAAACGGTTCTGACGGGGACCGTGCATACACATGCTGCACCGTGCAAAGTCTGGGCCTCGGGAGTTTCTCATATGGCTTTTAACACCACTGTCAGGAGGCCTGGCCCCTAAACCTGGGTTTCGAACTGCTTCTTAGGGTCCAGAGAGCACAGGACAGAAGCCTTTTGCTGCAAGCTGCTGTGGGCAGGCCGGGCTTTGGATCTGGGCTGGTGGGGAAACTGGAAAGGAAGGAGTTCGGGGAACCGTGGGCCGGACAAGGACTGCCAGACATTTGCCCCGGTCCTGCCAGTCATGGGATCGGACACCCATCACCCACTTCTGCGTCGCTGTGACATTCTTTGAAACTTTGTATCTCCCATAAACACATTTTTCTTATGAAATTATATGGTCTCTTGCAGGAGAAGACAGGTAGAATAAAGGAAGATTGGCAGTGGTGGACCACCACCAGCGCAGGAAGTCGGGGAAAGCCGGGAACGGTCGGGGACGGTGGGGGATGGCCGAGGAAGGTCGGGGAAGACCGGGGACTGTGGGGAACGGCAGGAGAGGGTCAGGGAGGGTCGAGCAGGGTCGAGGAGGGTCGGGGACCCAGTTCCTACCTTCCGGGCCTGGTCGTTATCTTCGATCTGACCCAGATCTCTGCCGCTGGCCTGCGCAATTCTCTTCCCAGAGACCAGGTTCCCCACCATCACAGAGGCGGGGCCGATTTCTGGAAAGAAACAGAGACACGGCCTTGAGGAAACAAAAGAGAAATTCCTTAAGACTTGACCTCCCTCCTTGGTAAAGACCTTACTCTCGGAAAACTTCTGGAAAGACCTGGCTTTGAATAAACCTTCTAAGAACAGGGATTCAACGAAATCAAACAATTGTGAAGGGGAGTGTGACAAGCCTTGGTTGGGTTCCTCAGAAACGATGTTTTTATCATCCCTGAAGCTCCCTGGAGGCCCTCCAAGCCCACGCCTGACTTTCCAGTTAGTGTGAGAGCCCCGGGTGCCGGCACTCACAGCCTTGATTGTAAAAAATAAGACGGAAGACAAACACAGAATTAAAAGCCAGGATTTGTTTCACTGCAGAGACCTGTGGCTCCCGTCTGTTCGAGTTCTCTGGGGTCCACACACCTGAGATCTGATTGTGGACAAACAGACAGTGGACATTTCACATACGGATGTCATGGCGTGGAATTGAGGGTGACACTGTGGACAGGACAGGATACCGAGTCGCTTCTCAGTATGTTTTACACACTGAAAAGGTCTTAGGTTCTGTCAGGCTCACAGTGAGGTGTGGAAGAATAAACCAAGGGCTGTCATAAAGTCAAGTTCCTTTTTAGTTCACCATGAGTGATGAGGTGACTATCATCTGGGCAAAGTGGGGAGGAAGGAGGAGGAAAAGGGAAGGGGTGAGAAGGGGGAAAGGGGTGGGAGGGGTGGGAGGGAAGAGGGGAGGAAGAGGGAAGAGGGCATGGGTGATGGGAGATAGGGGAGAGGGCATGGGTGATGGGAGATGGGAGAGGGCATGGGTGATGGGAGATGGGAGAGGGGCAGGGGAGAGGGGCAGGGGAGAGGGACAGGCGAGAGGGGGATGGGAGAGGGGCATGGGAGAAGGGCATGGGAGAAGGGCGGGGGAGGGGGCATGGGAGAGGGGCGGGGGAGGGGGCATGGGAGAGGGGCGGGGGAGGGGGCATGGGAGAGGGGCGGGGGAGGGGGCATGGGAGAGGGGCGGGGGAGGGGGCATGGGAGAGGGGCGGGGGAGGGGGCATGGGAGAGGGGCGGGGGAGGGGGCATGGGAGAGGGGCGGGGGAGGGGGCATGGGAGAGGGGCGGGGGAGGGGGCGTGGGGGAGGGGGCATGGGGGAGGGGCGGGGGAGGGGGCATGGGAGAGGGGCGGGGGAGGGGGCACGGGGGAGGGGTGGGGGAGGGGGCACGGGAGAGGGGTGGGAGAGGGGTGGGGGAGGGGTGGGGGAGAGGGGCGGGGGAGGGGGCACGGGAGAGGGGCGGGGGAGGGGGCACGGGGGAGGGGTGGGGGAGGGGTGGGGGAGGGGTGGGGGAGGGGGCATGGGAGAGGGGCGGGGGAGGGGGCATGGGAGAGGGGTGGGGGAGGGGCAGGGGGAGAGGCAGAGGAAGCAGGGAGAGTAAACGAATGTTTACCAAAAGAATTGCATGTAAAATAACGATGACATTATCAATTTTCACCTAATCCTTGGCTTGCAGGCTACTATTAAGTCAAAGTCTTAAATTCCCGATAAAGGTCAAGTGACAGGTCTATAAACCAGGCCACATGCGCATTCGTTACCACACAAGCAGAGCTGTAGCTAAGCAGATTGTTCATTGCTCTGTCAAAAACACACACGTGCCCAGATGCAGTTGACTGGGCGGTGGCACCGAACAAGGCTTAGGATGAGCCCGTCATCGTGACAACCACCACAGAGTCCCTCGGCTTCCCGAAAAGCTCACGGAAACGGTGGCACCAGAGCAAGGCGGTCAGGGCCTGACGTCCTGTGGCTGGCCCCCAGGGAGAGGAGAGCCACTGGGTATCTACAGATGCGCAGCCATCCTTTTCAAATGTGGGCTGCCAGAAACGCTTCCACTTATCACAGCTACGCAGAAGGCACGGCACTTCAGCCAGGACTGAAATCTGGAGAACGGCCTACAAGCAGATGTCTGGGCTTCTGCCTGCCGGTGCCTTGGGTTCTAGGTGACGTGTAGGAGCCTTGAGTCTGGACTCCGTGTAACAGTAAAATGCCGTCTACACCCAGCAAATCACTTTTGAATGTTCACGTCACAGTTGTGAACAGACTGAATTTCTTTTCTTAGTTCTTAATGAAGTATGGAAGAGGAATAGCCTTTTCACATTTAGCTAAAGAATTTGGTCAGGCACCGGAAGGAAGGGAGCTGCCCCGTGGTGGGAACAATTGCTCCTGTGTGATCTCTGAACACCCGGGAGCCCCTCATTCACCCGCCGCGCATCCTCTATCTCTATCAGATAGAAGCCTCTTCTGAATGAAGCATCTTTAACAGATTTTTTTTTGAGACAGAGTTTCACTATGTTTTCAAGGCTGGTCTCGAAGTCCTGGGCTCCAGCGATTCTCCCACCCCGGCCTCCCGCATCGCTGGGACCACAGGCGTGAGCCACCGCGCCTGGCTGATGAAGTTCTTAGCCTTCTCCTTGGTGACCGATGCTGGGCAAGACGACACGGCTCTTCTAAGAAGCCAACTTGGAAACTGGCCTAAATGGGTTCCAAGGTTTCCCATAATGTTTTTAAGAATTCATGCTAGGGAAAGCGAGCTTTTGAGGAGAGATGAGGAGAGATCAGGCTTTTGTGGAGCCTTATTTTGTGCCCCTCCGCTACATCTTCCCTCATCTCCACGTGCATCCTCTGAACGGAAGTCTGCGGCCTTGAATGCCTCCCACGCAGACTCAGGGACGCAGTTTTCCCCACAGCTCCTGGGAGGCAGAGGCTTTCTAGCCGCGCCTCACTCTCAAAGTCCGTTCTTGGCAGCCGCTGACGGTCTCCCCTGCTGAAGAAGGGTGGGCGTGTCCCAAATGCTCCCAGGGTATATCACAGCCTCGCCATTTGAGCTACAGAGTTGAGAGGAATCCCAAAACATGTGTATTTGAGACTCAAGTCTCTTCTCTCCGCTCCCATTAATGGACTCACCCATCTGCAAGTCAGCAGCTGCCTCGCTGGTATCATCAAATATCCTGCCATGCAATGCTTGGCGAATTCGCTCAGGGCACAGGGCGGGAGTTTTATCTCAAAGACAGCAGCAAGACACACGGAATCCCAAGCGGGAGACAAGCCCTTCCTGGGTGCCGGGCTCTGGCCATTCCTCAGCAGATTCCTCCTGCGATTCTGGGGCAATATTCCCAGGAACCTTTAAAGCTGAGGAATTGGACCTTGTTTTGTAACTAATAGTTGTACCAGCTCAGCCGGTAAGTTAAAGGTCTTTTAATACTTTTGTGCTCAAATAAGATAATCTGAGGGTACACAGTGCCATTCCCTGAGTAAACATGAATTCATCCAGTAAGAAAGGCAATTTGGTTGTCAACAGGCTGTCTCCGTTTCCAGCATCTCAGAACACTGTCACCCATAAAACGGCTCAAGGAATGTTTGCTTTGGCTTGCGATAGGCTACTCACTTGTCAGGGTCATTTTAAATGTTTATCCAAAGGGGCCTCAGAAATCATCCAGCCCAATTCCGTCTCTGTGGTTTGAAGCTGAGGCCCAAGCTGCGTTTCAGGCCCTCAGCAGAGACAGATGAGTCTGTGGGCAACTCATGGGGCCTCAGCACTGCCAGTTAATATTTGTTAAAAAGCTTTTTAAAGACACAAAATTAGGTAACCTCTCAGTTTAGCAAAAACAGATGAGACACTAAATATATATATTATTTTCTTTCTTTAAAGTTATCAATCACATGAAGCTTCATTTAATGAAGTTCTGTATTAGAGTAAAAAGATTTCCAATCTCCTGCGCCACCATTCCCCAGCTAAACCCCTGACGAAGAGGGCTTTCTGCAGGCCTCCTGACCGCACCGCATGGCTGCTGGCTCTGTCTCCTCACTGGGTTTTCCTGACCTTGGCGTGAGGCTGCCGGCTGCTCTCTCTCCCTGGGTTTTCCCACTCACGTATCGACATTTGGCTCAGGTGACCCAAGCCCTGTAGCTATGGAGTCATTACAACTTTGTATTTGCAAAGGATCCTCCCTTCCATAAACACCTGTCTGAACCCTTTCTCCACCAGCTACTGAGCTGCTTCCCAGCTGGGACCACGGGTCTCTGGGTCGAGTGTCTGACAATGAACCAACCAGTGGGGAGAGAGGATCAGGTCGCTTCAGAGTTTACAATGAGAATACCCTGGAGAGCGCCGACACCTGTTACAAATCTTCATACTGCAGAAGCAGCCTGGGGAGAGCAACGGCCTGTGTCCTTCACAAGGCTGTTTACTTCCCGAGGCGGCAGACGGAGGCGGCTTTCCCACCTTTTCGGGGCACTCCCTGAGGGAGGATGCCCATGGTTTGAGTGGCTCCCAACAGAAGGCCATGCACCCACAGAATGTAGTGAAATGGATACTGCTCCCTGCAACTCCACATTCCCCGCGCCAATCATGAAAACCAGGGACCACGAGAACAACAGTTTGGAAAAAAACTGTCAATCATAAAAACCAGAGACTGCGAGAACAATGGTGTGGGGAAAAAAAAAGAAGAAATGGAGGAAGAATATTTAAGGAAATCTACAAGAAAAGAAGTAGGTCAGAAATGAAAGAGCAACAAGTCACGTGAACCCGATGTGCTTAGAAAGTGAGCACCACGGCCGTGTCCTTCAGGAGAATGAGCTTTTGCTACAAGAGAACAGAGCCAGCCAGTTATGTGCTGACGACCACACTAACACCCCTGAGCCTACAGAGAATAAAAGCAAGGCATTTACAGACGGAAGACCAGAATCCAAGTTGCCCCCGCCCCGCGTTCTATTCTTGGGGTAACCACTTCTTTCCCACAAGCATCAGCTTCCTGCAAGCGGCCCTGTGTGAACTCCCGCACCTCTCCACGCCACGCAGCCCTGTGTGAACTCCCGCACCTCTCCGTGCCACGCGGCCCTGTGTGAACTCCCGCACCTCTCCGTGCCATGAGATCCTGTGTGAACTCCCGCACCTCTCCGTGCCATGAGATCCTGTGTGAACTCCTGCACGTCTCCGTGCCACGCGGCCCTGAGGGAACTCCCACACCTCACAAGCTGCCCAGGTGGTGCACATACCTGGCTGCTTCTGTCGAGGCTTAGGCAAGTTTGTGACGCAGGTGTGGGGGCACATTAGGACGTTGCAGGGGTGCAGAGAGCCCTCCAGAAAAAGCTGTTTTGTTTCCGACAAATGGATCCCACCAAGCGGGGTTTTGGGGAGGGTGTTTGCTGGCACCAAGGCCAGGCAATAAACTCCAACTTGATGTATACTGTCAATCGCCTAGAAAGTTAGGAAAGAGGAAGTCATATTATAATAGGAAGCATGAACACTCAGTACATATTTTTTTTTTTTTTTGAGATGGAGTCTCACGCTGTCGCCCAGGCTAGAGTGCAGTGGCGCGATCTCGGCTCACTGCAAGCTCCGCCTCCCGGGTTCCCGCCATTCTCCTGCCTCAGCCTCCTGAGTAGCTGGGACTACAGGCGCCCGCCACCGCGCCCGGCTAATTTTTTGTATTTTTAGTAGAGACGGGGTTTCACTGTGGTCTCCATCTCCTGACCTTGTGATCCGCCCGCCTCGGCCTCCCAAAGTGCTGGGATTACAGGTTTGAGCCACCGCGCCCGGCCTACACTCAGTACATATTTATATTATGCAAAATATGATCCACAACACACAGAAGTCTGTGCAGTACAAGCACTGTTCCCAGCGCAAAAACGCCAAGGTAAGAGAAAGGCTTTTCTTAGTAAACTCACTGAAGCTGAATAACGTTACCCAGGGCTTGTGGAAGACCAAAGTAAAAAAGGAACTTTGGAGAAAAGACATGTTCTCACGATCAAACAAAAAGCTTCCTTTGACCTCCCCAAGGTGACCAGTAGGAACCAGCTGTGCCAATTCCTGGTCCCTACACCCCCGAGTTTCTGGACACTTGATGTAATTTCTGATCAAACGAAGGGAAGGGAAAAAGGGCCACCCCATGGGCAAAGCCACAGCTGGTCACGCCATGATGTGAATGAAGGAAGGAGGCCAGAAACGAGACAGAGGGGACCAGTGCCCAGGGCGAGGGAAGGCAACCTGCAGCACGCGGCTCATCCACTGGAAGCTGTCCTCCTCCGTGGAGTCGGGCCTCTGCTCTGCCACGATCACAATCCTCTCGTCGTGCAGCACAGTCACTGAGAACACGGCTATCCTGCGGGGACA
This sequence comes from Macaca mulatta, assembly GCF_049350105.2. Taxonomy (NCBI): domain Eukaryota; kingdom Metazoa; phylum Chordata; class Mammalia; order Primates; family Cercopithecidae; genus Macaca; species Macaca mulatta. The sequence continues at coordinate 1,055,912 of NC_133414.1, forward strand.
CAGGAGCACAGTGAGCCTGCACCGGACGCTCGTGCAGCCCTCCCTCCGCGATCAGGGCTCCATCACCATCACGAGCGGGTGACACAGCTGCAACTACGACTTCAACACGGCAGCCGTGCTTCCAAATTTCCCCCCACTCATCATTACGGGAAGAGCTGCGGGAGGCGCCCAGGGATGCTGCCGAGGCAAGGTCACCCTCATCCCCAGGAGGCCACACACAGCACCCGTGGGCTCTGGTGACCAGGTTACGCCTTTCGGTACACAGGGGCAGATGTGCAGTGATCAGACCTGCTGAAATTGAGAGAGCCACACCCTTCACAGCTGAGTTTGCACCTGTGAAGTTAATGGTCTCCAAATCAGTAGAAATTTCCTGTTTCAGAACTAGTGATTTTCTGTTAAGTATATGTGCCTTATACCATCAGTACAGCACAGTCACCTCTAGTAAACCCTTTTTTACAAAGAGGTTGTAGCTTTAAAAATAATTCAAAGGAGGCAACATCATCTCCAGGTATCTACTTCCTGCTCCTGTCAGCTTCCAAACTGAAAAAAGGCTCTAAAACACTTTATGACTTCCTCCCGATTGGCAAAAACTCAGGAATCCTGGCAACTCATTTCATCACAGAGCCTCCGCTGTGCGCCAGGCAAGGCAGGGAAGAAAACGGCGGTAGAGCGGGGAAGTGGCGAGCGTCTGCGCGCACGCAAGTCTGTGACTCAACCGTCACCCTTGGGTCTCTCCAACCCGCTCTGTGATGAATATCTGGATCTTTAATTTGTGCCGTTATTTATCAGAAGTTTTCTACGGCATATTCCTTTATACTTAGAGGGGAAGTTCAATGGAAATATATTTATGGGGTTCAGGGAATTTCTATAAAATCTTGGACATTCAGAACTAGGTTAAATCTCAGGTCAGAGTCCAGTTGCTTCAATTATACAGAAGAGGAAACCGAGACACAACACATTTAAGGAATCTGTGCACTTTCAACCCTTCAAAACCACATAAAAAGTGTGGCCGACCGGAAACTATATGCTTAATTTGCAGAACGCCACTGACCTTCCCCTGTAGACAAACTTCATGGGTTCGACGGCCAGCGCGGTGGCCACAATGTCGTCGGCGTTGTGCCTGCGCCCGCTGACCACCATGAGGCCATCCATCTTGCCCACCACGAAGACGAGGCCCCCAGGACCCACAAACCCCAGCAGGCCTGTCCTTATGAACGGGTATTCGCTGATTGGAGCCCCGGAGCTGGTCATGGGAAACACCTGCGGAAACAGCATCCATCAGGCCGCCGTTCACGTGGCCAGCTGGTTTTAGTCCTCACCGCTTCTCCTGCCAGCACGGCACCTGCTTTGCTTAAGCTCTGCCTTTCATCCCAGCAACCCTGCCCGAGGGCCGAGGTCGCAGTTACCGCTGGTGGCCAACAGGCAGAAACACACTTCCTGCCCACCTCAGCAGGACCCCATCCGTTCCTGCACCTCCACTCACCTGCGGGAACTCCTCCTGCCTCTGAACCCTGAACAGGTAATACCCAGAAGACTCACAGGAGGCCACTCAGCAAGAACTGATTACTTCGTTTACAAAACCACAATGTATAAGATGAGTGAAGAGTCAAGGTACATTTTAAACAATGTATGTTAGTTTTAAAGTCATCTCTATTCATTCATAAAATGTTATTTGCCCTTGTTGGAAGTATGCTGAAAAGAAAAATATTAAGGAAGCAAATCCAATCAGTTCAAACTGTAAACCTCTTTTCCTCCACCCTTGCAGATAAATCACATAGAAATGGAGATGGGGTTTTTATTTAGCATTGTATCTAGCTCAGTTTCGAGGGATATTTTAGAAAGTTCAATTCACATTCAAGAAAGCTATCATGGACAGGCATTGTAACATCTGTTCAGACACATCCAAAGTTCTCAACATTTAGACCAGGAACAGTGGCTCATGCCTGAATCCTGGCACTTTACGAGGCTAAGACGGGAGGATTGTTTGAGACCAGGAGTTTGAGATCAGCCTGGATAACAGCACAAGACCCCATATGTACAAAAGAATTTCTTTTTAATTATTTAGGTGTGGTGGCACACGCCTGCAGTCCTAGCTACTCGGCGGCTGAGGCAGGAAGATGGCTTAAGCCAAGGAGTTTAAAGCTGCAGTGGGCTGTGATCGTGCCACCGCCCTCCAGCCTGAGTGACAGAGCAAGACCCTGTCTCAACAACAACCAAAAGTTCTAAACATTTAGGAAATGTATCCGCAAACAATTTATATTTTCTGACGTATAGCTTAAATATTGTGCTACTTGTAAGGCCAGGACCTACTTGGTAAAAAGATGAGTTCTGAGTTGTAGCACTGAACGTGTGTCTGACCCCTTCATGTCTCTGCTCATTACACAGCACATCTGTGCACACGCCCCTTGCACGCACATTACACAGGCGTCTGTGTATACCATAGACATACTTGGGTGAAGCCCTTCTTGCACACGAGTGCACGTTCCCTCATGATCCACTTGTCACAGTAAAAGTGAGAAAAGTAACAAAAAGGATCCTTTCTTAGGAAATCGTGCTTGTTGTTTTAAACCCTGGTTATAAGGTCAGAACAATGCTGATACAACAAATGTATCAAAAGTGATACAAAGTGGTAAAGTGCCATCATTTTCATGAATATAAACACGTCTTGCTGAAAATGGATCTTACATTCCATGTCTGTCACTATGCACCTGCCAAGGCTGTTTGGAGACGGAGCCATAGGCAGTGCTCGTGGCAGGACTGTCCTCCACCTACCTCAAAGGTGTTCTTGGTCATGCCGGAGAGGCCATAGTAGGACGTGCCCGTCGCAACTGCACACACACACAGCTCCCCAATCTCATCCGTTCTACACAGCTGAGGAACCCCGTCTGGCTTCACTGAACACATGATGGCTAAAAGCAAACAGGAAAGCACACGCAGCGTGAGAGGGGATGGGTGGGGAGAATAAAGGAAACAGGGAAGACGCGAATATGAACGACGACACCAGTGAACAGGAATGGGGTCTGGAGCAAAACTGCACAGATGGTCGTCAGCCAGACATTCCTTTTCCCTGAAAAGCCGTGATTTCTCCTGTTGCAGCAATATGGCCAATTTCATAGCTGAAACATCAATAAATATTGCAACTGCTTTAATGTTAATGTGCAAGTTGTATTTAGGGGCGTAACATCATCTGCCATTTAGATTTGGGGAGGACCCTCAGAACCAACCTCAGGGCCACCTGCCACACGTACATCAGCAACGTGGTGCAACCTGAACTCTGCAAATCAAGCCTCTAATGTCTTAGGGAAATCTGAACCTTCGATTTCATGCTCCATGCAAGGTGAGTCCTTCCGAGAACACCACTGGAGCGCTTCGCGCACGGTTCAGTGCTGATCAGTTCTCACTGGTCTGTACCACCAACACTTTGATGCTTTGAACAACAACGTCCTACGTAGCCCCCAACTGCAAGCCACAAATCTGATTAGGGCGCCAAGAGCCTCATGCTTCAGAGGGGTGGGGTGTGCATTAGTGACAGCTGAACTGTTTAGAAAGAGCCTGAAACAGCCGGCACCTGCTGGGCTGGAGTACGGGTGTCTAAGAAGTGGAACAGCGGAAACATAAGTTAAACTCACAGGAAGAAAAATTCACATTAAAATTACACTGAAAGATTCTTCACCCATCATATTGGTAAAAATAAAAGTCAGGTAATAGGGCGGATAAGGGAGTGGAGAAAGAAGTGCTGCTGTTTACCGCTCGGCAGGGTGTAAAGCCTCACAAGCTTCGAAAAGACAATCATCATAAAAGCTACATCGGTAGTTCTCTTTGAAACAGAACTCCCACTTCGAGAACTGTTTCTATTAGACACGAGGGGGTCACTCACCGCAGCAGCAAAAGAGGGAAAATTCCCAAACAGGGGAGGCTCAAATAACCTTAGTGCTCCCACAATGTAGCACTGCGCCGCCTCGAGAACAGCACGGAGCTCGTTACGTGCTGACAAAGGACCCCAAGATATAAAATATGCGTGTGTAGGCAGTGCTCCATCATGATGTGAGAAAACCCCCAAACCCAGGGCAGAGAACACACACGGGGTGCGGGGCACACGCGTCTGTCCCACAGCCCCAGGTGCCTCTGACAGGGAGCCTGGGAAGCTTGCGGTTCCTCTCACAGTCACAAAGGAGCGTTTCCATTGTGTCCTTCAGAACCTTTTGAAGACTTCACCATGAAGCTCCATTTATTTGAAAACTAGGTATTAAAGAAAGAAATGGAGCCAGGGGGCCTGGCCACAGCTGGGGGGCAGGGAGTGGGCTGGATACAGGGGCTGGAGGCTGGAAGCAGAGGCAGAGCCGCAGGGATGCTGGAGGGCGTCCACAGGGAACTGCGGTAGTGAGGAGTAGGGGAGCCAAGGGCTGCCTTCATTTCTTTTATGCCAAACCGGGCGAACAGAAAGGCAAGAGCTTCTGGAGTGCCTGGCCCCAGCGCAGCTCACCATGAAGGGGCATGAGGGGTCTACCTCTGTGAGACTCCACGGGGCGGGGGTCCCTGCTGAGGTCCACCTGACCTGGCGTCCTGCACCTGCTGCTGATGGTGGCAGCACTGCTCACACGGGCATGGCTACCCTGCTGGCCTTGAGCCCACACCCCATGCCTGGAGGGCTCAGCAGGAGACACAGGCTCTGGGGTTCCCAGCTGAGAAAAGAGCCAGGTTCCCTTTCAGGGGCCAGAGAGCCAGGGGCTGATGCTGCCAGTGACCCCATGAGTTGAGTGCCAGGTGTGTGCACCCTGAGAATGGTAAAGTGGCTCCTGGGAGGTGCCTGGGAGCTCCTGGTGGGGCTGGTGGGAGGCACGGTGGGCCCTGCAGCTGGGCGCTTCCTCACGCATCTGTGGAAAAGGCTTCTGAGACTTGGAAAAAGGGCTCTACTGCTAAAAACAGGCTTCATGGTCACACAGACTCACACTCCTTGGTTTTCACATGTGTCTGCCTTGGGGGAAGCCAAGCTTGGCTGTTCCCACTCTGGCTGGTGTCTTAGGGTGATGGACGGGCACGTCCTCTGGAGCAGAGAAGGGAAGCTGCCCAAGCACCAGTGTGGACCCTGCACTGGCCCCGAAGCCTTCCAGGGAAGGGGAGCCTGAGGTCCCAGTGTGCAAAGCTGCCCTTCCCCATCTTCTCGATCGTCTACCAGGAGAGGGAACGCTGCCTCAAACGTCTGAAGCCTGACAAGGACTTCAGAAGACTGGGAGTGAGGCTCGCAGCCCGAGGACACACCACAGGAATGTGGGAACGTGGGAGTGTGGGCTTTGGTGATGTGTGTTAGAAAAGCATTTAATAACTGGTTCATCTGTGTGGCTCGCGACGCACACTCACCTCCAGGCATCACGAGGCCGACATCCTGCACAGTGAGCACGGAGAGCTTCTCTTCCGAGTCCACACGAATGACTCCGTAGGTCAGCCCGTGCATGGAGAGGACGCCCCGGCCCGGGGGCTGGTTACTGTCATCCGTGGGCCTGTAACGACAGTTTTTAACTTGAATATGCAGGGGCAGATAAGCCATCACAACCACAGCTGTGCAGTCAGCACACACGCAGCAGGCTGGGCCCCTGGGAACAGGGCCGGCCACCCACGCGGCCGCATTAGGGGGTGCTCGTTCTGTTTATGACAGGCTGGTGGCGAGTCTACTGCTTCCGCCTCTGCGTTCCCAGGGAATCTCAAGAATACCCGAAAACTACGAAGGCAGCTCCTCTCCTGCCCTCTCTATGCAGGCCCTGCACAGACCGGCTCTCTCTCTCCTCCCAGCTCCTGCTCACTCCACAGTCTGCTCTTCAGTTTTGCAAATGTCTGGAAGCGGGTGCATCCACTCCAAGAATACAGGCAGAACCGCTGAACAGAAATGATGGAAATCCCGACTGTCCAGCCTCAATTCAGAGGCAGGCTGTCTGGGCGTATGCCCAATTTTATATATAAAAATCTAAAATAAGATTTACGCTGTGCCATTCTGGCTGCCAAGTTCTAAGGAAAATTATTTGGGTGGCAGGCAAGCTGTAGAATGCACTGTGGGTCAGGAGAAGGAGGTCCACACAAGGCAGTTTTCAGAAGACCACTGCGCACGTGTGCACCACTCTGGGCCCGCCCCCCCTCCTCTGCCGGACACCCCAGCTTGCTCCCGCCGTGGGGCTGCTGCGCTGCTTCTCGCTGCTACCCAGGACGTTCCTCCGGCAGACCCCCGCACGGCCCTCTCCCTCCGCATCCCCAGGACGTTCCTCCGGCAGACCCCCGCACGGCCCTCTCCCTCCGCGTCTCCAGAGTTTGGCTCAAATTGGGGACTTCTCATCCCCTCAGAAAACACTCCCCACCCAGGTGCCCGCCCCACAGCACACACCTCTGACTACCTGTGCGACCTCCTCCCTCAGACCCAACTCTCCTGAGTTTGTTTTGCTCACTGCTGCATCCCAGCCCTGGAAAATGTCTAGCAACAAATATCTGCTGACTGAATTTGTGAACAAAATCTCTCTAAGGTCATGGATTATATTCCTGAAAACTAACAATTCCTCAATGGTTATCTAAGTGAGTCACCACAATTTAGGTACACATTACATTTGTTTCTGTAATTTTCCATATATAAATCTTTAATGCACTTCAGACTTAAAAGCTGAACCTAAGCTTGCTGTTTAACTTTAAAATATTATAGTTTATAATGAAAGTGAAGACATAAATGAGGCAACATAAAAGTTAAAATTTGCAAGAGGAGATCTCATTTGAATGAAGTAACTGGTATAACTGAAAAAAAGCATGAAAGACTCTGGAAACAATTATTCTAGATGTAAGAATCAAAAAGGATAGAGCTAACCAGATAGAAAAGTCTGCCCAAATAAGAAAACCCACACGGAACCACCTAGATGGCGTGAGCTCAGATCACTGGGCTTTACGTTATTCTCCCGGCCTTTACTTCCCAGAGACTTCAAAATGAAACCACTGTGTAGTCAGTGGTCCTGCCACCATTCCCTCACCCTAACAGTCCTCTACAAAGATCGATGTGGGAGTCAGGAACTGTGAGCTTCAGTATCTGCTCTGGGTTGAATCGTGTCCCTGCAGAAGATCACCCCTCATATCTGTGACCTTATTTGGAAGCAGGGCCTGTGCAGAGACAGATGCCCCTGGACTTACAATGGGGTTACAACCTGATAAACCCATTGTAAAGGTGAAAATCGCAGGTTGAACCACCTTAAGCCAGGGCCATCTTATGACCAGGTTAAGATGAGGTCATACTGGGTTAGAATGGACCCTAAATCCAATGACTCGATCCTTGTAAGAGGAGAGAGAGGCCCGGACACAGGGAGCAGCTCACATGATGATGGAGGCAGGGACTGCAGTGACAGGTACCCCTCCAGGATCGCTGAGCACCTGAGGCCGGGGTGAGGCCTGGGGCGGGTTCCCTCAGCACCTCCAGAGGCCCAGCCCTGTGGCAGCTTGGGGTCTCCGACTCCAGCCTCCGGAACTGAGACAAGTGTCTGTTGTTTAAACCACCCACTGTATGGTACTTTGTTACAAGAGCCCGAATACACTAACTGAGTGATAAAAATTTAAGGTACACTTATTTTTGTTTTAAAAAGTCACATGAAATCAAAACGCTGGGCTAGCCGAGATTCAGAACACTGACCTGCCAGGCCAGGGGCTGGGAGGAAAAGTTACCTGAGGGCCCCATCATGTGTGTTTTGTTGTCTCAATTACAAAATCCCCCCTTCCCTCCCTTTTTCTTTTCTGAGACAGTTTCACTCTGTCACCCAGGCTGGAGTGCAATGGTGTGATCTTGGCTCACTGCAACCTCTGCCTCCCGGGTTCAAGCCATTCTCCTGCCTCAGCCTCCTGAATAGCTGGGACTACAGGTACCCACCACCACAGCCAGTTAGTTTTTTTGCTATCATTAGTAGAGACAGGGTTTCACCATGTGGGCCAGGCTGGCCTCGAACTTCTGACCTCGAGTGATCCGCCCACCTCAGCTTCCCAACGTGTTGGGATTACAGGTGTGAGCTACTGTGCCTGGCCAAGATCCTCTTTTCTATGTTTAAACACAGTTAATGAGAAATAAGACTTGCACATTTAATAATACCTTAAGATTACAAATTGCATTTGCTATAGGAACTTTTCAATGATGCTTACACAATGATAGTTACAGGAGGCTGAATATGTTCATATTAGCGACATTAACCTTGTATTAATTTAACCTGCCACTGTACATTTATTCATATTTGATAGATTCTCTTGCTAGTCGGAGAAAATGCATGGCCCTGGGTTTCCTTCCTTGCAGATGTGCAAGACACTGGCACACAGCCAGGCACAGAAGCACAGTGCTCCCGACACACACACAGGCGGGCACAGAAGCGTGGTGCTCCCCCCCACACACAGGCGGACACACAGGCGGACACACAGGCAGGCACAGAAGTGTGGTGCTCCCGACACACACACAGCCAGGCACAGAAGTGCGGTGCTCCCGACACACACACAGGCGGACACACAGCCAGGCACAGAAGCGTGGTGCTCCCGACACACACAGGCGGACACACAGCAGCACGGTGCTCCCGGCACACACACAGCCGGGCACAGAAGTGCGGTGCTCCTGACACACAGGCAGCCTCACAGCCCCACCGACGTGGTGTCCGGGGCCACCACTTAACTTCTGACCTGGTGGTGCTGATGCCTCCCCCTCCAGATGGCAAACCAATGCCCCAGTGGTACCCTCCGTGTGCCAAATGGTTCTGAGTCTTTCATGCATAGGGACTCAAAACTCACCACAAGCCTATGGCTATTATTCCCCAATTTCAGATGAGAAGACTCAGGCACGGAAAGGTTGACTTCACCACCCAAGTGAGCGGTGGGGCTTGGCAGGACTCAGACCCAGAGCACAGCCTCTATTCCCAGGACACTGAGGGCATCAGTCTACTGCTTTTTATAAAAACTTAGAAGCAAACAGTACAACCAACGTGAGCACATTCTTACTATGAACAAGGCAAACATCACAGTCCAAAGGGAAAGTGCCTGCTTCTGCTCCAATCCTGTGCCCCACAGATAACCACTATGGAGATTTTTATATGTCAAAGTTTAGACTCCTAGATATAAGGTTAAGTATAAAATATGTATGTATACCACTACATTGATTTTTTAAAGAAAAGCAGAATCAAGATGCTGCTGCTTCCATGTTGGCAGAGAAGCTGAGTGTTGGGAAAAGCTGAGGCAAGGCTTGCATGTCTGACATAACGTAAAAGAGTCTTGGAACATGTCCGGGGTCCGGGGTCTAAAACTCCTCATGGCCTTTGGAACACCAAGCTCTGTGCTAAAGAGTGGAAGGCTACCCTGATGCACCGTTATCTAAGCCCAGGGCATAAAACCCCTCGTGGCTTGGACAGAATCCAGGGCTCGTGGCCTCTGGAACGTGTCTAGATTCGCTGGCTCCTTGCTCTCCCAGGATCGAATGTATCTTGAGTTAAAAGAACCTGCTCTCCAGTATCTCAAGTAGCAGAGTATGTTCCACATGCTTCAAAGGAAATGCTAAACCATCACAGCTGCAGACCATGTGCTTTCCCTTTCGACTGCCACATTCTCAACACCTGTTTCTCTGATCACCAATAAATAGTCTGGACGTCCAGAGCTCAGGCCCTTCACAGCCTCCATATTCGCAATGGCCCCCTGGTCCCACTTTCTCTCTCAAACTGTCTTTTCTCATTCCTTTGACTCTGCCGGACTTCATCACCCCCATGACCTGGTGGTCTCAGTCTCCTCACTAAACATACCTGCAGATCTTTCCCTGTCTGTGTGTGGGTGTACATCTGTGTAGGTGTGTGCACCACTGCATTCAGCTGGTTTGTCACATGGTGTTCAGTAACATCAATATATGATCATATATTTTCTTTCGTTCAATTTCTATACAGCCAGAAATATACCTGTAACATGTGTATCTAGAAAGAAAATGGAGGATCAAAAAGCACATATACTTAAAATTTTAAGACCACCTAAATACCTTCCCAAAAGAACATATTTTGCACTCCACTAACAGAACAGGAGTATTATTTCCTCATCTACTAGAAAAGCACCTCACATTGGCTGTCTGGGGTCGTGGTTATATATTTAATGACCTACTCCGCACAGTAACCCTGTGGAGATGGGAGCAGCATCATGACCCCACCGTTTAGCAGACGGGCAGGGTGAGGAGGGCTGAGTGCTGCCCAAGGCCGCTGCTGCAGAGCCAAGCCAGCACCAGTCTCAGGCTGGCTTCAGGATCTGTGCATCTGGCCACAGCGCCAAGCTGCCTCGGCAGTGCCCGTCTCTGCACACTCTTGCCAACACTTAAAATGCTTCCCAATTTGTTGGGTAAAACATCACTTGTTCCAATTTGTGTTCCCTATATTATTAAGCAAGTTACATGATATTTACCTCCATCAACACCTTGTTAGGAAGTAAAAATCCCAAGAAGGTAGACAAGGTGAGGAAGGGAAGAAACAGTCCCCACAGGCAAAATTCAAGGGGATTTAAAAACATCCACCTGAAGAATCAATATCAGTACACTAAACAATGGCTGATAAAGGTATCCGCCCATTCATCAACTTCCACACTCAGTTCCAAGGTGAAATGATGTTCAAGACCAAGCAGCTTCGTGTGCCTCAGGAAGAATATGAATTCCAGGAGGGACCGTCTCCGTGATCTCTGGGAATGTAAGGAGGCAGCATCCACTCTTGGAGACATGGAAGGAGCAAAACACAGAGCTACGTATACAACACCACGATGACGTGCAAAAGGAAAAGGAAAAGAAAACTAAGGACAACAGAGTCTGGATGTTTTGTTGCCTCCGGATCTCCCGTTGAAATGTGATGTCCAGCGCTGGAGGCGGGCCTGTTCTCGCGGTCACGCGAGAGTTCTCTATGGTGATGTCCAGCACTGGAGGCGGGCCTGTTCTCGCGGTCACGCGAGAGTTCTCTATGGTGATGTCCAGCACTGGAGGCGGGCCTGTTCTCGCAGTCACGCGAGAGCTCTCTATGGTGATGTCCAGCGCTGGAGGCGGGCCTGTTTTCGCGGTAAGGCGAGAGCTCTCTATGGTGATATCTAGCGCTGGAGGCGGGCCTGTTCTCACGGTAACGCGAGAGCTCTCTATGGTGATGTCCAGCACTGGAGGCGGGCCTGTTCTCGCGGTCACGCGAGAGCTCTCTATGGTGATGTCCAGCGCTGGAGGCGGGCCTGTTCTCGTGGTAACGCGAGAGTTCTCCATGAGTTCACATGGGATCTAGTTGTTTAGAATGGAGCTGGGCATCTCCTCTCTCCCTCCCTCTCGCTCAGTCTCTCACCATGTGACACACGGGCTCCCGCTTTGCCTTCTGCCCTGATGTAAGCTTCCCGAGACCTCCCCAGGAGCTGAGCAGATGCTGGAGCCATGCTTCTCTTACAGCCTGCAGAACTGTGAGCCAGAATCAACCTCTTCTCCTTATAGATTACCCAGTCTCACACATTCCTTTATAACAATGCAAACGGACCAACAAAAAGGAGAGAAGCAGGCCAGACCTTGCAATGTGGCCTCACAAGGAATGTACACTACGGCTTCCACCAAACCGTTTGCACTGTTGACTTGTCACAGCGTTTCCAGCCTCTGGAAAACATTCCATAAGCCTTGCCTGCATAACACCTTGAAGCAGCAGCTCCTATAAATTTCATGAACACGTCCAGTTTGCTACTCCTGACCACAAGCAGAGCTCGGCCAGGCTCAGGACATTAACACAAAACAAACAGATCAAGCAGTAAACAGGCCTTACCAGCCTCCAGCTCTAGGGCTTACCAGAGGAGCCACACTGCACCTGCACCGCTTCAGTGCCGCCTGTTATTTGCTGAATCCCTGAGGCAATCGAGTTAACGAAGGTCTTTTTCTTCATCTTACACGGGCTCTCTCCAATCTAGTAATTCTCAGCTTAACAGCAGCAGCACATTTGGAGAACAAAGAGTTAAGCTGCAGACCCCTCCTCCCCCCAGCAATCTTTACACAGCCTGTCTTTGCAACAGATCACACAAAACACGCCTGTAGTCATGTAACTGCGGTAACGGCAGCAACACCTGCTGAATTCTTACTACGAACCAGGCGTGTTTTTAAGTGCTTTGTGTGTATGAACCCACTCAGTGCTCACACGGGCCTCTGAGGGGGCTACTGCTGTGATTCTGATCTACAGACGAGGAATCTGAAGGGGCTGAAGGTGAAGCCCCACCCACGTCACAAAGCTGGCGCGAGATGAGCACAGAGGAGGCCCCAGGCCGACCTTGGCCCCCGACAGAGGGGGCACAGAGAAGGACCCAGGCCGACCACACAGAGGAGGACCCAGGCCGACCTCACAGAGCAGGACCCAGGCCGACCTCACAGAGGAGGACCCAGGCCGACCTCACAGAGGAGGACCCAGGCCGACCTCACAGAGGAGGCCCTAGGCTGACCTTGTTCCCCGACAGAGCAGCACAGAGAAGGAAGGAGGTGGCGCTCATCCCACGCCTGCCGTTTCCCACGTTGGCCTCAAAGCACCTGCACAACGTTGCTTCTTTGGGAAGACGCATTCGGGTTCCAGACAAAATGAGAAGTTACTGGCAAGCCTGTCTGAGAGTGGAGGGCGTTCCCTTCCGAACTAGCAGCCAGAGCCCCGAGGAAGTGTCTTTTTTAAAAAAACAGGGTAGCCGCTCTGGTCTTGAATCACCATTCACCACCAAAGGTTTTTCTTTTAGACGAATGTAAATCAGCCCTGATGAAGGTGCCTGGGCACACAGAACACAGAGCATGTCCTCTGCTTTCTCTCCTCCCCGGGCCACGCTTCAACAGCAGCAGAATGCCCTTACACACTCATAGTACCCGGTAAAAGTGCCCTTTAAAGGACAGGGAGCAGATAAGCTTGTGGACTCATTTTAGCAGAAACAATATTTTCGGGAAACACTTCTGCAGCACAAGGAGAAACTCAGTGAAAAACATGCATGTACAACGTTCAGTGTGACAGACTTTCAAAACCACAACAGATAACGGAGGCTCTGATTTTTAACAGGAAAAGATACGACGTAAAAGCAGCCAGTGTATTAAGTTATGAATTGATTTAATGTAACATTCTTCCTTTTCCCTAATAGCAGCAATGCATGCCCACGAAAAACAGCCCATTTTAAGAGCCGCGCAGCACAGTGAGCCGCCCATCTCCGCCGCCTCGCCCGCCCTGCGTGGCGCAGCACAGTGAGCCGCCCATCTCCACCGCCTCGCCCGCCCTGCGTGGCGCAGCTTTTTTTGGCACTGAATATACTGTTTACAGATACTTAATGTTTTGTTACCAAAAATGGGATCACACTATATAAACTTTTTTGCAAACTGTTTCTCATAAGCCTTGGCCACCTTTGTTTCCAGGGGAGGTTACGGGCTGAAACTGGGGGGACCCTGTGGGGAGGCCCCTCCTCTGCTATTTTCTCACTGCACTGCGAACCTTTGCCAAAACAAACTTCTCGTGTAATTCACCACAAAAACAGAACCCACTGTCAAACGCAGGTGGTCGGGTGAAATTAAACAGGAAAACCTGGCTTGCTCTTCAATGCTGCCTAACGGTCATGCTCTAGTTCAGGTGATTTTCATCTCAAGACTATTCTATAAAGAATTTCAAAATTTTATCCCGCTTTTTAGATAAAATTACAGTTTATCTTGCTTTCCCTTACATGCTGGATTCTGGAACTTGGGTCTGACTTTTCTGAGCAGTCAGAAGTGCTCACTTTGGAACCACTTTGTCTCAGAGCTATGCTGTTTTCTCCTGTCACTCATCCAGGCACCACCCGCACCCAGTGGGCACCAGACAGCACCCTTCTCCCTGTGGACACCTCTTCTTCGATTTTCTCCCGGCTAACTTCTAGCTTGGACACTTTCAAAAAATGGAAGATGGCTGTTGTGACAAGGGGGCAAAAGACAAAATTTTATCTTTTCTGGAATTACTGTTTCATTGTTTTACATGAATTTTTGCCTTTTGTTACTAAATTATCGGGATATCCCAATAATACTTTGTAGTTACAAAGCTAAAAATTAAGCTTTTCAGTTCAATAAACATTTTCACAATGTAGCTTTAAGGAAATCAATTCTGTCACATCTACATTCTAGAGATGGTAACAGACTCAAACGGCAGGAAGCTTAGGGAAAGATGGTAACAGACTCAGACAGCAGGAGGTTAACGGGATACTTGTAGCCAGGAAACAGTTTCCTGGTTTTTGCCTTGCAATTTGTCCTTTAAAAAATTTCTGATGAGTTTAGGCACCACAAACCCCTATTTCCCCAATATTTCCTACTCTAAAACTAATATCAGTAGAAGAGAAAACACAAAATATAACAGGACAGTGACAGTTTTAAAGAGAAGAAAATACTTTAAATACCTGGGTGAAAATACAGCTCACATAGGAAGACTGAGCAGACTTCACTAGAGCAGGTGATTTCCTGCCACCACTTGGCTGACACACGTGAACACAAGGGTGAAAACAGACACACACGAAGGCAGACACATTAATACAAACATGAAGACAGGCATACACAGGTGAAGACAGCCATGAAGAAAGGCAAGCACGCATGAACATGCATAGACACGCATGAACACATGCATAAAGACACATGAACACAGACATGCCTAAACACACGTGAACAGACATGCATAAAGACGTGAACAGACATGCCTAGACACACGTCTTTATACATGCATAAAGACACGTGAACACATAGACACATGAACAGACATGCCTAGACACACATGAACAGACATGCATAAAGACATGTGAACAGACATGCCTAGACACACGTCTTTATACATGCATAAAGACACGTGAACAGACACGTGAACACAGACATGCCTAGACACATGTGAACAGACATGCATAGACATGTGGACATGCCTAGACACACGTCTTTATACATGCATAAAGACACACGTGAACAGACACGTGAACAGACATGCCTAGACACACGTGAACACAGACATGCCTGAGGACAGGCACGTCTCCAGCCCTTGCCCCTTCAAGGTCTCCGACTCATGTTTTCAAAGAATCTCAACCACCCTACAATGAGTGCTGGTCATTTTTTGGCAACTGGCCTTTCTCTGAGGGGAGAACCGACTGTGTAAGTTCCAGCAGTGACCTGCCTCCAGTGCTGGGCAACCTGAGGGAGGGCACAGTACCTGGAACCCAGGTGCCAAGCTGCTCCCACATACCCCCCCATCGCCAGGGCTGCCGCTGGCTCCCGTGCGCCGCACCCCCCCCCAACCCCTGACAGCCGCTGCTGGCTTCTGTACGCTGTGACCCCCTATCCCACCCGAACCCCTTCCCCATCACCAGGGCTGCTACTGCTCCCGGAAGCGCCCGTGCATCCTGCCTATTTATCAAGCGGGACACTGGAGGTTCCATCGATCCTGTGAGCCCTGAAACCTTCCAATGTGCTCTGTTTTGCATGACAGACATTCTATGTTGCTTGCAAGAGTGACATTAAGATACTCCACAGCTAGTAGGCTGCGGGCACCCTTGTCAGACCTGGGGCTCTTGAAGGCCCTGGCCCTTGACAGCCTGGAAGATCGACTCATAGCCCTGATGTCCACGCCCGGCCCTGCTGGCACCTGCAGCCCTGGGTGGCTTTCTTACGAGTGCCTCAGCTTCTGATTTATCTACTCTTTTATGTTTTTTGTTTGTTTTTTTGCAGAAGAGAATCACTAAGTGACACATATTCCAGAGAGGGCCAAAATTCTACAAATAGTAAGAAAATGCATATCTGCAATTTTATCTGCATTCTACTGCAGATAATCGTTATCCTTTTTTAATTAAACAGACTGAAAGCCAAACAAGCAACCAGCTGCAACTCAGCATTGGAAGTTCAGTCTCTGCTTCGCTACCAGGAGCAGGGGCTGTCCCTGGAAGATGGTTCACACAGAAGACGCTGTCCCTGGAAGATGCTTAACACGCAGGACACAAATGCTTAGATCCCAACACAAAGGAAACGCCCATCCTAGAACCCCTTCAAATAGGCATAATCCATCCTCTACAGACCCTTCTCTGCAACAAAACAGGGGAATGTAGCACTTGTTTTTGTTCTTTAAAAAACATAAGGAGTAAGTAAAACGAGAGCACTGTACTGCCTCCCATGCTGGACACGATGACATTTAAGAAGGCATTCATTTTGTTCTCACGCCAGAACCTGCAGGGAAGCCTTGCCAGACCTCACTTAAAGCACCTTTATAGAACGTACGAAAGCCATTTTTCAGTTAATAACCTGGCCTCTGGCCTCTCCTACGTGGAAAGTTCACCTCAAATCTTAAGACAGAGTACACCGAGTTCACAGTCGCCGGCTCATTTTCCAAAAACACGCATCTGTCCCAACCCTTCTACGGCACACAACGGAGACCCCAGCACAGAGGGAAGTTTTCCTTCTGTTCACACGTGCAGACAACGATGCAGAGGGCTGTGTTGGTGGAAATGCAAGTACAAGTGCTCCTTTCACCAAATTTATTCAAAAGTGACTTAAACATCAGGGTAACGAAAGATACAGGTTCTAAGGACCAGCACTGGTTTCTCTCCTAAAGATTTTCACCACTGAGATAGAGTTGCCGCCTAATTCATCTCAGGCAATTAGGGAGTCCAAGTGCAATGGCCAGTTATACAGATTATTCTTTTGTAAAGCATCAGCATTTAACAGTTTCTGCATCATATGCATGATAACGACATAAAAAGACAGTCTTGATGAGACTGAGAATGACGGGCGGCAGGGAGAACCGGCACAGGAACACTCGGGGGGCTGCTGTTTGTTTTCGGGACACTGTCGTTCCTAATTCAACTTGGAATGCTAAAATCGTATCTTTTAATCCCTCTCGGTCCTTCAATTTGTTGAGCCCAATCACGCCAATCAGAAAAGTGGCACACCCGAGAAGAGCAGCACACCCGAGGAGAGTGGCACACCCGAGGAGAGTGGTACACCCGAGGAGAGCAGCACACCCGAGGAGAGCGGCACACCCGAGGAGAGCGGCACACCCGAGGAGAGCGGCACACCCGAGGAGAGAGGCACACCCGAGAAGAGCACTGAAGCCAGCGCCAGGGAGGTAGCTCTGGAGACAGGCTGCTGTAACCCACGGTGGGCCGTGTCCAGAGACCACTCCTCCAGACACTGCGCAGGGTACAGGCCGCAGCCGACCTGATTTATGTGCCCACGTGCACCACCAGGCGAGACAGTGGGAGGGAGACACATCCTGCTCTTGTTATTTCTGTTTGTGTCCCGGTCAATGCCTGCCCTTCCACAGTTTTGCCTATAATAATTTAAAAACCACTGCTATGGGAAGCCTGTTGCAAGCAGGCCTCCTGCACTCATCTACACTCCAGAGCTCACCTCACAAGAATGGAATGACCCTCCTCTTCCCCACCACTGGGAGTACTGCTGTGGACACGCTGCCCCAGACCCCCACACCACACCTCCTTCTCTCTCGCCACACCTTCCTCTGGACCAGCCTTGGGTGGGCCGGTGACAGCCGACACAGGAACGCAGCCTCTCTGCAGAAGCCTGTTCTCGGCAGATGCTACAACAGCATATTTAGGCCGTCAGTGG
Organism: Macaca mulatta; assembly: GCF_049350105.2. Taxonomy (NCBI): domain Eukaryota; kingdom Metazoa; phylum Chordata; class Mammalia; order Primates; family Cercopithecidae; genus Macaca; species Macaca mulatta. The sequence continues at coordinate 1,073,499 of NC_133414.1, forward strand.
CACCTACGTCAACCAAGTAAAATGAAAAAAACCCAAACGCACACATGGCTCCATTTACGTAAAATGCCAAGCGTGTGCATATCACGTGCATAAACACACGTGAGGTTTGGGCTTCACTTCTGGTGAATGACATGGGATTGTCAGAGCAAACTGTACAAGAGGCAACTTTCTGAATTTACCTACTTTACATTTTACTTTCATTCACTCAAAAAATATGCATCAGGTATCAACTATACAGCAGAGACAGACAATGAAAAAAATAAATATACCAGTAAATCCCACAGCACATGGAAGTCAGTAGCACTGCAAGAAAAGCAGGCTGATGAAAACGGACTCTATCCCACCCCAGATGAAACCAGAGGAAGGTGTGGCGAGAGAGAAGGACGTGTGGCGAGAGAGAAGGACGTGTGGCGAGAGAGAAGGACGTGTGGCGAGAGAGGAGGTGTGGTGCGGGGGTCTGGGGCAGCGTGTCCACAGCAATACTCCCAGTGGTGGGGAAGAGGAGGGTCATTCCATTCTTGTTTCCATGTACACGCACGTGGAAATCGGAGTAAATTCCTATCCCACCCCAGATGAAACCAGAGACTGACACACACGAGGAAATCGGAGTAAATTTCTGCCAACTGCAAGGACAGGATATTATGATTCCATGAGCCTCTAGACAGTTCCACTTATTAAGGAATTACGGTGAAACTGCAGAGAGTGATACATGTTTTTTAACGAATGAATCTACATAAAAACAGAAATAAACTCATCTTGAAAGGTTAGGTCCCGCTTTCACCCTCACCCTCAGCGTTCACCGTTAGGATTTCCTGATCTCCCTTCGCTGCTGAATCAGGACTGTCTCTAGGTTAGCTACGTAAATCGACAGGACCCAGTACCTCCGGATGGCCACAGTGAGGGCCTCTGGCGAGCTGGCACAAGGACAGATGACCTCCTGTCGAAGGCCTTTACTTTGGAAGACATTGAGAAATGCATCGCAAGATGAAATAGACCCTAGAGTGAAAGAGGGACAACGGTCAGACAGCTGAAGCACTGTGATTGATTACAGAATCCCACCACAGAAAACCGTTCTGAAGGTGGGATTTAGGCACAAGTGGATCTAGGCAGTATGGAAAAATATTTAATACAATTTATTATTTATGTTACACTGAAAGTGGTCATTCTCAAACAGAACTCAAGAATTTAAAGAACTCAACCTCCACATTTATGACCCCTTTTCTGACAGATGAACTTACTTTAGTAACTTTTCTGAGACTTGTTCCAACTGTTTTCAGTATGGAAGTTCCAAGACAGGGGTAAATCTAAACCAAATGAAGAAAACTTTCCTCTCTATTAAATGATGAGGTCGAGGCATAATTATCAAGAACATACCTGCTAAACTATGTCCAAATATAGACATACTTTCCTTTATGCAAGATGTATTGTTTTGTAGAGTTATGGGTTAAAACAATTGTTTATTAAATTAGCTCAGGATTTTTGAAATTTTATATTTGAAAACTGTTTATAAAACCTGTTTATGAGTCTGCTTTTGTGTATCTGGTATTAAAGGAGTTTATGCTGTTTTAACTTACATAAATGTTGCATATTTCATAAATGTGGTCAGAAACCTTTCATTAATTTCACTCGGCTTTTAAGTTTTATATATTTTTCTCACAAAAGCATGCTAGCTAGGTTCTCGTTTCAGTTGGCTGAAATATTTCTCAAGGTGTATTTATAGTATTCTGTGGAGCCACTAATTTACTTCATCTGAGTATTTTTGTTAGAGAATATGATAATGAAATTACATGTAAAATGAGAAATTAATTTACTGATCAAGAAATCCACTACGACCGTAAAGTACGAGCAGTCAAATATTTCCTGAATATTTCCTTATTACCTGCTTAGGGCTTACTTCATTTCACCCTCATGAAAGTTTATGACTTAAGCACCGTTCTACAGGCAGGGAAACAGGGTCACCAAAGGAACTTTCTCTACAGAATCAAGACATCCTCTGAATCCCAGGGCTGTGGAGTCTACGAATGTCTGTCCTTATTAAGCCATCGTACCTCTCGGCCAGAGTGAGAGATACGGTTTGGTGATTTTAAGACAACTTCTTTACTAAGATAAGGATTAGAGAAAGAAAAATCAAAGTATAAAGAATGAAACCTGGGGGGAAAAAAATAAAAAAAGGCTCCACAGCCTGCCTCGTTCCCACGGCTCCTCACTCACAGGGGTTGGCGCCGTCCGCCACGATCAGCATCCGCAGGGAGGAGAGGTTGATGTCTCTCTGATCTCTGTGGGCCACCAGCGCCCAGTGCATATCCCTCGATTTCACACACGCCACTTTCGCTGAAAGAAAAGCAGAAATAGGTTGGTACGTGCCACCGTCAGATCGCCCCCTATTGAAAGAGAGAGATCGTCGTGAGTGGGGGGAAGGGTGAAGAATCACTGTCACCCAGCCCCCGTGAGCCTTGTTTTTTTTTTTTGTTTTTTAATACCAATCCCGGCTCACGGCAACCTCCTCCTTTTCCTGGGTTCAAGAGATTCTCCTGCTTCAACCTTCCAAGTAGCTGGGATTATAGGCATGCACCCCCAGGCCCAGCTAACTTTTGTATTATTAGTAGAAACGGGGTTTCTCCATATGGGCCAGGGTGGTCTGGAACTCCTGACCTCAGGTGATCCACCCTCTTTGGCCTCCTAAAGTGCTGGGATTACAGGAGTGAGTCACCGCGCCCGGCCAGACCCACCTTTGTACTGGCAGACCTTCTGGATCCAGGAGAGAGGGTTCACCTTCATCAGCGAGTACGGGATGCTGATCACATGCATCATGTTCATGACGCTCTGCAATCAACACAGGAACACGCAGGGTGAGCACGGAGGGGCACGCAGAGGAGCAGCTCTCAGCCAGTGGCAGGGACGCTAGGCCGCACGGGGGCAGGGGGAGCCCTCAGAGTGCTGCAGACACCAGGCCGCACAGCCCCTGGAGGCTCCTTAGGGTGGGGCTGGCAGGGACGGCAACTACAGAGGGGCATGGCAGAGGAGCAGCTCTCAGTGAGTGCCGTGGACACCAGGCCACATGGGGCCCCAGAGGAAGAGGGGAAGAGGAGGAGGAGGAGCCGCTCGCAGGAAGCACCACAGACGCCAGGCTGCATGGGCCCCCAGGGAAGGAGGAGCAGCAGCTCTCAGGGAGCACCACAGACACCAGGCTGCACGGGCCCGGAGGAGGAGCAGTCGCACAGGACCCTGGAGGCTCTTTAGGGTGGGGAGGGCGCGGACGGCTGGTCTGCATGAGCGTGGCACGGTCGGGTCTGGGTGTAATCCTTTAAAGCATGTCCATGGGAAAGCGACTCCCAAGGTCTCCCTCGAACTCCACTGCTTTCCCTAAACTACTGCTGACAGAATTAAATAATTTAAGTCCAAATCCTTTTTAAGATGAAACCTTTGGTGAAGCATCACCATTTTCAACAGCCTTTCATATCCTCGAAGCCTAATTCTTCCTAGTGTGTTACGCTAACTTTTACTTTGCAGAACTCGTCTTGAGAACCGTACGCTGCTCTGAAACGCAGGCCCGAAGGAAGCTCACATTCTGGCTCTGGCCAGGCCTGGCTGCAGCAGATTGAGACTCCTGACAAAAATAAACTAGGACACACTGGCTAGTACCTGTACGCTGCTGCACGCTGAGGCTGGGACTCACACCTGCCTCACGCCACAGCAGTCAGACCAGGCACCACCTGGCGGGCTGTGCAGTCGGCTAGGATCCTTGCAGTCTTGTAGGCTACGGGTTGGGGGCAGACAAGAGGGCACAGACCCCTCCGCAGAGCCACTGGCTCGATTCAGGAAGCTCCAGATGAAAGCGGAAAGACGACGTGCGCCTTCCCTCCTCAGAGCTCCAGCAACTCCCTCCCCACTCTGTGCTGGGGTTTGTGAGGGCATCTTAAAAGCTGCTGCTGTCTGCTCAGAGACCTCGCCTTAGATGCGACAGTGGAGAGACTCACACCCACCAGGGCTGCCGGCCGTACCCCAGAGCACAGAGCAGGCAGGCTGGTACCACCAGCGGGAGACCCTCAGAGAGGCGGCCCCACGACGAGGCCTCAAAAGCAGGGCTGTGCGGACAACGCCACAGCCAGAAACTTGGGGGTTCTAATGACGAGAGTGACTAACAGCAACAGTGACGTAGCTATCTGTTCTTTAGGACCTGATCATTGAATCATGTGTCAAAAGTGTAGGTGGAGTGGGTGCTTAAACTTTAGGCCACATAATTCTCACACCAGCCACGTCAAATAAGATTGTCGTTCTCATTCACAGATAGGAAAACTGAGGTTCAGATTTGAGAAGGGACTTAGATGCACGTGTGATATGCCTGAGTCACAAAGCTAAGAAATGAAGAGCTGAGACACAAGCCCAGGTCCTCCAACCCCAAAGCCGGGCTTCCCCACTGCACCAGCACACGACGGTTCTGGGACCACACTGCTCCACCTTATCCCAGGTCCTCCAGTCCCAAAGCCAGGCTCCCCACTGCACCAGCACACAACGGTGCTGGGACCACACTGCTCCATCTCACCCCCTAACAGCATCAGACTTGAGAGATGACCCACATGTATCACAGAAGGCAGCCAGGTGGGCTGCTCTGGAGCCACAGATATTTGGTCTAGGAAATGCTTGCCGGCTCCTTTTCACATGAATTCTGGTCCACTGAGAAACGGCACATCCTGTATTCATATGCCCATCACTCATGTGACAACTACTAGAATCTTCTACCACCAAAAGGTAAGAAGCTTCAGCATAAGAAAATATTCAAAAGAAAAGTTAGTGAAAATTACCACATTCGAAACAGATGGGGGGAGCATCTAAGCAGTCACGCTCCACATAGCTTTTAAGTGCCAAGCCTGCCTTAAACAAATAAGGTTTCTTCCCCATAAGAAGTGCCCAAGCCCGGCACTGTCATGCAGGGCACGCGTGATTGTGAGACAATCATTTCCCTGTAACACACACTGATTGCCATCCTCAAAGGCAAATCTGTGAACTACTTTTCCCCACAGAGTAACACAACAGCAGGCCCCACTGACTCAAGAAATAACAGGAACATGCAGCTAACCAGATGTACAGGACAGTGATCCCCACACCAACCAACCTTTGATGTTACGCTAAGATACTGAATGCCAAAAGTGTGGGAAGGAAGATAATGATCTCCACGTGAGCCCTGGAAGGCTTTTTTCAGCAACTGTAACCTCAATCCATGTGTCCAAGACCCTCAAACCAGTGGCTGCTGAAACAACTGGCTTTGTGGTGCAGTCGTGAACCATGTTAGTGGACAACATCGGTCTTCTAACCAGTAATGATTTTCTCTTCACAGTGTGGGAGGAAGCAGCTTGCCCAAGTGAAACGTATGCACACCTAGGCATTTGTATTCCGACACCCAGCACACTCCTGTGTGGACAGGCTGGGCGGGGGCGGGGGCGGGGGACTCCTGGGTGGACAGGCTGGGTGGGGGCGGGGGCGGGGGACTCCTGGGTGGACAGGCTGGGCGGGGGCGGGGGCGGGGGCGGGGGACTCCTGGGTGGACAAGCTGGGCGGGGGCGGGGGACTCCTGGGTGGACAAGCTGGGCGGGGGCGGGGGCGGGGGACTCCTGGGTGGACAGGCTGGACGGGGGCGGGGGACTCCTGTGTGGACAGGCTGGGCGGGGGCGGGGGCGGGGGACTCCAGTGTGGACAGGCTGGGTGGGGGCGGGGGCGGGGGACTCCTGGGTGGACAGGCTGGACGGGGGCGGGGGCGGGGGACTCCTGGGTGGACAGGCTGGGCGGGGGCGGGGGACTCCTGCGTGGACAGGCTGGGTTGAGGGGGGGCGGACTCCTGGGTGGACAGGCTGGGCGGGGGCGGGGGACTCCAGTGTGGACAGGCTGGGCGGGGGCGGGGCGGGGGACTCCAGTGTGGACAGGCTGGGCGGGGGACTCCAGTGTGGACAGGCTGGGCGGGGGCGGGGGCGGGGGACTCCTGTGTGGACAGGCTGGGCGGGGGCAGGGGACTCCAGTGTGGACAGGCTGGGCGGGGGCGGGGCGGGGGACTCCTGTGTGGACAGGCTGGGCGGGGGCGGGGCGGGGGACTCCAGTGTGGACAGGCTGGGCGGGGGCGGGGGCGGGGGACTCCAGTGTGGACAGGCTGGGCGGGGGCGGGGGCGGGGGACTCCTGTGTGGACAGGCTGGGCGGGGGCGGGGGCGGGGGCCTCCTGTGTGGACAGGCTGGGCGGGGGCGGGGGCCTCCTGTGTGGACAGGCTGGGCGGGGGCGGGGCGGGGGACTCCAGTGTGGACAGGCTGGGCGGGGGCGGGGGCGGGGGACTCCTGGGTGGACAGGCTGGGCGGGGGCGGGGGACTCCTGCGTGGACAGGCTGGGCGGGGGCGGGGGACTCCTGCGTGGACAGACGCGGCCAGGGCGCCTCACTTACTGTCAGGATGCCATGCCAGAGCCCGACGTCTTTCTTGAAGTCCAGCACGTTCACAATGGTTTCAGCTGCACAAAAGAGGGAGTCAGAGATTCTTTCTTAGGACAGGACAGCAAGAGACCAAAATGCAAAGAAAACCCAACACTGCATCGCAGGAAATAACAGATCTTGGAAAAATACCATTTTGCTGCATCTTGGTGGAAATTCTGTAGACCCGTTTGAGTGCTGGTCACCCTGGAGTTTCTAGACAGATATCCTGACACACGAGTGAGCAGCGTCAGCTCTCCAGGCTGCGCCTTAAAACACAGTGTGCCTTCTCTTTTTATATGTTTCCCCCTCCCTGCCTTGTTCTTTAAAAGATTTCTTTTCACTTCCTCACGAGTCTCCCAGGAAAGGAAGCTTTGTGGCTGGAGAGCCCTGTGTGCACAGAGGAGGTGGATTTTTGGCAACACGGGGACCTACGCAGCTCTACTGGAAGTCTCCAAGGTTGGAGTTGCAATAAAACAAGGAGGCACTGGAATTTGGAAGACAGGGAGGGAAATCTATTCGATGACTATGGGGGCGGGCTCTAAAAAGGTGCTAAAAGCTCGTGCTTGATGAGGATTACTATCACAGAGCACCCCGGCCATGAACAGGCCCAGCTTTCTCTGGAAGTCACCTGGCCCCCCCGAGGTCAGTAGCTGCCTGCACATGACTCAGTCCCCCCGTCTAAAGGCTGAAGTGTGGAGGGTAACAGGCAGAGGGGCTTTCACAACACGCGGCCCAAGGAGACAACCCAAGTTCCTTTTGGAAAAAGTGAAGCAAGGAGAGAATGTATCTATTCCCTCCCCAAGAGTGACCGCCCTGGACCTTGGAGGTGTTATCAGGGCAAGGAGCAGGGGGCAATGCACCCCCAGGTGTGGAAAGTCCACAGCTAAACATCAGAACACCCGCGAGACACGTGCGTTGTTTTTAAAAGGGAGATGAGGAGGATGGGGAGAGAATAAAAAGAGTAGAAAGAGAAAAGTGTTTCATCCCACAGCGGAGTGGCACATGCCACTGCAGCTTCGTCAGGTTCCAGAAAGAGATGCCAGGCAGGGCGCACACTGCAGCTGTCCTGTCAGGGGGTCTCAGGGGGTCTCAGGGGGTCTCAGGGGGCCTCAGGGCATCCCAAGGGCTCTCGAGGTCATGGGGGTTCTCTGGGGGTTCTGAAGGGGTCTCAAAGGGCCTCAGGGCATATCACTGTGTCTCAGAACATCTCAGGAGGCTTCAGGGGATCTCAGTAGGACTCAGGGCACCCATGCGGGAGTCTCTGGGGGTCCCCGGGATCTGCTTGCACCCTCCCCTCTCTGTGCCATTTCAGCGCGGTTGCCACGGTTCCCTCCACTCACTTCCCCTCTTTGCCTCCCATACCGGCCCACCCGCGGGAAGGAAAACACATAACCACCACCAATTCTTCACCGCAGCAGCAGAGACCTGCAGAGACTGACTCAACCGGGAGGGCGGGCGGACACGGGAGTTTTCCTTACAACTAAAGATATGCTCATGTGCACCCGGGATGAAGCTCCATGGCGTTCACGGCGTCTCCCCAAATCCACATGCTGAAGCCCTGGGCCCCAGTGTGGCTGTGTGGAGAGCGTGCCTTTCAGGAGGTCATTCGCGTTCAGTGGGGTCGTCGGGATGGGCGCCTAACTGCACATCTTACACCTCCCATGAGAAGCCGGGAAGAGACCCCCACTGGGAACTGCCCAAGGGCACGCTGACCTCAGACCTCCGCGCTGTGCAGACATAAATGTCTGTGGTATTTTGCTATGGCAGGCTGAGCTGATATCCTAATTCAGCAATAAGTGAACGTCAGCGGAGCTGGGCACAAATGTCACACTATTTCTACAGCTCCTCGTGGGAAGGACGTGGCCTTCGTGTCAGGTGTCCCGGTTAGAACCAGGGTCCCAAGGAGTCGGGGTCTGGCACCCCACCTTCCGTGTAGCCGCACGCCTGCGTCAGGGCCTGGCAGTGTGTCAGCAGCGCGGTCCTCGTCACCGTCACACCCAGCACGCTGCCGTCCTTACACGTCTTGTACTGAAACGAGACAGAAAGCACGAGGGAGGTGGGGCTGGGAGGTCACGGCAGCTTTTCTGGTTACTTGAGGTCTCCGAGTTCCTGAATTTTGGCGCTCGAGTAACCGTCGGAAAGACACATTAATTCCCAAGGCCACGCTCAGGGCCAGTGGAGGAGGCCGAGGCTGACTCACCTCAATATACGCAGTGTCGTTATTGGCGTCTTTAATGTGTGGGAACCAGTCTCGGGGCGGTTTGGAGAGATGTTTCGACTCTGTGACAAACCACAGCAGCTTTGGCCAACCTTGGAAATAAACGACAAGTTCCTTTTAAATGTTACTCAGAAAGTAGGCCTGCAGAATTTCTCTCCATTCATGTGCTACCCTTTCAAACACATCAACTAGATTGAATCTCTGGTGTTTCCAGATTTCATGAGATCTAAGACATGAACAGAAGAGCACCCAAGCCTCCACCATGCATTACCTTCATGTCACCCCACGGGCCGGCAACCCGGCTGCATCATCGGGGACGTGAACGCATGAAAAGTTGTGGGTCCACAACTGACGTTTCATTCCACAGAGGATTGAAACCAAGGCGGGGTGACGTATTCCAGCACCCGTCTTCTGACAAAGGATGTGGGCATGCGAGCTCTCGGAGCCTCGGTGGCATACCTTTAAACTGTGGGATCTCTCCTGTAGGGCTTTTTGGAAGTCCTTTATGGCAGGCGTCACTAGTCAAGGCTACGGTAACACCACAGCTTCCAAGCAAGAAACCTATTTGCTGGCTCCCTGCGTCCTGAGAGGGCAACAGAGAGAGAGGGGTTAAGAATCCACGACCCGCCCTGCTCCGCCCGGCCTTCGGCCCTCCCTCCAGGGTTCGCACGGACCCTGGAGTCTGCAGAACGGGGATCCAACCCCAGCCCTGCTGCTTGGCATCTGTGGGACCCCGAACAGGTGAGCTGGCATGGCCTCAGTGTCCTCACGGGTAAAACAGGGACAGAAAGAACGGCGTCTCCCAGGTTTGTTGAGGATAAATTGGAAGAGCGTATGGAAAGTGCTCAGTGCAGGGCTGGTGCTCAGCGGGTCACATTAAGAGGCTGCTGTTACAGTTCCCTCCGATTCCATAAGACTCTGATCATAGGACACAATTACTGTAGAGAACAGACAGGGTCTGAAAAAACACTTCTAACACACTAACACCAAGTGCCTGATCTTTGAAACATTCAAAGACCAAAGGCACGGAAGGCACACCTGGCATGGGTGCCAGGCAGGGAACCTCAGCCAGAGGAAGGAAGACCTGGGTCACCTTCTCCTCACCCTGAACAGCTCGGTCTCAGCGAAATAACTGAAGCTTGCTGAAACGGGCCACTGCTGTGCAGCCTCACCGGAGACACCAGGTACAGGCGGCTCCAGGCTGCCAGCTCTGGTTTGGAAGGTCAGACCTGAGCAGACCACGCCAGTCCTCACTCCTGTCCATCTGCCCAAAGGCAGCCAAGGCACTCACGTCACTCTCTCTACGCCTGCCAGCTGTGCCAGCTGTGTGGGTTTTCCATTATTTCATTCATAAAATAAACTGAAAGCTCCAAAACAGCCAGGGTTCCAGGAACTAAAAATACCACATTGTAGTGAGCAAGTCACCGTCTTCACTCCCCAGATGGCTCAGCGTGGACGCCCCCCCACCCCCGCATGGACCCTACACGGCCCGGTTGCTGTCGGTGATCAGAGGCCTGGCTGTGGATCTTCCCACCTGTTTCCCTGAAAACGGGAGAACATGAGCTGAAGAGTGATGCTTTCACCTGGGTAAATCAGGCAGCATTAAAATTTCAAAGCTGTAGTCTCTTGAGTGTCTAGTACTTTTCTTACTGTAGATTTAAATCTGCAGTGAAAACGCCTCTCTGGAATTTTCACGACGCAACAGCCAAACGGGCCAACTAGCACACGCAACAGCCGAACGGGCCAACTAGCACACGCAACAGGCGAACGGGCCAACTAGCACACGCAACGTAGCTCCCCAAGGTCTGGTCGTCGGGAGCTCGGCGGACAGAACCCGCCTCGGGGACGTCTTGTGGTGCTTTTCCCACACGCGGTGCTTGCTCAAGGAGAGCCCTAATCAGTTACTTTAATGTGAATGTAAACATGACATTAGCAAACGTCCCAACTCTGCAGAGGTAAGGGACAGAGGTGGGGCGACATTAGCTTCCACAGCAGGAAGGCAGCTCCGCGGAGCCAGAAAGTGCCGGGCCGAGGCAGGAGCACATGCGTGACGGTCACAAGACGGAGGAACGGCTGAGACCAGTCACTCATGGCTATGGGTGGAACGCTGACCTCAGGCCAGGAGCCAAACTTTCCCTAAACCCTGCCCTGATAATGTCTGCCCATGATTTAATATCCCAAATGATAAAATCATACACATAACAAGACTCCCTAAGAAATAAGAGACTGAAAACCACAGGAGCGGCAGGCCTGGGAGGATGCGGCTACGGTTCAGCCGAGGTGAAGCTGGGCCTGCTGCTCCTCAGCACGTGTAGAGCGCCCCCGCTGCCCCATCAGACGCCAGCCCTCAGCACAGCTCTGCTCAGCCCCGGCCAGTGCACTCAGAACAGCACTTACCATGTCTCACCCTACACACCTGTGTGGGAGGAAACCCGTGCAGCCTTCAACACACAGACGTGCCCACATACACATGCACACACACACGGATGCGCACACAACAGTCACACTCACATACATGTGCCCATGCATACACACGTGCCCAGTGTCCCCACACTCTCACATGTGCCCATGCATACACACGTGCCCACACTCAACACTCACACACATGTGCCCACACACACACACGCATACACAACAAAGAAAGGGATCGGACAGGTGGACCCCACACACAGCACCGGAAGCAAAGGGCTGCAGGTCCTCGGTGGGCCTCACGGCCTCCGCAGGTGACCCACGGATGGGACCTGGCTGCGCCTGGACTAGTGGCTTTCTTGACTCACAGGCCTTAGTTCTCTGTCCTTGGAAAGGTGATGTCGGCCTCATGTGGCTGGATCTGAGGCCAACTCCGGGAAACAGGTGCTACATCTCAGGAAAGTGTGAATAAAAATAATCCTCCCGGGGCAGAGCTTGCAGTGAGCAGAGATTACGCCACTGCACTCCAGCCTGGGTGACAGGGCAATACTCCGTCTCAGGAAAAAAAAAAAAAAAAAAGAATCCTCCCAAGATGTGTTCAGAAAACTGGGTTCTCATTAGGGCCTTTATTCGAAGATACTTCTAATGGCTGTAGGACTGGCAGATGGAAGAAATATTAGGGTTCACATACTTATCACTACACAAATATGCTCAATCTGACCCCACTTTGACTTGCACCATAGCCAACAGATTCTTTCAGTTAAAAATAAGAAAAGTTCTCTAAGACCAACAAACTGCTACATTCTAAAGGCACACTTCTCAAAGGATGGCACCCAAATGGCCAACAGGTCCATGAAAAGGTGCTCAACATCACTAATCATCAGGGAAATGCAAATTAACCACAGGGAAGCCAGGCAAGATGGCTCAACGCTTGTAATCCCAGCACTTTGGTTGGCCATGGCGGGCAGATCACTTGAGGTCAGGAGTTCAAGACCAGCCTGGCCAGCATGGCTAAACCCCATCTCTAATAAAAATACAAAAATTAGCCGGGTGTCATGGTGCGCACCTATAATCCCAGCTACTCAGGAGGCTGAGGAAGGAGAATAGCTTGAACCCAGGAGGTGGAGGTTGCAGTGAGCAGAGATCATATCACTGCACTCCAGCCTGGGTGACAGAGCAAGACTGTTTAAAAAAAAAAAGGAAGAACAAAACAAAAAAAGCCACAAGAAGACATCACCTCACATTGCTTGCATTGGTTACAATGGCATTTATCAAAAAGAGGAAAAATACCTGTTGATGAGGATGCAGAGAAAAGAAAACCCTTGCATGCTATTGGTGGTAATGCAAATTAGCCCAGCCATTATGGAAAACGGTATGGAGATTTCTCAAAAACCTAAAAATAGAGCTACCATATGATCCAGTAATCTTGCTACTGGGTATTTGGCCAAAGGAACTGAAACGGATCAGGAATCCAGGAGATTATCTGCATGCCTACCTTCACTGGAGTGTTATCCACAAGCGCCAAGACAACGAATCGACCTCGGTGCCCAAAGACCCACGAATCGATGCAGAGCAGGCCGACCCAGCACATTGGGTGCTATTCAGCCTTCAGAGAGGAGGCAAGCCTGCCACCTGCTGAACCGGAAGGACATTACACCACATAGTGGGCGCTATTCAGCCTTCGGTGAGGAGGGAAGCCTGCCACCTGCTGAACCGGAAGGACATTACACCACATAGTGGGCGCTATTCAGCCTTCAGAGAGGAGGCAAGCCGGCCGTGTGCTGAACCAGAAGGACATTACACCACATAGTGGGCGCTATTCAGCCTTCGGTGAGGAGGGAAGCCTGCCACCTGCTGAACCGGAAGGACATTATGCTGCTGGAAATAAGCCAGGCACAGAAAGGCCAAGGCCACATGAGCTCATTTACATGTGGCATTTAGTAGTGAACGGAATGGTGACCACGAGGGCCAGAGAGGGAGGAGATTGGGGGGGAGGGAGGAGATTGGGGGGGAGGGAGGAGATTGGGGGGGAGGGAGGAGATACAGGGGTTGGGAGGAGATGGGGAGATGTTAGTCAGAAGAGACAAAGCCTCAGATTGGAGGAAGATGTTTTGAGATCTATTGTAGAGCAGGGTAACTAGTCAATAAAAATGTTACCTACATTTCAAAATAACCAAGAGTAAATTCCAAATGTCTCCATAAAAAATGAGAGGTAAGCAAGGTGACAGATATGTTAATCAGTTTGATAAACATTCCATGTTGTATGCATATATCAAAACACCACACTCTACCCCATAAATGTATATAACTTGTCAGTTAAAATAGTGTTTAAAGTCAAGTCACGGTGTCTTTAGAACTCAAAGGCTTGGCCTCAGGGGAAGGCCTCTGTCCTTCACCTGTGAAATCACTTGTGGTTTCCCTAGAATTCTATCCCATGACCACTGGTTTAGGTCTGTGCATTCTCCACAGCTTTGGCCTCAGGGGAGGGTCTCTGTCCTTCACCTGTGAAACCACTTGTGGTTTCCCTAGAATTCTATCCCATGACCACTGGATTGCACAGTAAAGATTTCTAAATGCCTTGTTAAGGTCTATGCATTCTCCACAGCTTTCTGCATAGCCTGAGGCATCTGTAGGCAAAGTCACCTCAGGGTTATATTGGCATAGAGTGGGCAAGGCGGGAATGTCAGCCCTTTCTTCTGAGAGATGTTTTCGTGCTCATGGTGCTTGGTGACAAAACCGCAGCCACAGAGGGCCCCTCCCCTATGTCCTGGAGGTGAGTGAGGGACAGGCAGGGGCTCTTTCCTGTGCCTGCGACCTCATCACCTGCACAGGTTACAGTCACTGATACCTAAGTTCCCAGGGACCTCCGAGCGTGAAAAGTCCTGGCCTCCTGAGATGTCCCCACACTGTTCTCCTGCTGTGCTCCATGCCCTCTGACCACAGAGAGTCCCCCCGAGATGCCCCTCGTCCCCACGCAGACCTGCCCTATCTACAGTGAACCTGCAGCCTCTACTCGGGTGCAAGGGGCTCTCAGCCGAGGGGGACTGTCGGTCCTCCTGTGGGGGAGGAAAGCTCCTCTTTCTCCATCATCACTGCCACACCTTCCCAGCCACGTGGCCTTGGAAAGATTTCTGGTCTGTTCAAAACGGACGGTTTATGTCTTTTACCACCATTCAAAGGTACTTAACTTCATTATTTCAAAGCATCTTAAACATGTGTTACACTGAAACGTTTCATGGCTGAAATGAACGCCACCTTGGTATTTGGAGCTATGCCTAGGATTTCAGATAATAGGATGGCATTTCTGCCAACCTGAGGGCAGCACTGGAACCTGCTCAGGAAAACCAACCCCTCACAAACACAAATCATTTTTCTCTGCAAACCAGCCTGGATTGGAGGACACCAGGCTATAACACTTAACATGGACAAATACAAATTGTTCAAGTGAAGAAAAGAATAAATTGTTACGAATAACAATGATAAATGTTTTGTGTCTGGTTATTGAACCATCACCATATGCTGATGCCTACAGGTTCCCGCAAATCATCATTTCACTGTTGCTTAGAGACCTCAGACCATGTCCAGAGAGCCCCTAACCACTGACATGAACATCAGCTGAAGGGGAGCCTCGTCAACTCCTCACTAGATCCCAGGACTGGGTTAACTACAGTACTGAGGCTGTCATGTAAGCATGACTAGAGTCCTCCAGTCCTTCCACTTTTCTCACGTGTCGTGAAGACCACGGGAACCAGGGGGATGAGAAAGCACCTCACGGGAAGTCTGACCTGTCTGATGCACATGTGGAGTGCTGGCTGCAAATCTGGGGGAAACTGGCTGCAAATCTGGGGGCAGGGGAACTGGCATTCTCCCATGGCAGCTACCACAGACTCCCCTGCCTCTGCCAGACACGCGCATACTCGGGAGGCCAAGCATGAACTTCCTGGCTTTATACATAGGAAATGAAAATAGCAATCATCTTTCCTGTTTCCAAAAGGAACCCCGTTCCCATTCCAAGGGGCAGTTTGAAATGCAACCGTATAACTGGCATAGACGCTGAAGAGATACCCATGTGTGTTCTAAGAGGTGGCAAACGGTTTTCTTAAATATTGAGTCAACAAACTTTAATGTTGGAATAGCCACAAAGACAGCTGGAAGTTTCTTTGGGAACTCTTAGCCTGGGCTACCTATGATTGTTGCCTTTTAGACTTAGAAGAGTCACCCACACAGTGCACGCATTAAAGATGTGCTAAAGGGGCCAGGTGCAGTGGCTCACGCCTGTAATTCCCACCCTGTGGGAAGCCGAGGCAGGCAGATCACCTGAGGTCAGGAGTTTGAGAGCAGCCTGACCAACACAACAAAATCTCGTCTCTACTAAAAATAAGAAAATTAGCTGGGTGTGGTGGCACACGCCTGTAATCCCAGCTACTCAGGAGGCTGAGGTAGGAGAATCGCTTGAAGCCGGGAGGCAGAGGTTGCAGTGAACTAAAATCACGCCACTGCATTCCAGCCTGGGAGACAGAGCAACTCCATCTCCAAAAAAAAAAAAAAAAAAAAAAAAAAGTGCTAAAAGGAGCTGATAGTTTAAGGGCAGTGTGCATGGGCACATCACAGGTTTACGCAGCATAAGCCAAAACTAAAACTCTAAGCCCCTCAGCCAACTGAAGAGACCCCCTTCCCTCAGCCAAGGACATTCCAAAGTTAACCTGAAAAACCAGTTCAGCTGTGATGGGAAGGAGGGTCAGAAGCGCCTCCTTACACCCTCATCCTCTAGTTAAATTCAGGCACAGCTGACCAGCAACGGCATTAAAAGACAGAACTCCAGACCGACAAAGCTGACGCTCTGCAGCAATAAGATACCAACATGACAAACAGCAGGCCCTGAAAGAAATCAAAGTATTTTACCTCAAAATATATTTGACATAGTTGGGAATAGCCTATAAAGCTCTTTCTTCTGGGGAACATCTACATTCTGTAGAGAATCTCCTTCCCTTTCCAGGGCCTTTTCCTGATCCAGGGAGAATTAACTAAGACTCTGGCACCTTTTTAAGTCTGATAAGAACCATTTACATCTATTCTCTCTGAAGCCTGCTGCCTGGAGGCTTCCTCCACATAATGAAAACCTTGGTCTCTACAACCCCGAACCCTAAGACACTGGCTTCTATTGATTCCAGGGCTTTAGATAAACTCTTTCAACCAACTGCCAATCAGAAAATCTTAGAATCCACCTGTGACCTAAAAGGCCCCCAACTGCTGCCTCAAGCTGTCGGGCCTTCCCAGACCAAATGAACATACATCTTATGTGTATTGCTTAATGTCTCATGTCTCCTGAAAATGTGTGAACCCAAAAGCTGCAGCCAGACCACCCTGGGCACACGGTCTCAGGACCTCCTGAGGCTGGGTCTTGGCCATGTCCTTAACCTTGGCAAAATAAAATTCTAAATTGAAACCTGTTTCAAATACTTTTTGATTGACAATGCACATTAATTTCTTTACATCAGACTAAACAATAATTACAATACCAAGTTTAGCGGTTTCTTTTCCTTATAGAATAAGACCTGACAAATCACAGGTCAACCTTGGACTGGATGTCAAAACACCTGAACAAAAGCAGCATCCACCACCCTTCAAAAAATAACAAATTTCAAAAAACTATCATTTACCCCAATTCTAGTGCACATGACACCAAGGAACAAGATTCTCAAACACCCTTGCTTTACTGACCAAGAGGCTGCTGCTCTGTGTTTGACGCCAAACCAAGCTGTGCTCCACCCTCCGGGACACCCATCCCAGGCTGCAGGGCCCACCAGCGACCACACCCCCTATTGAGGTAACTGAAGGAAATCCAAGGTCCCAGAAACAGCGAGGAGACCCTCACCCAGCTGGGAGACAGCCACCATGAAAGCCATCTCACTCAGCAAGAGACCGAGCAAAGGGCGCGTTCCTTACCTTCCTCGTGAGCGGCACCTCGATGGGCACGGGGACCACCTCGGCCAGCAAGCAACCGTAGAAAGCTGCCATGAAGGCGGCCGGATCGTTGTTGGGGAACACCAGTGCCACCTGTGGGACAGGCCAGAGCAGGTCAGCGTTAACGTGGGGTCCTGGCTTCCTAAGACTTGGTTCTAGGTGAGGGCATGCTTCAGTGA
This sequence comes from Macaca mulatta, assembly GCF_049350105.2. Taxonomy (NCBI): domain Eukaryota; kingdom Metazoa; phylum Chordata; class Mammalia; order Primates; family Cercopithecidae; genus Macaca; species Macaca mulatta. The sequence goes on from NC_133414.1 coordinate 1,090,719, forward strand.
GAACCAGGTCCCATGTAAAATGCATTTCAGTAAGCCGTGTTTTAATAAGCATCACGCACCTGGCCTTGAATTCATGTAGAAGACAAACGTGTGAACAGTTGTCTGTCATACCATCACCAGAGTATGACTGCCTTTAATTTTTGCATATTACCTTCCATACCCACACATTTCACATAGATGAAGTCATATCCTGTTTCTCACTAAGCTTTGTAAGTACTTCCTTGTATTTCTACACAGTCTTCATGACTGTCATGGGACAGTTGTGCAGTTTGTTAGGCCATGCGCAGGACTCGGCTCAGATCCCATGTCAGTGTTTAGCTCTGGAATCTCAGGCACAACTGTGGCCTCTCCAAGGCTTAGTGTTCTCTGAAAAGTGAGAATGATAGAGCCTATGTCTTAATGTGGTTGTGAAGGTCTAAGGAGAGAATGTACATGGAGAGCTCAGTGGGATGCCTGACCCACGGCGTGAGCTCATGGACGCTGACTATGAGTAAAGGCCAAGTTACTGGCACTAGGGCTGGTAGCAGCATCAGTCCCGATGCCACACGCGTGCACTTGTTGTGGGCCCTGCCCCTCCCTGCAGCAGTCTTCCCTGTGTAGCTGCCTGGATGTGGCACCGATCCGTCCTGCCAGATCAACCGCTTAGGAACTAAGTTCCTACGAGAATTGTCAGAGTTCTAAAACTGTGGTTAATGTAAATTATCAAGTAATATTGGTACCTACTAATAGATTTTTTTTTTTTTTTTAAAGAAACAAGTTCACTCTATTACAAAGGCTGGAGTGCAGTGGCACAACCATAGCTCACTGCAGCCTTGAACTCGTGAGCTCCAGCGATCCTCCTGCCTTACGGGTGGGCACTACTATACCCAGTTAATTTTTAAAGAATATTTTAGATGGGGTCTCACTATGTTGTCCAGGCTGGGCTTACACTCAACTAAGCTTTAAAAAATATGTTTAAGATGGGGTCTCGTTATGTTGCCTAGGCTGGCCTCAAACTCCTGGCCACAAGCGATTCTCCTGCCTTGGATCCCCCAAAGTGTTTGGGTTACAGATATGAGCCACTGTGCCTGGCCAATGTGTTTTCTAAATACGTTTTCCGACGGTCCTTTCTTGACGAGGAACAATTTTCCTTCGATGATAGAGTTTTAATAGACAGCCCTATTTCTGGATTCCCACTATGCCCTGCGAACTCTGCTTCTATTTTGACACAGGTTACTCGTGTGTGGGGCAGCATTAGTGTTCCTCTTCCTTATGGACAGTGTTTTCATCAGTACATGAATCCTATGATTTTCCTACGATTTAGCACACGTGCATCATTTTTGCATTACCTCATTCTGGATTTTTTTTTGAGACAGTCTTGCTGTGTTGCCCAGGCTGGAGTACAGTAGTGCAATCTCGGCTCACTGCAACCTCTACTTCCCAGATCCAAGTGATTCTCCTGCCTCAGCCTTGTGAGCAGCTAGCACTATAGGCGTGCACCACCACACTCAGCCATTTTTTTTTGTAGTATTTTTTGTAGATACAGGGTTTCACCATGTTGGCCAGGCTGGTCTCAATCTCTTGACCTAGTGATCCACCCACCTCAGCCTCCCAAAGTGCTGGGATTACAGGCATGAGCCTCCGCACCAGGCCTCATTCTTGAAGTTAAACAATTTATTAAAAATGTCCTAGCTGGAACTAACTTCATCACGAACAGTTTTGGACAAACATCCTAATCATCTGTGTATCTAAGTAAGCGGGCTGACATGAAAGCATCCCGATGGTCACTGAGAGGGGAGCAGGCCATGCTGGAAAGGCTGGAATGCAGGATCATTGGCCGACACAAAATTAAGTTGTAGATTCTATGAATATATGAATATTTCCTTTCTGTATGGCATTTCTACAGTCCACTACAATCTGCTAAGAGAGATTAGAAAGGGAATAAAATAATTTGTACGTCTATGCAGATAAGCTACAACCAATTATTTCTTCAAACTGAGGTTTACAGTCATGAGTGTCACGTGATGGACTGAGCTGATGGCATGTTTTTCAGATATTGATACGGTAAACAAACAGTATTCAGTTAAATGTTTGTCAGATTTTCACATTACTACTGCTGTACAACTACTTCCCCTAAGGCGGACCAAAAAACACCAGGAAACCTTCGAAAATTCAGAAGATGTTAAAGTTCCATCCAAAACTGATGATTGCACCTATTCATAAAGAACATGTTCAATTCTGACTTGTTAATCTTCCCAGAATGCCAGCTCTGGAGGCAGAGTCTTCACCAGGGGCAGACAGCTGAGACGGAGAGGATACGTGTCATCCCCACGGCCAGACTGCAATCAGCCCTCTCCCAACAAGCACCTCGCGTCTGGCTCCTCTCCCAGCTCCTGGTGTCTCTGCTCAAAGGAAGTTCTTCTTTATCAGGGGTTTAAAATTCTCACTAGAGTTAATGCTGAAAATTCCGTATTATAGACCACTGCAGAGTTGTACTGAAATGTGATGAAATGTGGTGTAACAAAGTTAATAAAAGAATATAAAATTGTACATTATTGTACGCACGCGACAAGTAATGCATAGAAAAGGGGAAAATACTTAAAGGCTCTTTTAGCATCAAAACTGAAATTTTTTTTTGCAATTTAAGGAAGAGAACATTCTGTACTTACATCATTCCTTCAATATTTGAATCAGTCACAAATCCTGTTTTATTGCTATCTCTATAGTGATTCCAATGCAATACTTCACAAATACAAAGATGCTCGATTTTTGTAAACCCACATGGCTTCCCTCCATTCAATCCTCTGTGTACTTCTTTGACACCTCACTGTACCTAATTATTCACAGAGCAGGCGTCAGCCAGTCAGGAGGCACATGCACAGGCTCTTCAGGGGAGCGAAGGCCTTTCTGGCCGAAGGATTCCCAGCTCCCCTCCAGGGATCCTCGCACAGCCGGCCCTGCTGTCCAGACGAACGGCTTCAGCACCTTCCACGCTACCTCTGGGCACCCGAACAAGAGCTACAGGCTCATCTTTTCTCCTCGAGAGCCCTTCTCAGATAATATTTTGTAAGAATAATTTTAGAAAAGTAGCACCTTCACCCCTGACCCAACCAAGCTAAACCAATCCCTGCCTAAAATGAGCCTCTTTACATATTTCATCAAAACCGTGCTTCCTGTATCCCTACTGACATCTCAGAGGAACCCAGGAGTTTATTTTGTAATTATCATATGGAAACTTCAAGTATCTGGAGGCCATACCATGAAAGAATTGTTAAAACTATTAAGACTATGAACCACATTACAGATAATGGAGATATTCCATTACAATTACCATTTCATTATGTGGTAACACACAATTTACAATTCTAACAATTTTTACATGTAGAATTCAGTAGCATGAAGCACAATCACACTGTTGTACAAGCACCACCACCAGCCATCTCTAGAACTTTCTCATCTTCCCAAACAGAAACTCTGTTGCTATTTAACACGAACTTTGCATTCCTCTCCCCCAGTCCCTGGCACCTCACCTTTCTACTTTTGGTTCTCTAGAGTTTGACTACTCTACGGATGTCATGAAACCACTCTTGTGAAAATGGTAACTGAGGAAATTATGACAGTGGAAGGGATCAGACCTAACTAACTCCATCTTGCTTCCAATCTTTAAGCTGTCCTTGTTCATTCCTGGTGTAGGCCAAACTAACCTTGGGAAGGAATTCAGCTCACAGTTCAACTCTGAAACAAAACTGATAATAGCCCTTTCCCAAAATGACCCCCTTCTTGCTTGGGGACCAGTCTGCCTTTGCAGGACTAACAAATTAGCTGCAAGATTAGAAATTACCGGTTAGGGGTCATACAGCCTCTGGTTCCAACAGTCTGAACCTCCCCAAATTGCCCCTGGGGATAACATCACTATCATAAAACCTAAGATCGGTGCTGGAGGTATTCTGCAGACCTTGCACTGGATGGAACTGCTGACACCACCCAGACAGGTCATCTGGCTCAGCCAGTTCTGGGAACCCACCCAGGAACAGAAGACAGCAGGAAAAACTCACTTTGATCCCCGTTTGAGTCCACCTCCAACCCAACCAATCAGCACTCCCCACTTCCCAAGCCCCCACCCGCCAAGTTATCCTTAAAACCTCTGAACGATCCTGGAACACTTGGAGAGATTTGAGTAATAACAGAACTCCAGTCTCCCGCACAGCCAGCTCTGCGTGAATCACTCTTTCCATCGCAATTCCCGTCGAGATAAATTGGCTCTGGCTAGGCAGCCAGCAAGTGAACCAGTTGGGCAGTTACGCTCATAGGAGTGGAATCACATAGTACCTGTTTTATGTCTGGCTTATTTGACTAGGCATAGTATCTTCAAGGTTCATCCATGTGTTATGTGCCAGAACTTCCTCCCTTCTGACGGGAAATCCACACCTAGTCCTTAGATTTGGGGCTGCTTCCACCGTTTGGTTTTGTGAATCGGCTGCTATGAGCCTGAGTGTACTCAACTCTCTCCTAGACTGTTTTCAATCCTTCTGGGTACACACCCCGAAGCAGAATTGCTGGATTACACGGTAATTCCATGTTTAATTTTTTGAGGGACTGCCATGTTTTTCGGAGAGGCTGCACCATTTTACATCCTCACCAGCAGTGCACGAGGGTTCCAATTTCCCCACGTCCTTGCCAATACGTGCCCTTTTCGGTGGTTTGGTCATTGCCATGCTTCTCGGTGTAAAGCAGCGTTTCACTGAGCTTTTGGTTTGCTTTTCCCCATCAGAGATGCTGAGCATCTCTTCATGTGTGTATCGGCCACTGCCAAATCTTTGGAGAAAAGTCTACTCAAGTCTGGCCCATTTAAACATTTTTGTTGTTGTTGCTTCTTTTGGTGGTGGTGGGTTGTAGGAATTCTTTAAATATTCTAGATATTAATCTGTTGGCAAATAATTTGCAAACATTTTCTCCCATTCTGTAGGTGGCCTTTTCACTTCTCTCTATAGTTCTTCTTGATGTACAAAAATTTTTAATGTCAAATCCAGCATCGTGAGGTATCTTCCCTATATTTTCTTCTAAGGCATTTTCTTTACGTTTTCTTCTAGGTTGTGGTTTTAGCTCTTACATTTAGGCATTTGATCCATTTTGAATGAATTTTTTGCATATGAATTTTTGCACGTTAGGTAAACATCCAACTTCATTCTCTTGCAAGTGGATATCCAGTTTTCCCAGCGCTGTGTGTTGGAAAGGCTGTCCTTTCCCCATTGAATATCTTGGCACCCTGCTGGAAATCACTTGTCCATATACACGAGGGTTTATCTCCGGGCTCTTTATTCTGTTCCATTGGTGTATACGTCTGTCTCTAAGGCAGTACACTATTGTGATTATTATAAGCTTTGTAGTAAATTTCATAATCAGGAAATATGACATCTACAGTTTACTTTTAAAAGAGGCCAAATGTGTTCAATAAAAAAATGGGAAAGAATCCCAGTCCATGGTCTCCTGGACCTGCTGCAATCTGTTGAACACGCCCCACAGCAGACTCATGCCTTTATAGTATTGCTTAAGTAATCAAAGCTCATGCTTCTGTTGGTTTATGGAGCTCTAAATGATGTCTTTATGTAATTCACTTGGAGTCCTTTAGGTAGGATAACCTAACCTTTGGGGCACGTAAAGCATATAGGTAAAAAGCTGTACATATAAATGCAACAAAACCAGGTTCTATACCCAGCTCCACATCTAAACTGGGGCATAAGGCATGGGCAAGACCATTACCTGCTCAGGATGTAACATTAGAATGGAGATACCATTAATAGTATCTGTCCTGTGTAACTTACCAGGTAGCAGTTAAGAAGGAAAACTTGCTTTCCAGTGGAAAGCGGAGGTGGCGCTGAACTCTGCAATGTTTAAACAGTGGGCATCTTTTCCACACAGGACTGTGTGTTCTGTAGATTCAACAATGTAAGGTGCACTTACCCTATCTCCAGGCCGCACCATGGGTTCCTGCTTTGTGCCTAATTTGTGCAGGATGCTGTAAGCGACCTTCATACTCCTCGTCCACAGCTTGCCTATGAATACAAGTCACAGACAAATGTGCATGTTAAGCCACACAGAGAGCACTGCTTCCGCAAACCGAAGTCCAGGGCATGAGTCCCCTCTGCTTCCTGTATCTTGAACTGGGGGCAGCTGAGCAAAGGGGGAACTGGTAGGCGAGAATGCAAAATGAGTGAAAGTAGAACAGGGATTCTAAAAACAAAGCTTCAGGAGAGAGAATGAAAATAAAAAGTGAAAACCAAGTGTTGGCCTGTCTTCTGATCTGTGATGTGGGGGCCAGCGGTGGGGGGAGCTGACAGTGCACACACCGTCACAGGGCTGGGATCTGCCCAGCTGAAATGACACTGCCAGGGAGCAGGAGGGCCCCAAGAACCTTCTCCCTGCAGATCCAAGCTCCAACTCATCCTGAGTCCCTGGAGTCAAGAGGAGTAAAAGCAATGACTCCAACTGCAACAGTCAGAGCTGCCCGGACGCTGGAACAAGGCCGGCACAAAACAAATCCCCTCTGAGTGCACGAGGTGCCTGTAGCAAAGCCCCTGAAAACACCGATGGTCAGCACAGAAACCGTGGGGAAGGTTCTAGGGAGGAGAGTCCTGTGGGGCCACCGCAACAACGTCACTGCCACAAAGTCACGCCCGGTGACACGTCCCTCATCCACAGTCGGTCCCACGGGACTGAGGAACACAGCAGAAAACCACCTCAAGAGGCTCCAAACTCAAGTCCTGTGTTTCTCACCTTCAAACTTTCCTAACCTCAGGGTTTTAGGGTTTTTAATGATGAATCCTTGGATTCAGATAAAGATAATGGTAAATATAACAGTCTGAGATCAAATAACAACGCCTTTAAAGCCTAAAATGAGTTCTTAAATTACACAATGGCCTTTTACAAGCTAGTCTCAGAGGCTTCAGCTGCGAGAGCTTCTCGTAGTCAAGGTGTTAAAAGACACGATAATGCTTTAATAGTGTAATAAAGGTAACAGCAATCTTAACTATTTTGTTTCAATGCAATCACTGTTTTAATCTTTTCCCTATTTTAAATGTAAACGCTAAATCAGATTTCGTTGTTTACAACACAGTGCAAATTTAAAAACCCTGAATTTGTTTATTTCCTATGGGAATGAGGGCTCCTCGGGTATTATTATTTGTTTACCACAGTATTTATCCCTTGCTAATGAGAACATGAAGAGAATGATTTTTTTTTTTTTGTTCTAGTTCCTAGGACATGTCCTGGTCATAGTATGGGTTTAGCAAATGTTTCTTCATTTTACTAATGTCACAGGCAAGCTGTAATGAAATACAAAGTTACAGTGTGCATTCTAGCATATTCTTGAGCACTTTTGCTAGACACACTTTTATTCATGTACCCTCCTCCCGTCTTCCTTAGCTCCTCATCCTCAACACCATAGGTAGTCTTCAAGACTGGCAGCTTTACAGTCATCTGCAATTCTATTTGGGGATTTTATTTTCCTGAAAACGATCACTGGCTCATTAGATGTAACTTGGAGTATTTCTTCCCCAACAAAAACTATTATTCTGTGGCTTCGGATTTCTTTAATGTGAATAAGATTAGGGAACTATTATAGTTGGGTAAACAATAACAATCAATTCATTGCAATTGAGAGAAAAACAATGTGTTGCAACTGAATAAATCAATTACACTCGATTAGCACCATTCTAGTTTGTGAAAATTTCAACTTCATTCTCAGCTAAGAGTCTTGACATCCTAAGTTCACACAGAAGCTAGTTAACAATAGAGAGTTTGATAAAACACATGCAAACTTTTGGCAAAATTCTTGAAATATATTTGGTATACTTCTCAAACAGAAAAGGCAAGAAGTTAAGCTGCTGATATAAAGATACAGCAGTTCTTAACTGATTCTTAAAGGAGATGTGTGTGAGGTCAGCACTGTTGTATTAGATATTAATTGTAATTTCACTTGGTTTGGACTGAGGAACAGGCAACTGTACACAGTGTAACTGGTGAGGGGAGAAGTAGTGGGTGGCGATGGGCTGAACCGGAGCAAGCCCGGGAAGGAGGCGGGAACTTGAGACACACCATCAACTATGCAAAAGAGCAGCAAGGCCACAGAAGGGTGGCCCAGTGCGCTGCTAGCTCAAGCGTGTAGATTGCTCGAAACACCTGGAGTAATAGGAAAACCATAAATAAAACATTAAAAGGGAGATGAACATGAGCATCTGGCTTGGTAGGAACGCAAAATGAATGTGTAGGTCTCTCCCGAAAACCACAGAGGCAGAGTGTAGCGCAGAGCTGCTGGACGCAGGACGTGAAGGGCAATTAACGGCACAGCGTGACTTATTTTTACAAGATTATGAAATGCCACGGGTAGTCTAAGGTGGAAAACAGAATTATAAGATGTTCCACAAGTTTACTGACTTGTGGCTTTCATTAGCCACCTACACTTTCTATTAATGATCCTAAGTTTATCAGCTGGGAATTCTGCTACCCCAGCGCTTCGTAGGAAGCTAAATTTGGGGGTTGAGGGGAAACAGCAGGAGCTTAGAGAATACAGCCCTTCAGTTACACCAGGTTACTCAGTATTAGAACAATTCTCATTCGACGAGCTTGTTTCTGAGTCATCTCAGCAACAGCCAATCATTCGTTCATCTACATTAGCATTTCTGTGCAGAGGGAGCTTTCCACAGTGTTCACTGCCTTTTCATCTGATAAGCTGTAATCTTACATTTGGAAATGTGTCACTTTCTTATATTCCTTTAACAAGTAAAAACCAAGATCAACCCACGGCCTGCAATTAATGTGGGTAATTAAAATACAACAACATATAGATGATTTAAAAACAGGAGTTAAAATGCATTGGTTGGGGGCACGAGTTCTGATGACTCCAACTTTTCATATGAATATTCAGTCTGTGTCTTACGTCTCCCATTTATCTTAACCTTGCAGGAAGGGGAAAGACGCCAGCACTGTTCAATGTTCCAGCAGCAGAGAGGGGCGATCCTTCTGATCGAGATCATAAGCCCCGTGAGAACTGTGTCTTATTCGTCTTTAATTTCCTAAAACTTAGTCCCATGCCAACGCATACTGCATGCTTAAAATGTCCAAGTGAACGTGTGTTAGTGCTCAGAGTGAACGCACGCACCCGGAAGAGCACGGCTGCTCCTGGAATTCCTGGCATGTAGGCGGGGAGGCCTCGGAGGCCATCAGCTGTCATGCAGCAGTGACTCCAAGTACACAATTAGCTCCAGGGCTGAATTTGGCCGGAGATGAGGGTCACAAAGAAAAGTCTTTCATCATTTTGACTGAATAAAACCTATTTCTGAGGGCATAATTTTAAAAGTAAAGCTTATGCTTCATCATGGATGACACACACTATCCATTTAAAACCACTGAATGAAGCCATAAAAGCAAAGGAGCTACAAAACACACGCTCCCAAACCCAGTATGCTCCTAGGCCCAAATCCCCCATCTGTCGGTGAAATGCACAGGTCGACAGCTGCCGCCTCCCGGAGCCCCACCCCGAAAGGCTGGGCTCTACTTAGATTCCATGATTCAACAGAGCATCTGGCTTTGGGCCTCCATGGCTAATGGAGAAATGAACTCCTTTCCTACCTGCAATCAGAAAAGTGTTGTGTTATAACAAAACCTAAAGTTAAAAACAAAACCTGCGAACAGACAACAGGTGGAACGACGTACTGTACCATGCCCAAGAGCCTAGAATTGAAACAGCTATGTTTAAAATTTGGAACATCACACACCAGGGCCTATCATGGGGAGGGGGGAGGGGGGAGGGATTGCACTGGGAGTTATACCTGATGTAAATGATGAGTTGATGGGTGCAGCACACCAATATGGCACAAGTATACATATGTAACAAACCTGCACGTTATGCACATGTACCCTACAACTTAAAGTATAATTTAAAAAAAAAAAAAAGTCAAAAAGAAAAAAAATAAAATAAAATTTCAACTGTCAACATAAATCTCAGACATGCAGACATAATGAACCATTTTGGTCCTTTAGTTATTTTCTTATCTTTTGAAAACTCGAATTTTTTAGAGATGGGGTCTTGCTCTGTCACTGAGGCTGGAGTGCAGTGACACAATCATAGCTCAATGCAGCCTCGAACTCCTGGTCACAAGTGATCCTCCTGCCTCAGCTCCCAAGTAGCTGGGACTATAGGCACGAGCCATCATGCCAGCTTTTTAGTTACTGTTTTCTTTGTAAAGCTGAAGCAAAGAGAAAATAGCCTGACAATCTGCTCCTCCATGGTCTCTTATCCACAGAAAAAAAGAGAATGCATTTCTCTGCTATCGTTAACCATGTGCAAAAGTTTTCAGGCTGTATTAATTGTACTGAAGACTTAAGGGAAAGGTGGTTTCTCTGGCCTTCTGAAAAAGTCCCTTGGAAACCGATTTTGTTTCTTCTGAGTGATACATATCTGAAAGCTTAGACAGATTTTTCTAACTACCAATCTTTGCTGAAAGCATGCATTTCAATAAATCACGTATGTATTTAAGAAAATCTAACATCTTATTAAGAGTTATGGTCACTGCTTCAAGCAGCCATTTCTGGTTTTAACTCAAAATATATTTAACAAAATAACTTTCGAGATTCCATTTATTTCTGTGCCAGAAACATAAGGCAGCTTAAAATCCATCAGTCACCAGAAGTAACCGACACTGAGCTTTGTGCGTTCGGGAGTGGCTGTGCGTGGCCATGGGCAAAGGGCAGAGGGTGAGCCTCGGGATTACTGTGAGGATGTGAACGGACACTGAGCTTTGTGCGTTCGGGAGTGGCTGCGAGAGGGGGTGGGCAAAGGGCAGAGGGTGAGCCTCGGGATTACCGTAAGTGAGGATGTAGAGGGGCTTCCCGTTGGTGTCCATGGTGGTCAGGCAGGGCGCCTTGGGCGAGATGGTGCCCCACCTCTGCAGCGCGGCCTCCAGCGACGGCGGCCAGTTCGTGACCACGCCCAGCTGCTCTCCACGCATGGCCAGCATCTGGGCCCCCTCCGGCTTTGGTTGGTTCGGATCTGGTTGTTGAACTAAATCATTTGAATACAAGAGGTTATGAGAGAAATGCATCCACATTAGCGTGGCTACTTTTTGTTCTTTATAAAGAAGCCAGGAGATTTATACTTAAGGTGCACATTTATTGGCTGATAGAAAAGCATGCTTTTCTACAATTGGGGTCTATACACAAGCATCACGAATGCTGGTAAAAAATCAGTTCTTGTAATTTCCAAGGCAGCATGTAGGTGGAGTGCTTAGGTGGACCTGGACACACCTGCAAACTGACAACAGGTGGAACTGAGCAGCATACAGGCAGAGAGCCTGGAATTCAAACAGCCATGCTGAAAATTTCCATTATCAACATAAACTAGTGATTTTGGACCCCAAATTGCTTAAATCTTGCTAAATTATATTTTGTCCTTAAAGATTAATGGTACATTTATTTTCCGAGGCAGGGTCTCTCTCTTCTGCCTTGGCTGCGGTGCAATGGCATGATCACAGTTCCCTGCAGCCTCGACCTCCCAGGCTCAGGTTATCCTCCCACCTTAGCCTCTGCTACAGTCCTAGCCTGTAGCTAGGACTACAGGCATGCACCACCATGCCCAGCTAATTTTAGTGTGTGTGTGTGTGTGTGTGTGTGTGTGTATACATATATATATATTTTTTGTAGAGCCAGGGTTTTGCCATATTGCCCAGGCTGGTCTTGAACTCCCGGGCTCAAGTGATCTGCCCACCTTGACCTCCGACAGTGCCGGAATCACAGGCATAAGCCACCGCACCTGGTCTGAGCTGTACATTTAAATCTGCTACAAGTACTCTGAATAACAGCAACACGGAGCGAGTATTTTCCTGAGTAAAACTAAAATCAGTGCATCATAAATACCACCTGCCCAATCCTTGCGAGAGGTGAAGAATGGAAATTATCTCTTCCATTTCTGGAACAGACTTGTCTCTCACTTTATGACTGAGAAGAAAACCGGCCGCTTTTACTTGTGGTTTAATGCATAAGATAATAAGGAGCTCAAGTTTGCTACAATGAGCAGTTCTTGTGCTTTGTTTCAACTTTAAGTTGTTTGTCTAAAAAGACCCAGGAGCATTTGGGGGCAAAGGCAGCAGCTCCGGCATCTACAAGGAGCGGCAGGAGGAGGAGGAAGGAGGAGGCGGCACCTAACACGCCTGTTTGCTGTGAGCGAAGGATTTCCCCAGTTTACTTGTTTTTCTGTATGTTTATACTTTATTTGTATTTCTATACTCTTAGAGTTCTTAGAGAGAGACCTGACCTGGGTAACGGAACAAAATCACCTCCTGCAGAGGACGACTAACAACCAGGTTTAGAAACCTGCCAACACCGAGGCTGCCTGGGAACATCACCTGCTCCCTATACCTGGGTTCCCATTATCCAATGAATGCCAAGATTACTGCTCTTAAAAAGTAAAATAGCCCTGCAGAAAAAAACGTCATTGCTTATGGGACCATAGGAGCATCTGGAAGAAACACGTGGGAAAGAGTTCTCTCACCTTCTAATAATTCTTCAAAGTCATCGACAAAGAATTCTCGTAAAGGTGGTCGTTTCGGTCGTTTGAGGGTATTGACGAGCTGCTGGATTTTTGCTGACACCCGGCTACTTACTGGTACTCCTGAAAAACAGGAACCAGTGGGTGGGGGAAGCGATCATCACAGCTTCAACGAGCACCCACAGTCCCACAGCCCCCCTGCCCAGCACGGCTGCAACAGGCTGGCGTCCTTCTAGACGCCATCCCGGGAAGGGCCTGAGGTGGTCATGCTGTACAGTAGCCCTGCGGCTACGCAGGAGACAGGACAGAGATGCATCGGACCCGAACGTCTCCCACGTTCCAGCATGCGCTGTTCTGCCGGTCATGCTGGGAAGAGCCTCAGGACCACATGCTTGACCCCGGCTCTGATTCTCAGGACAGAACTGTCATCTGCAGAGGGCAGACTCCTCATTCTCACTGCCCCAGGTCCCCCTTCTCAACAGGGCGAGACCATCAGTGGAGCAGTAAGGCCTTCACTGAGTCTGTCTCTCCAGGGACCGTCAGCATTCGGCCTCACGGAGGCACGAGAACATCGGGCTGGTGAGTCACGTCTGGAACCCCCAGCATCCCACAGCCCCGGGCTCGGGTTCCAGCACCACCACGTCCAAGCCCTGTCCACTCCTAATAAGGCTGAGCTCCTCACACATGTTCCAAACCCACGCAGCTCAGCCCACACACAGGCAATGCATCCTCAAACACAGAAGTTAAAGTCTCTAAACTCAAATTTTTGTGTAACAGAATACTAGCACATACCTATCCAAGTGGACTGAGAAAAACCCCATTTTATAATACTGTGCTAATTACAGCAAATGCTGTATCACTCTGAAAATCAACTGATTTAATAAATGAAAAAGTCAGTTTTCAAATTTCAAGATAAATCAATCAAATAAATGAACAAGACAGAGGATCAAGACACTGATGCTCCAACTAGATCGAAAGCGTCCTCCTCAGGCACACGCTGCAGGCCAGCAGGACCTGGGAAACCATCAGCCAGAGTTGTGGGCCTGGACGGTGCAGGGGTCTCTGCAGGTGCAGCTGGCAGGCCATTCCCTCACCTGAGGCAGAGCCCTTGTTCGCCCCTGCACTGGACCATAAAAAACAGACCTCAACATTTGGGGGGAATAGAACAGAATTCAAGGAAATTTTTTCTATCAAGAATTTTTAATCAGTGTCTCAAAATGCTCTGTGGGCACTTTCAGAATTGAGACATTAAATATTTCATATCTCTGAAAATACAGAAAAACACACAATCCAGATCTCTCAACATCTAAGCATAGTATTTTCCCATTAAATAGCCCAACTAATTTGGTTCGGACCAATCAGACCATCCCCGCCAGGCTACGATTCTCAAGCTTAATTTGGCAGACGTCAGAATCACCTCAGGGCCCCCAGAACTTCTAGCTCATGACGTCTGGGGTGTGGCCCAGAACCACCCTCCCAGCGAGGGCCCCTGTGGGTTCTGGTGTGGGAGGCTGTGACACATCAAGACGACACAATACACCACGCAGGATTTACCTGGGAAACAAAGGCGAAGATGACAGACTTGAAAGATGACATAGTTACTAAAATGACCGTGACAAGAGTAACAAAAACGGCCAATTTACCATAGACTGAACTTATCAGAGAACTAAAGCAAATAATGACACAGAAAGGCATTCCAGCAAAAGTCATCGCACCAGCAACCAGGGCGATTTCAAGTGCACTAACTGGACACTTGCAAAGCCACGGCCGGGCTCTGCCTCACCTGAGGATGCAGCGGTGTGCCTGTTGGAGCTCAGATAGGCCTCCCTGTCCACTGTGCCTTTTGGGACTCCCACAGGCCTCCCTGTCCACTGTGCCTTTTGGGGCTCCCACAGGCCTCCCTGTCCACTGTGCCTGTCCGCGCTCCAATAGGCCTCCCTGTCCGCCTGTGAGTTCCCTGCACCACAAGATGAGGGCACACCAAGGCTGCTCCATGCAGCTTCACACGGGGGCATTGTATTTCATTCACTGCTAGGTTCTACACTGACTTGTATGATCCCGGGAAGGACTGAGACTTAAATAGAACAGGGGCTAGGTGATACAAACAGCTGCTGTAATCAGAACGTACCAAGACCAGGCCACGAGGAAGGAAGAAGCCCTCGGCCGCAGCCTGTTACCAAGTCGCTGACATCTCTGTCCAACATGGATAAAAAGACCCTTTTTCCTCCTAAGTCTAAAGTAACATTATCGGCCCATCTGACAGTAATTCTGTTGTACATTTAACTTCATCTTGCTCTTCTAAGTGACTGTTCATGGTCTTAACACCTGTACAAGAATTTCTCAGTTGCTGAACCACTGTTAGTTATTCAGCAGATAAAATGACAGCAGACTATACCCCAGGAAGAAACACACCCAGCCACGGGCACAGAACGGGACATCAGCACAAACCGTTTACCAGAAAAAACGCATCTCTGCTTTGGGACGTACCATCCCCGGTCTCCATGAGCTCGGCGTTGCCGTACTTGGGCGCTGTCCGGGACCCCGTGGAACCCTGTGGTCTCTCCACCTGTATGGAGTGCTCTGAGGTGTACGTGGTTACGTCAGGAGGTGCAGAATGATTTTCTGTAAAGAAGCACATCATGAGTGTTTCTGGTGGTTGTGGCGTTTGCTCGCAGGTTGAGCCATAGCTCAGGAAGAGACCAGAGCACAGGCGCTCACCCTGGGGGTGTCCTGAGAAGCCAAAGCCGGTCTCAGCCACGTCTGCCACAAACATCCGGCACAAAGGGGGACCCCAGCATAACTCATGTTGCCGCAAATGGAGCAGAGTTCAGTGAAACCTCAATTTCCTAACAGGAGCCACATCAGCGGCGTTTTAACTAGAATAACGCTAGACCGGCGATGGCAGGGTGTCGGGAACCCTGTGTGTGTTCACGGAAGGGTCCCGTTTCCTGTCGGCCACCGTCGACACAGCCCAGGGCTCTACTCATGCTTTGGAGCCCAGGGCCTGGAAATGGAAACCCAGCTCTGGAAACTTCTGGGGATTTGAGGATGTCCCTTAAGCTCTCCGTGCCTCAGTTATTCATCAAATGGGAACAGTAATGGCCATGACCATGTAGGGTAGTTGGGTGGATTGCATGAGCTAACACATACACAGTTCATAGGATTTTCTTTATTAAAGGGGGAAAACATCAAGAACTATTATTATTTGTCTTAGTACAAACAATACTAATCATTCAAAAAACCACATTTACACCCTAATGTGTACTAAGGACTGCGTGAGGCCAATGAGCGCATGGAGCTTTCTCTTATAGCACGCGGTGGAGAGAAAGCCAAGCCGGACGTGGCTAAATGGGGAAAAGCCTGCTTTGCTAGTTAATGAATAAAACGTTGAAGATGCGCCAAGCAGCCCAGGGACCACGCCCGTCACACCTAGAATCCTGATGGGCACCACAGTGCAGATCCGGATTCTGAATCCTCCTTTGACAGCAGCTTTTCAGGATCACCCACCACTGTCCCACGTGACAGAAGCCACAGAAGCGTGACATTCTGTGCTGCTGAAAGTGGTGCTCATCCCCAAAGCCTTTCTTCACCGGACGCTGCCCGTGTCAGCACCGCACCCGGAGGCCGTCTAGACGGCGAAATCAACCGAACGCACAAAAACAGCAACAGAAAATCGAGGCACAAGAGAGGCCGTGAAACGAGGCTCCCTTATGATCCGAGAACCGGGCGGGGTGGGGGTGCTGAGCCGCCTCCTGAGGGTGTCAGTCTGGCGTCACAAGTCGATTTGGCAACGCCACTCGCTTGGAACCCCTGACTGAGAAGAGAATGATCGGCTCTCACTAAGGGGAGGGTCGGCCACACCGTCCGTCCGTGCCACGACTTTCCACCTGGAGGCAGGAGGCCCGACTTCCTGCAGAACCAACCCTCAGTCCTCCGCGGACTTGGATGGTAGCGTCTGGGAGGCCTCCTCTCAGCTCCGAGGTGTGAAAGCGCTGCAGACAGCCTCTAGATGGACAGCGGGTACAGCAGTGGAAACAGAAAACTAGAATGCGATTTCCTATCTTATGCCAAACTGGCTTGACTGTGAAGATGCATGTGAGATGTCCCTACTTAACTGCTGGCATAAACTGGTGGGAAAAATCCACAAAGGACTTGAGATTTCGCTTCAACAAGTAGAAGCGCGGCCAGCTCTGAGACTGCGTGACCTGGAGTCTGCAGCCCTGGCTTTTCTCCCCTCGGACCAAGGCAGCCTCTGTGGCCGCCCCTTCGGTCCCTTGCTGGAGGGCTTGGCCAGCGTGACTCTGTTGTGCCCAGACTCCTTACAACACTCGTGCACACACGATCACACATGCTACGTTCTCGTTCACAGGCACATCTGACTTTTTACTTCTCTTGTTTTGCCACACAAAATATTTTTCCTCTTCTAAGTTCCATGATTTTGCCACGGCTTTTCCAAAAAAATTCCAAGTTATAGAAAATTTCCAGATAGTCTAGGAAGATTATCTTTGTGCCCAATTAGAAATTACCGGAATGTGATCACCCAAGAGTTACATTTGGGTCACACTGAGCCCTGATGTACATGAGTTAGGAGCCCCTCATAGTTTGGATAAATTAATTCTTTATACTAAAACTTCCTCCAGTATTGAAAGGGTAAACCCACAAAGGGAGGCCCAAGTGCAGTGATCCATTTATTCAAAAATATGTGTTTTCCTTGGTAAGATTCTGTGCATTTTCTTAAAATTGAATAAAATCCGAGGATACAAATGCTTCCACCAAGTGGCAGAGGCGGTGTCTGGCCTCCCCGTTCACGTCTGGCAGAGCCTCAGCCATATCCTGGGATCCAATATACACACGGAATTTTATTATGGAAAAATACATAACAGTCACACATTTCTGTTCAATATTTAACCTACTGTGATTTCAAGTATAGGTTAATTCACATAAACCAGTGTACATGTTCCTGAAACTGTGTCATACTGAAGTTTAACACTGCTTTGCATTTGAGTACTACTTTGCAAACTTTTAGAGTGTATTTCTGTTTTCTCCTTTATACTCACAACAGTTGAGAGAGAAAAATTATTTTCAATTTTTTTTCCCTCACTCAAAGCCTGAAGCAGGAGAAGGGACTTCAAGATCCCAGCAGCAGTTATTGGGAAAAGTGAGACAGACCCAGCTCTCCTGACAGCAAACTCCTGCTCCAGACAGAAAACAGCTGACGCTTTCAGTGTCAGTGAGCACCGAAGGGGCTGGGACCCAAGTCAATCCGAAACGCCTCTGGGTGTCAAGGAGTCAGTGATCTAGAAGTGAACATTCTGGGGTTCTGGGGTGTCTGTGGGCTATCTGATCACACATGACGTCCACCTGCTTCCCACTGAGGGTTTTGCAGAGATCAGGCTTTCCTGCAGTAGCTGGTGCTGGGAGCATCTGAGCCTGTGGCTGGTGCTCCGTTATCGGCGACATGGTACACAGTCGTCTCCGGCTACTGCTTTAATAGAGACACACACCAAATCCTATTCAACCCTAGTCCTGTACTTGATGGAAAACATTTACTCCTGAACCATTCAGAGGCAGAGCGACGTGAGGCTCATCACCGCTCCCCCACGCGCAGACTCTTCCTCTAATAATTCTCACTTCACTCCTTTTCCACGGCATCTTCAAACGTTGTGGGGCAGTGATCCTGACTTCGTTCTTTTTCTAATACAGAGGATCTCCCTTGTCACAGAACCTACACAAAACAGTGCGCCACGCCCAAGAAATCTGAACACCTGTGGCAGACAGTAGCGTAAAGTGGCCGTGATTAAAGCCCTCGTTTCCTTAAATGACTCCCGCGGTCAGGAGGAGCACACTTTAAAACCCTGTCCTGTTGACTGGGACTCTTAAGGTTTCATGTAGGAGCATAAGTGAGAAGAAAAGATGGGAGCGGATATGGCTGCAGGATTCCCCAGGAACACGAATGGACTTATGAACAGAAGGCCCCTGGAATTCGGATATGGCTGCGGGATTCCCCAGTAACAAGGCCCCCGGAATTCCAGCTGTGGGAGGGACCTGGGCATGAGAAGCAGTAAAGCATCTTCCAGAAACAATCCAACCAAAGCACCCCAGGGGCCAGAGGGGCTCTGCGCTCTTTCCACTAAGGGATTCCACAGCCATGATGCAAACAGAGGAGAACGTGCACACACAAAGGCATTTAAACAACAGGCACAGAAAGACACTGTGAAGCGTGCTCACCTATGTGGGTCTGGGCCATGACGTCCGCCAGCCTGTGGGCAGCCCCGCTGCCCCCGCTCTGCGTGGAGGACGAGGAGGTGGTGGACGTGGTGGAGCCGTGGATGGCCTGACTGATCCAGTGCTCCATGTTGATGCTGCCCTGGCTGGAGGTGGGGGTGCCCTGGGAGTCCCCCTGCACTGAGCCTTCATCTTCTGAGCCAGAAGAGGTATCTGTGTAAGAAGAAAGGCAATTTGCTATATGTTGCAGCAAAAACATGTACCACAATCTCAGTCCCTCGCCACAGATTTACTTCACACAAGTCTAAACAGTTGTTCAATGACTTTGCTGTAGACACTCTCGAGAAGTTAAACCACTTTTCAGATAATGAACCATTTATTTTAGCATAATGAATTTTTCTTCCAAAACACCTTAAACATGCTATAAGATGTTTGATACTGTCATCTCAAAGATGCACTGCCACATTTCCTCTACACAGCAGTTTGGGAAGAAACCAAGTGTTTTCTTGTGTGTCAGAAAGTGAGAGGGCAAGGGGAGGCGGAGGGCCTGTGCGGCTCTCAGGAGTCTCAGTGTGACTATGTTTAGCCCTGGTTAGTCCCGAGATGCTCTTCTGGGCTCTGATTTATTTCTACGTTGGTGTGTGTGTTAGATACCCATGCAGGTGATTTTTGCATCTGTGTGTCAGTTACCCATACAGCTGATTTATTTCTACATCGGTGTGTTAGATACCCATACAGCTGATTTATTTCTACATCAGTGTGTTAGATACCCAAGCAGGTGATTTCTGCGTCGGTGTGTTCGATACCCATGAGGGTGATTTATTTCTACATCGGTGTGTTCGATACCCATGCAGCTCCCTAAGGATCAAGACGCTGATGATGGTAACAGGAGAGAAAGCAGAATGTGCCTCACATGGAGCGGCCCCCTCCACCTCCCCCGTTTTCCTCTGGGGCACACGACAAACCCTCATGTTACATTTTACACTCAAATCTATTCACCTTTACAGTATTCGTTTCTTATACATTCTCATCGGTTTTTCTATCTGTACAAATTGGATATCTTGGATTATGATAAAATACATCTATTTTTTCACTATAATTCACGAGAACATTTTTCATTTAACACTTTTTCATGCAGTACCAAGGTTTTTGGGAATAAATTGCTGGTGTATTTGTTAAACTTCAATGTAAGAATGACACTCAGAATCCTACCTACAGGTGAGTAATGGGAGACGCCGGCTCAGGTGAGCAGCTCCAGAGCATTGGGTGAGAGGAGGAGTCACAGCAAATAATCTTAAGACACGGGTTTGCTTTTTAAAAGACAATAATAGCAAACGATATTGACACTTATTACCACTGTCACATGACTTATGCTGTCTGAGAATTTTTTTAAAAAGTTTACTTGTTCGAAAAGCAACAATATTAGGAGCCTGAAAATTCTGTATCACCTTTTTTTTTTTTTTTCTTTTCGAGACAGAGTCTTGCTCTGTTGCCCAGGGTGGAGTGCGGTGGCACGATCTCAGCTCACAGTAACCTCTCCCGGGCTCAAGCGATTCTCCTGCCTCAGCCTCCCAAGTAGCTGAGATTACAGGCATGTGCCACCATGCCTGGCTCATTTTTGTATTTTTAGCAGAAATGGGGTTTCACCATGTTGTCCAGGCTAGTCTCAATCTCCTGACCTTGTGATCCACCTGCCTCGGCCTCCCAAAGTGCTGGGATTATAGGCGTGAGCCACTGTGCCTGGCCCACCCTGCCTTTTAAGAAAACTTACACAATTTATATAAAAATAAAAGTAAAACTGACACAGCCTTGAGACTTTTGAGAAAGGTACACAACCAGGTGTCCATATGGAGCACAACCATCTCCCCAGAACGTCTTCTCACAACCCTTTCCAATCTTTCATTCCTCACTCCCACCTACCTTTTCCAAGAAACCTGCAGAATAATGTGATACAGACACTCGACAGAAAAGCAGCAAACCAAGCAAGCAGCATATGAAATGGATGATACAGCATGACCAGTGGTGACTAGAATTATACACCATGGGGACAGGAAGTCAGGTTGATTTAACATTCAAAAGTGCATTAATGTCGTACACCATATAGAATTACGGAGTAGAACCGCATGTTAACCTTAGGAGACATAGAAAAGTACTGGCAAATTCAAGATAACAAAACTCAGCAAAACAGGAATATAAGGCAATTTCCTCAACCTGGTAAAGTACATTTGCGAAAAGCCACAGCTAACATTGCATTTAATGGTAAACAATAGAATGCGTTTTCCCTAAGATGGAGAACAAGACAAAGATGTCCCCTCTTGCCACTATTATTCAAGATTATCTGGCAGGTTCTAGCTGGTGAAATAAATTAACAAGTTTAGTAATGAAGACATCCAGACTAGAAAGGAAGGAATAAAAGTATCTTAATTCATAGATGACATTACCTTGGGATGTAGAAAATGGCAAGAAGTATATCAAAAATGTTTTGCATTACTAAAAAAAAAGTTTGATGAGGTCACAGGACATAAGACAAAGATATACATATAGTAGCAATAAACAACCTGAAAACAAAATTAAGAAAATAGTTCCATTCACAATAGCATCAAAAGCATAAAACACTCAGCTGAACTTCTAACAAAAAGGTACAAAATGTGTACAATGACAACTATAAAATATTACTAAAAGAAATTAAAGATCCAAATAAATGGAAACTAAATAAATGGAGATAGATTCACCATCGAGAATTGGAAAACTCAGTATTATCAAGAGAGCAATTCTTCCCAAACCGTTCCATTAATTCAAGGCACTGCCTAATAAAATCCCAGAAGGCTGTGTGTGAAATGGAAAGCTTACTCTCAATTTTATCTGGAAATACAAAGGACCTACCATAGCCAAAATAATTTTGAAAAAGGAAAACAAAGTTGGAGGACTTCACTATCTGATTTCAAAACTTTACATAAAGTCACAGTAATTAAGGCAGTGGTATTAGCACAAAAATAGACGTATACATCAAAGGAACAGAATTAAACCCAGAAATAAAGCCTTATATTTATGGTTAATTTATTTTTGACAAAGGTCTCAAGACAATTCAGTAAGAGGTAGTTTGTTTTTTCAACAAATGTTGCTGTGGCAACTGGGTACCCACACACCAAAAAGAAAAAGTGTGAGGGCAAAAATTCCCCAAACCAAACCAAAACAACAAAAATCCCACTTAGATCCCTACTGCACACACAAAAATTAACTCCAAATGGATCACAGACCTAAATGAAAGAACAGTAAGGCCATGAGACTTTTAAAACTTCCAAAAACACTATCCATAAAAATTAGTAAAATGGACTTCATTAAAATAGAAAACTATTAAGTTTTAAAAGATGATTATCTCCCTACAGCTAATGTAACAAATTACCTTGATCTTAGTGGCTTATAATAAGACATGAATCTATTATTCTACTGATGGAGAAGTCAGAAGCGTAAAATCTAAGTGTCAGCAGAGCTACGTTCCTTCTGGAGGCTTCAAAGGAGAATCCACTTCTTTGCCTTTCCCAACTTCTAGAGACCACCTGTGTCCCTGACTCATGGCCCCTCTTCATCTTTAAATTGCATCACTCCAGTCTCCAGTTCTTTTCTCTTGTAAGGACCTTCTTGATTACAGTGGGTCTACACACTTAACCCAGGATAATGGTCCCATCTCAAGATCTTAAATTAAGCAAATTAATCAGCTGCAAAATCCCTTTTTCCACTTAAGGCAACAGGTTCATAAGTTCTGGGGAATAGGACCTGGGTATCTTGGGGGAAGGGCATTATTCTGTCTGCTACATAATAGTTTGTTCTTTCACTGAGAAACTTTACATCTGTAAAAGTCTTATATTCAGATTGTATAAGGCACCTATAACCCATAAGACGACAACCAACCCATTTAAAACATAAGCAAAACATCTGAACATTTTACCAATATATACAAATGGCTATGAATAGGAATTAGCACATTAAAAGATGCTTAGCATCATTCATTGTTGCAAAGTAAACACACAATGATATACCATTTCACATCAATTAGAATGGCAAAAATAAAAATATCAACAATAACGATTGCTGGTGATGTGGAGAAACTGGGATGCGCATATGCTGCTGGTGGAAGTGTGAAATGGTGCAGTTATTTTGTAAATAATTTGGCAGTTTTTAAAAAGCTAAACCTAAACTTACAATAAGAGTCAATCATGCTACTTGGCATCCACTTAAGATAAAGGAAATTATATGTATACACAAAGATATGTACATAAATGTTGACAGCAGCTGAATACTGGAAACAATGAATAACCAACTGGTAAATGAATAAACAGAATGTGTCATAGCCATCAAATAGAATATAAATAAAGAAGAAGAATTAAACTACTGGTGCATGGTACAGCAAGGACTTCAAAACAGGTAAAGGAGATATACAGAAGCGTGTACATTTTATGATTTTAGATCATAAAATTATAAGATCATAAAAAACCAAAAATCATAAAATCATAAAATATTCTATGATTTTATATTCTAGAAAATTTAGAGAGCACTGTTATGATTTCTAGGGTTCTTTCTCATAGAGCTAACCTTTCATCTGATATCCTTTGCAATCAGCCAAGTACATTCTTTAGCACATTTATAGTGTAGTTCTGCTGATAACACATTCTCTCAGCTTTCGTGTTTGGGAATGTGTTGTTCACCCCTGTTTATAAAGGAGATTTTCTCTGGATATGAGTTGACAGGCCTTTCTCCTGCTTTTAGTGCTTTAAAAAATGTCTTTCCATGGTCTTCTGGTCTCCACTGTATCTTCACAGAAGTCACGCGTTGTTCAAATGCTTCTCTGGTGTGTCACGTGTCTTTTTCTTCTGAGTCCTTTCGGGATCTCCTTTTCATCTTGGGATTTCAGTACTTTGGCTATCATGAACGTGGATGTGATTCTTGTCATACTTGTTCTGCTTGGAGTTCACTGAACTTCTCGGGGCCGGACACAGGTGTTTGACATCAATCTGAGAAAATTTTGACTCATTTTTTCAAAAGCTCCTGCTCTTCTCTTTTCCTTCTTGTATTACAAGTATATTAACATATCACAGGAGCTTCAGGTTCTGTTGGCTTTTCTTTAATTTTGGTTTCTCTGGGATTCACTTTGGTTAATTCCTTTTCATCTCTCTTCGAGCCCACAGACTTCATCTTCCTACTCCAACTTGTTAAGCCCATCAGCGAAATTTCATCTCAGTGTCATATTTCCAGCTTTATAGTGATGTCTCATGTATACCCTACATATGCACAGCATCTCCTGTCATCGATATTGCCTACCAGACTGGTACATTTGTCACAACTGATACTTCTACAGCGAAACATCATTACCACTCAACTCCATCATTCACATCAGGGTTCATTCTTGGTGTTGTACAATATATGGGTCTGGACAAATGCATAACATGTATCCACCATTACAGTATCACACAGAGATCACATGATACTAAAAATTCTCCTGCTCTGCCTATTCATCCCTGCCTCCCCCTGGCCCCTGGCAACCACTGATCGTCTTACAGTCTCCATAGTCTTGCCTTTTCCAGGATGTCGTAAAGCTGGAATCATACAACCACCTTTTCAGATTGCTTCTTTCACTTAGCAATATGCCCTTCAAGTTTCCTCCGTGTCTTTTTATGGATAGCTCATTTATTTTCAGCCTCAAATAATATCCCATTGTCTGGATGTACCACAGCTCACTTATACATTCACCTACTGACGGGCATTTTGGTTGCTTCCAAGTTTTGGCAATTATGAATAAGGCTGCTCTAAATATCTACATGCAGGCTTTGTGTGTAGACATAAGTTTTCAACTCTTTTGAGCAAATGCCAAGGAGTGTAATTGCTTTATCATATGGTAAGAGTATATTTAGTTTTGTAAGAAACCACCAATCTGTCTTCCTAAAGGCTGTTCTATTTTGCATTAAGACCCGCAATGAATGAGAGAGAATTCCCACAGCTCCACATCTTCACAGGCTTTGGTGTTTATAGTGTTTTGGATTCTGGTGTAGTGATATCTTACTGTTGCTTTAATCTGCATTTCTCTAGGACACATGATGTAAAGCATCATTTTATAAGTCGATTTGCCATCTTTATATCTTCTTAGATGAGGCATCTGTTTAGTCTTTGACCCATGTTTTACTTAATCATTTTTTAAAGACAGCGTCTCACAATGTTGCCTAGTCGGGAGTACAATTCACAGGCGCAATCCCACTACTGATCAGCCTAGGAATTCTGACCTGCTCCATTTCTAACTTAAGCTGGTACCCCTCCCAGGAGGTCACTGGGTTGACACTGAACTTAGTGTGGACACCTGAGAGGCATAACTCAACCATCAGAGCTCCTGAACTCAAGTGATACTCCCGCCTCAGCCTCCCGAGTAGCTGAGCCTGCAGACACATGCCATCACACTTGGCTGGCCCCTATATTTTAATCAGGTTGTTGTTATTGTTGACTTTTAAGAGCTCCTTGTATTTTTCTTTTTTTTTTTTTTTTTTGAGACGGAGTCTCGCTCTGTGGCCCAGGCTAGAGTGCAGTGGCCAGATCTCAGCTGACTGCAAGCTCCGCCTCCCGGGTTTACGCCATTCTCCTGCCTCAGCCTCCAGAGTAGCTGGGACTACAGGCGCCCGCCACCTCGCCCGGCTATTTTTTTTTTTTTTTTTGTATTTTTAGTAGAGATGGGGTTTCACCGTATTAGCCAGGATGGTCTCAATCTCCTGACCTCGTGATCCACCCGTCTCAGCCTCTCAATCCTTGTATATTTCAAATAAAAGTTATCATTTATGTCTTTTGCAAACATCCTCTGTGTGTGCCTTGTATTTTAATTACTTTAAGAGTCTCTGACATAGCAGAAAATGTTAATTTTATTAGAGTCCAGCTTATCAATTATTTCACACATTGCACCTTTGGTGTCATATCTTAAGGGTTATTACCAAACCCAAGTCACTTAGATTTTACCTTATCTTCTATGAATTCTATAGTTTTGCACTTTACATTTAGATCTGTCATCTATTTTGGCAGGCAGGAATACTTCATCACTATACTAATGAGGACAGCAGTTGTGTGATGTTTTAATTTTTTTGAAAGATGTAAGGTCTGTGTGTAGGTTTATGTTTTTCTTTGCATGTGGATGTCCAGTTGTTCCAGTACCATTTGTTAAAAATACTGTATTTGCTCCACTATATTGCCTTTGTTCCTCTGTCAAAGTTTAGTTGACTATCTTGTTACTGGGCTCTCTATTCTGTCCCACTGATCCTTTTGTTTGTTCTTTCACCAATACCACAGTCTTGATTACTGTCGATTTATACTAAGTCTTGAAGTTGGGTATTGCCAGTCTTCAACTTTGTTCTTCTAATACTGAAGTGGCTGTTCTGGGCCTTTGTCTCTCCAAATAAACTTTTGAATCAGTTTGATGATATTAAAAACAAAAAACAAAAACAAAAAAAAACTTGTTGGGATTTTGGTTGGGATTGCATTGTAAGGAAAACATCTTGACAATATTCAGTGTACCTATCCATGAACATGAACTACCTGTCCATTTAGTTTTCCTGTGAATGAGTTTTATAGTTTTCCTCATAAAGTCTTGAACGTATTTTTTTTAGATTTTATGCCTAAGTATTTCATTTTGG
This sequence comes from Macaca mulatta, assembly GCF_049350105.2. NCBI lineage: Eukaryota > Metazoa > Chordata > Mammalia > Primates > Cercopithecidae > Macaca > Macaca mulatta. The sequence continues at coordinate 1,117,125 of NC_133414.1, forward strand.
GAAGTGCTACTGGAAATGGTTTTTGTTATTTTTAGTAGAGATGGGGTTTTGCCATGTTGGCCAGGCTAGTCTCAAACTCGTGACCTCAAGTGATCCACCTGCCTTGGCCTCCCCAAAGTGCTGGAATTACGAACATGAGCCAGTTTTTAATTTCAAATTCTACTTGTTCTTTGCTGGTAAACAGGACATTCAGTGAACTTTTGTATATTAAACTCAATTCTTTTGGATCTTCTACATAGGCAAACATGCCATTTATGAACTAAGTTTATCTTCCCAATGAACATATATTTTTCTTGTCATAATTGCATTAGCTAGGACTTCTAGTACAATGTTGTGAAGTGGTGGTAAAAGCAGACATCCTTGTTTTTCCTGATCCCCTTTCTGGATCTTAGTGGGAAAGATTCTAGTTTCTCACAATTGGGTATGATGTTAACAGGTTTTTTTTGTCCATATTCTTTATCAGGTTGAGGAAGGTCACCTCTGTTCCTAGTGTGCTGGGAGCTTTTATTATGAGTGTTAGATTTTGTCAAATGCTTTTTTCTTTTTCTTAGCCTGTTAATGTGATGAATTATGTTAATCGGTTTTTTAATGTTAAACCAGCTTTGGATATGTGAAAGTCCATGTGGTTTTGGTGCACAATTTTTTTTTACATTTAGATTTAATTTGCTAATATTTTATTGAAGATTATTGCATCTATGTTCATGAGAGATGTTCTGTAGTTTTCTTGTAATATTTTGTTATTAAAATGGTATTTGATATTAAAATGATGCTGGCTCTATAGAATGAGTTAAGAAGTATTCCTCAGCTTCTACGTTCTGAAAGAGATTGTAGATAATTGGTATTATTTCTTCTTAGATATTTGGTAGAATTCACCAGTGAACCCATCTGGGTCTGGCACTTCCTGTTTTGAAAGGTTATTAACTACTGATTCAATTTAACAGATATAGGCCTATACAGATCGTTTCTTCGTGTTCAAATTTTGGCAGATTCCATCTTTAAAGAAATTGGTTCATTTCATCCACGTTATCAAATTTGTGGCCATAGAGTTGTTCATAATATTTATTGTCCTTTTAATGTCCATGGGATCTGTAGTTATGCCCCTTATTTCATTTCTGATATTGGTAATTTATCTGCTGTATTTTTTCTTGTTAGAGGCTTATAGATTTTCTCTCAAAGAACCAGCTTTTGGTTTCATTGATTTCCTCTACTGATTTTCTGTTTTCAATGTATTGATTTCTGCTATTTGTCTCCTGCTTAGAATTTAATTTGATGTTCTTTTTCTAGTTTTCGAAGGTGGAAGCTTAGATTTTTTTTAACATATGCATTTAAATCTATAAATTTCCCTATAAACATTACTCTCATTGCATCTCACAAATTTTAACAAGTTTTCATTTTTATTTACTTCAAAATTTCAAAGAAATCTTCAGATTTCTTCCTTGAACAATGTATTATTTATAAGTGTATTTTTTAATATCCTAATATATTTTCCAGTCATCTATTATTGATTTCTACTTTACTGTGGTTGAGAACATACTTGTTTGATTCCTATTCTTTTAAATTTGTTAAGGTGTGTTTTATGGACCAAAACATGGTATATTTTGGTGAATGTTCTGTATTCTACTGTTGTTGGAGGAAATAGTCTATAAACGTCAGTTATATACAGTTGACTGAGGATGTTGATTTCAATTTTGTCCTTACTGATTTTCTGGCTACTGAATTGGTCCATTTCTGATAAACGGGTGTTAAAATCTCCAACTATAATAGTGGGTTAATTATTTCTCCTTGAAGTTTATCAGTTTTTGCTTTGGCATTCTGATGCTTTGTTAGCAAAAATACATTTAAGGATTGTTACATCTTCTTGGAGAATTAACCACTTTATTATGTAATAGTCATCTCTGGTAACTTTCCTTGATGTAAAAAGCCCACTCTGTCTGAAATTAGTATCACCACTTCCATTTTTCAAAATTAGTGTTGGCCAGGTACGGTGGCTCATGCCTGTAATCCCAGCACTTTAGGAGGCCGAGGCAGGATGATCACCTGAGGTCAGGAGTTCAAGACCGGCCTGGCCAACATGGTGAAACCCCATCTGTACAAAAATAGAAAAAAATAAATAAATTACCTGGGCATGATGACATATGCCTGTAATCCCAGCTACTCGGGAGGCTGAGGCGGGAGAATCGCTTGAACCTGGGAGGTGGAGGTGGAGGTTGCAGTGAGATGAGATCAGGCCATTACGCACAAAAAAAAATTAGTGTTAACATTTCTATCTTTTTCCATCCCTTTACTGTTGATTGATCCATATATATGTCTTTATATCTAAAGTGGATTTCTTATAGACAATATATAGTTGGATACATTTGGACTGACATTGAAAGTAATGATACACAGTTGAATTAACATCTACCATATTGTTACTATTTTCTATTTGTTGCCCTTATTCTTTGTTTTTGTCTTTCACTTTTTTCCCTTGTGGTCTTAATTGAGCATTTTCTATGATTTATTTTCTTTCCTTTCTTAGCATATCGGTTACTTTTTTTTTTTTTTTAAGTGGCTGCCTTGGAATTTGCAATATAAATTTACAAGTAACCCAAGTCCGCTTTCCAATGACACTACACTGGTTTCTTGATATTGCAAGCACACTATAATAACAAAATCCTAATTCCTAATTGCTTTCTCCCATCCCTTGTGTATCACTGCTGTCATTCATTTCACTTATATTTAAGTGTGTGTATATGACATATACATAAGCATATAATCAAATATACTGTCGCTATTATGAACTGTTATGTTAGATCTATTAATAAAAATAAAAGTTTTTCTTCTACCTTCACTGTTTCTTCTTTGATGCCTTCTGTTTTTCTATTTTTTAAACAGACAAGGTCTTGCTCTGTTGCCCAGGCTGGAGTGGAGCAGCATCATTATAGCTCACTGCAGCCTTGAACGGGATTCCTGGACTCAAGTGACCCGTCTCAGCCTCTCAAAGTAGTTGGCACTATAGGTGTCGGCCACCAGGTTTGGCTTTTTTTTTTTTTTTAATGAGACAGAGTCGCACTACATTGCCCAAGCTGGTCTCAACTAATGGCCTCCAGCAGTTCTCCCATCTTGGCCTCCCAGAGTGTTAGGATGACAGGTGTGAGACCCTGTAAACAGACTGTGCTCTTCCTTTCTTTATGCACAGCCAAGTTACTGACCTCTACTATTTTCTCTAAAGAACTTTGAACATTTTTTGCAAGGCAGGTCTACCGGCAACAAATTTTGCAATTTTTGTCGGAGAAGGTCTTTACTTTTTCTTCACTTTTGAAAGATAATTTCACAGAGTATAGACTTCTAGGTTAATGGAATTTTTTTCCTCTCAATAGTTTAAATACTTCACTCCACTTCTTGCTTTCATGGTTTTTGAGGGGAAGTTGAATATAATTCTTATCTTTGATCCTCCATAGGGAAGGAGAGTACTCTGGTTTCTTTGTTTTTTAATCTTTGATTCACCATAGTTTGAAGATTATATGCCCAAGTAGAGTTTATTTTTGTTTTGTTTTTGTCATTGTTGTTTTCACATTTATCCTTCTTGGTGTTTCTTGAGCTTCCTGGATCTATGGTTTGGTGTCTGGTATTAATCTGAGAAAATTCAGCTATTACTGTTACAAATATTTCTTCTGTTCCTCTTTCTTCCCCCTTGTATTACCGTTATGCATATTTTATGCCTCTGTGGAAGTCCCATAGTGCTTGGATACTCTGTTCTTTTTTGCTTTTCAGTTCTGGAGATTGGAGTTGGTTATTTCCTTTCCCCCAGGTCAGAAGGCTCTGATAAAATCCCACCTGGTTAGTCTCTAGTTAACTAGCTTCTCTGGAAGGTAGACCTAGTGAAGAGTGAACCTGCATATTTAAAAATGATTCCTATTCTCTTTCCCCTGTAGTAAGTATGAGGGGATTTTTCTCTGATATTTACTTCAAGAACCTGGTTGAGCTTCTGATGATACAACTCACAAAAGCATGAGACCCATATGCACAGGCCTCCTGGAGGTTTTAACTCTCAGACGTGGCCACACCTCACCGCAGCAATTTGTCAATTCCAGTTCAGGCTTTCCAATCCCAGCGTGGGTTCCTTGGAGCATTGTGCTCCAGTGTATGGTGATTCTCCGCTTTACCCGTCCAGCCCATCTGGGGACAGTGGCTTGCCTGTGACCTCATGTCTCTTGCAGGTTTAAGAGGAGCTGCTGATTTTTCAGTTTGCTCAGCTTTTTACCTGTGAGGAGGGAGTGACAATTCTCAAGATTATCATGTACGGAACCTGAACCTCCCCAACTCCATTTATAGTAAAAAGTGTCTTCCCTTCCTCTGGCTCAAGAATTAAAATATTTTCATTCTTCGACACGTTGTAATTTGATTCCCTAAATATTTATAATTGTAGATTTAAAAACTTGGTCTTCTGCTGTATCAGACATCTAGACAGGCACTTTCCAACAGAATTATGAGAATCCTGTTATAGAACTTTAAACCTTCCTTGTAGCCTCATATAAATATATAAACAGGTACAATTAATTTTATTAGCATAGTTTTAACTCAAAATGCTCATATACTTTCAATAAGAAACACAAATAAGCCGGGTGTGGTGGCTCACATCTGTAATCCCAGCACTTTGGGAGGCCGAGGCGGGTGGATCACGAGGTCAGGAGATCAAGACCATCCTGGCTAACACAGTGAAACCCCATCTCTACTAAAAACACAAAAAATTAGCCAGGCGTGGTGGCGGGCACCTGTAGTCCCAGCTACTTAGGAGGCTGAGGCAGGAGAATGGCGGGAACCCGGGAGGCGGAGCTTGCAGTGAGCCAAGATCGCACCACTGCACTCCAGCCTGGGGGACACAGCAAGACTCCATCTCAAAAAAAAAAAAAAAATACAAATACAATATTTTCTATTTTTTATATTAACTGGCATGTCTTTCATGCAGCAAATCCACTTCAGTCCGGGCACACTTCATGTGCTCAGCTGCCGCATGTGGTGAGTGACAGACCATCCTGCATGTGTGTGCACTTTTTACTGCCTTTTTCTTGATCACAGATTCTACCTCCTGTTTCTGTGTATGCAGTGATTATTTGCTGAATATTACACATTGTGGGTAACATGTTGAGCACACTCAGGATCCCTAACCTTCCTCTGAAGCTCTCCAGCTCTTGTTTTAGCAGGTAGCACAGGCACTGCTGGGTCATTGTGACCATGGGCAGGCTTCGATTGATTCGCTGCTGGTGTGGATCTGTGGAGAGCTCCAATCCTGCACTCACTCCGATCTCCGCTTCCTGGACGTGGTAGGGTAGCCATGCTCCGCCCACACCTGAGATCTCTCCAATCTCCCTCTCCCGGACGTGGCAGGGTGATATGCTCCGCCCATACCTGAGCTCTCTCCGATCTCCACCTCCTGGACGTGGTAGGGTGATATGCTCCGCTCACACCTGAGCTCTGTCATCTCCGCCTTCTGGACGTGGTAGGATGATATGCTCCGCCCACACCTGAGCCCTCTCCAAGCTCCACCTCCTGGACGTGGTAGGGTGGCCATGCTCCGCCCACACCTGAGCTCTCTCCGATCTCCACCTCCTGGACGTGGCAGGGTGATATGCTCCGCCCACACCTGAGCTCTCTCCAATCTCCCTCTCCCGGACATGGCAGGGTGCTATGGTCCACCCATATCTGAGCTCTCGCCGATCTCCACCTCCTGGACGTGGTAGGGTGGCCATGCTCCGCCCACACCTGAGCTCTCTCCAATCTCCCTCTCCCGGACATGGCAGGGTGCTATGGTCCACCCATATCTGAGCTCTCGCCGATCTCCACCTCCTGGACGTGGTAGGGTAGCCATGCTCCGCCCACACCTGAGATCTCTCCAATCTCCCTCTCCCGGACGTGGCAGGGTGATATGCTCCGCCCATACCTGAGCTCTCTCCGATCTCCACCTCCTGGACGTGGTAGGGTGATATGCTCCGCTCACACCTGAGCTCTGTCATCTCCGCCTTCTGGACGTGGTAGGATGATATGCTCCGCCCACACCTGAGCCCTCTCCAAGCTCCACCTCCTGGACGTGGTAGGGTGGCCATGCTCCGCCCACACCTGAGCTCTCTCCGATCTCCACCTCCTGGACGTGGCAGGGTGATATGCTCCGCCCATACCTGAGCTCTCTCCAATCTCCCTCTCCCGGACATGGCAGGGTGCTATGGTCCACCCATATCTGAGCTCTCGCCAATCTCCACCTCCTGGACGTGGTAGGGTGATATGCTCCGCCCACACCTGAGCTCTCGGTGCCACGGTCTGCAGGAAGTGTACTGTGGGTGCGTCTCATTCATTCTCCGGCCCTCAGGTTCTGGCTGGCACAGCTGTGCTCACAGACTAAAAACAGCCATCTCATTCGCTTTGTGCAGTTTTACAGTTGTTTACGGCAGATGTGTGATTTGGGTCCCTGTTCTCTCATCATGGGTAGAAGTAGTTTTGGCCAATTATTCTTATCTCTTTACATTTGAAAACTAAAGGAAAGCTTCACCCATAGAATATTAGCGGTGCGACAATCCTAATGAGAGTCTCTCCAGAAACTAGGATCCAGGTCAGCAGCCAGTCATTTCATAGAAGATAAACTTCAAGAACATTCTCTGAAGGGCAATGAAACTCAGTAAGATCTAACCACTGTTACCAACAACCAAGAAAAATAGGTAAGAAAATGCAGCTAAGACTTTGTTCAAGTAAGTACGGTAATAAACATGCAAACTACCACTAAGCACAAAATAGGCTGGGAGTAAAAAATTTTTATGATATTGACATTTATGATTGTACAAAATTGCCCCATGTGATATCACGAGGACTCCTGATGAAAATTTACAAAGGATGCTTTATGGTTTATATAAAAATGCTAGTCAAATCCAAATACTTCACAAAAATAACATTTCAAATAATTTTCTTTTATATTTTGCAGACATCTGTACAATGAGGTTATTCATCACACATGACCCAGTAACATTTCTCAGCAGTTGGATTCAATACGAGAAATAAGCAAATAACCGCACTGCTTCTTCCATTTCAAAGTCATCATTTCTCTTATAAAAAGTGGTCAAGAAAAATGCCTGTTGCCTTAAATACTGGTTAGTGCCAAAAATGTGGTTTAAAATATTTCAAGTGGGTTATCTTTTTAACGTCCATGTTGTTAGTTACACAAAGAGCACATACAATTTTTTACCAAATTATAACTTTTGGCAAATTATAACCATAAACTAAACAGGATTAAGCATATTTTTTGAGATAGGGTCTTGCTCTGTTGCCCAGGCTGGAGTGCAGTGGCACGATCATGGCTCACTGCAGCCTCAACCTCCCTGGACCCAAGTGATCCTCCCACCCCAGCCTCCTGAGCAGCTGGGACCACAGGCACACACCAGCATGCCTGGCTGATTTCTGTATTTTCTGTAGGGATGGGGTTTGGAAGTTGCCCAGGCTAGTCTCAAACACTGGGACTCAAGCAGCCTTGGCTTCCCAAAGTGCTCAGGTTAGAGGCATGAGCCACCATGCCTGGCCTAATCATTTTTAAAGAGTCTCTATTTATTACCGTTATTTTTTTCTAATTGAGATGGGGGTCTTGCTCTGTTGCCCAGGCTGGAGTGCAGTGGTGCCATCTCAGCTGACAGCAACCTCTGCCTCCAGGGCTCAAGTGATTCTCCCACCTCAGCCTCCCAAGTAGCTGGGACTACAGGTGTACACCACCAGGCCCAGCTAATTTTTTGTACTTTTGGTGGAGACAAAATGTACCAAAGGCATTTCTGTACATTTTGCCCTATTTTCCAGGTTGGCCTTGAACCCTTGGGCTCAAGCCATACACCTGCCCTGGACTCCCAAAGTGCTGGAGTTATAGGCATGAGCTACCGTGCCGAGCCCTTAATTATGTGCTGTGGCTTAATATTAAAATAAAGAAAGGGAGGAGCCCAAGGGAGCACGTAGGCAGAAAGGGCTCCCTTGCCAACAACCTTGCTAGCACGGCGTTCACTCCCTTGCCTGGCTGGCACTGCGTTCTTTAGATGAAGAACACGTTATGTGTAAATGGAAAACAAAAACAACATAGGAACACCCTGTCTCTACAAACACTTAAAACTTAGCTGGGTGTGGTGGCGAGCACCTGTGGTCCCAGCTGCTTGAGGCTGAAGTGGGAGGACCGCGTGAGCCCAGGTGGTCACAGCTGCAGTGAGCCAAGAGCTGTGATCATGACGAATTCCAACCTTGGTGACAGAGCAAGACCTTGTCTTAAAAAGCAACGAAAACCCAAAATGATGCACTCTTTAAGTTCTATCCTATAAATTTCAGTACCTTCATTTGTAAAGGTACATAAAGGTGAAACTCAGGAGCTGCTTGGAATAATGTGGGCATACGCTTGACCTCAGCTCTGATCTGTAGCACGTCCTTCTGTCTCACTGCTTGCCAAGACTAAGCTAAACTTCAAAAGTAAAAATACTCCCAAAAATGTTGTACATTTTCAACTATTCATATTGTACCTTAAGTTTCTCTTGTAGTGGAGGAAAAACACGGTGTCATTTAAAGTGATATGTAGCTTCAACGTGGGATGTAAGGTGATTCAGGTCCTTTGAGAAGACAAGCTTGCAACAATGGCATGAATAATGTTGGAATCAAAATCACAGAAACTAAACACCAAATAGCGTAGGTTCAATCTGTGTCTCTAACAAGTATCTGGATAACTAAACTTTCTGCTTTACTTGAGTGTGAAGATCATGAAATGTAGTTTATAATTATTTGGGCAGAGAAAATAGAGAATTTGGGTAGTTATGTAAAATTCAAGATTAAATAAAAGTAGTATTATATAACAGAAATATAAACCGGCTATTACCTTCGGTAATTTAGATCAGGGGTTGGCAGGTCTGTGCACCAAATCTGGTCTGTTCTTGTAAATAAAGTTTTATTGGTACACAGCCATACGCACTTGCTATCACCCATGGCTGAGGGCAGAGTTGAGTGGTTGTGAGAGACCTTATGGCCTGCAGGAACTAAAATACTATCTGGCACCTTGCAGGCAAAGTTTATGACCTGATTCGGGTAGCTGCCGTAACTGTCCAATTCGTTCGTTCTAAAACAATCCAACAATATAGCACACTTGTCTGAAGATTTGAGAACACACATGCACCAGCCTAATAAGAAAAGTCCAATTCCAACCAGAGGGCTACAAACTCTTCTCTTTTCCCTACAAAGAATTAAATGAATAAAATTGTGTGAGATTTTACTGGTATGTATCATATGTATGAGTCTTGATGTAAAGTTAAAAATGTATATTTATACAGATACATAATGATGTTACTTTTCCTTCCATGTTTAACTCATACACTGTTTTCGGACTTCTGGTTCACAAAATCTGCATTTCTGCACCATGATTTTGAAGGCAAAAACCCGACTGCTGGGCTAGTGGTCAATTCTGAGGCACCCAGCATGTTCAGGAGGCAGCGTCTGGGAGCGTGTCCCTTACCTGGAGGGGTGTAGGCGTCCATGGAGGTCTGCACGACCAGGGACCTGCGTTTAGAAGGCATAGGCACCGCCATCTTCCGCTCTTTGTGTTTGGCCAGAGCTGCCTGGACAGCTTCCGTGTGGACGTCTGAAACGGAGAGAGCTCAGTCACTCAGTGCTCAGCTGAGGTCCCAGAGGCCAAGCTGTACCCTCCTCTCTGTCCCCGCAGCACGGTTCATCCACCTTCTGAAACTCACCAACAGATGGGTGGGCGAGGAAAGAAAATCAGTGTTTACAATTCCAGTAAAGACATTAACATTATTCACAGACTTTTAATTATTCATTTTATTACTGCAGAATCCATATCCACAAGCAAACGCTGGCTGTAAACTGTGCTGATATTTTTCTTTTTAGGGTGAATGGACCTTGATCTTTGGAGGTTCTTCGTAGGTCACACGTTTGAGCCTCCAAATCCTTTCACTGTACCACTGAGAGGCGTGCGCACACCTCGCACCCCAACTCCCACAGCCACGGTCGCAGCTCAGCTCAACACCAGCCATGGGCCAGGACTGTGTTGGCTATGGATATGGTTTGGCTGTGTCCCCACCCAAATCTCAACTTGAATTTTACGTCCCAGAATCCCCATGTGTTGTGGGAGGAACCTAGGGAGAGGTAATTGAATCACTGGGGCCCGACTTTCTTGTGCTATTCTCGTGATAGTGAATAAGTCTCATGAGATCTGATGGCTTATCGGGGTTTCTGCTTTTGCTTCTACCTCGTTTTCTCTTGCTGCTGACATGTAAGAAGTGCCTTTCGCCTCCCACCATGATTCCGAGGCCTCCCCACCATGCGGAACTGCAAAGCCAACTAAATCTTTTTCTTCCCAGTTTCGGGTATATCTTTATCAGCAGCGTGAAAATGGACTAACACAACCATTAACACATTTTGTGGCTATTAACCCATTACATTAATTCCACACATTCACCAAATGCCTCTTTTGTAAGTCCCTGTGGGCTGGGGACGCAGTGGTGATAAGGAAGACAGTCTCATGGCATCTCATGCAGGCCACTTGTTAAGGGATGAGACAGGTGACAGACGGGGTAGAGAATTAAAGCAGACACAGACGCAGCGGCAACTCCAAACTGTGAAGCCAGGGAAGAACCCCCTTAACACAAAATCAGAACAACAGGAATGAAACATACCAGCTGTCAAGACGAGAATCTTCGAGACACAGGCAAAAACCCACTCAAAGGCCCTACACTGTGAGCGAGAACGGTGTTAGCAGAATTAAAACCACCACCACCAAAAATGGCCAGTGTGAGTGAAGACGGGTTGGGGGAGAGGGTCCCCAGGACGGGGCAGTTTTCTCTGAAGCTGCGAGAATGATCCCACGGAAAGGGAATCAGACGTGGCTTTCCGGCTTAAACCCCCCGCACTGCCACCTGAGACAGGACCCAGACCTGCCGCATCACGCCCGCAAGCAGCTCATTGCACTGCTTGGTCTTGGTCAGCCTTTGCGCACACTTCTCTCCCTAACTAAAAAGCCTGGTCTTCTGGCCACTATTTCTAATTCCCAGGTCAAAAACCACTATGTGACTGACTTGGCTCATGGCCGAAAACTGAAGGGATCAATGAGGTGACAGTCCACTCACTTCCACAAATCACTTTTTGTTTTGCATATTCTCCATTTTAAACTTTTTGGATGTAATTTCAAATACACAGAAAATCTGCAAGACCAGCGCAGTGAATTGCCACATAACTTACCAGGCTCAACTTAGGCACAACTGCTCCTATCTTACATCACTGCTTTCCCCCCTCCCCCATGAATTTTCTAAGTCAAATGAAAATAAATTTCAGATACTATGTCCTTCCATACCTAAATGTTTCAATGTATTTCCTAAACACAAGGATATGCTCTCACATTCATTTTCCTCAAGATCGGGAAATTTAACTGTCATATACGAAGTTCACTTTCAAATGGTGTCAACTGTCTCCATAATTTTCTTACTTTTTCTTCCTATTTTACAATCCAATCCAGGATCATGAATTGATTTGTCATGTGATTTTTACCCATCCAGAATCCAAGTTTCTCAGCTTTTGTGTTTCTTGAAATTGGAAATGTTAAAGGATACAGGTCAGTTATTTTACAGCTTGTCCTTTATTTTGGTATCTTCCGGACTAGACTCAAGAGTATGCATTTTAGCAGGGACACCGCAAGTGTGTCCTGTGTGACAACGTTAACATCGGCAACTCAGTGAAGGTGGTGCTTAAGTGCCTCCAAAGCAAAGATGCTACTTCTCGTGTTGAAATTAAGATTTGGGAGGAGACACCCTGACACTATGTGCATATTTTGTTTTCCATCAATTCTTCACTACTAGTTTTAGCATCCACTGATTTTCTGTCATTCCTTCTAAATCATTAGATCTTCCATATTCACGTAAAATTATTCTATCTTTCATCATTCATTTACATATGTCAAAATGTACTCATGCAGTCTGGCTTGGTGGGCTATAATTCGTAGTTATAATGGTGTGTTTTGTTGCTCAACTGGTTCCAGATGTGACACCGGATTCCCCAGCCCTTGGACTAGGGCTCCTTCTAGTGAAGAACGGTGTTTGGAAGCTAAGACCGGGCACCGGGTGCTGCTGGGCATTGCCAGCAAGTAGAACACACAACACGCATGTACACGCATGTACACGCATGTGCACGCATGTGCACGCATGTGCACCCACAGCCATCCACAGGCACTTCTGTCCCTGTCTACATCTGTCGGGAGCCACCAGCTTATACTGGTACCTCCTGCTTTAACCGAATCCCACGTGATCCATTCCAGGCTTTGGCCTTTTCTTATTTCTACCTCTCCTGCCAAGAAAGAAACCTGGCTCCTGTAACCCTCAATATATTCACTAATTTATTAAGCTTATTTGCTGAAGCCTGGAGATACAGAAATGCTTTCAGAACTGCTAATACCACTGTGAAAAATCTATCAAGTAGAGTTCAGTATTCATTTGTAATTCTTTTTTCATTTTTTTTTTTTTTTGGAAGGGAAGGAGTACAAAGTATACACAGTGAAATGTTCATATCTTAAGTACACTTGGTGCATTTCGATAAATGGAAATCTATTACCCTAATCAAACCTTTTGCCTCAAAGTTCCCACAAGTCCCCTCCCAGTCAGTCCCAGCCCTCAAGAGACAGCCACTGTTCATTCTCGAGGAGTGTTCTTGGCGCTCTTCCGTCACCCAAGACTCGCATAGATTCTCCATCGTCACATGGACTCCACGGCGTGGTGTTCACTCTCTGCTCAGTCCAAGGCTCCTGGAACTCATCCCCGTTGTCTGTTTTGGTTTCAGTATTTTGTACGTTTTTCCCGATGGGAACTAGGACAATGTATGAATATATCAGAATTTGCTCATGTTTCTCCAGATGAGAGAGATTTATGTTGTTCCCAGTTCTTGGCTATGACAATTTACTCTGGAGATAATATGCATTCTTTCACAAGGACACACATTTTCATCTCTCCTTGGTGAACGTCTACAGCATACCTGCTGGGCCATATGGTAAGTGTACACATTTTAAAGAAACTTCCACACTGTTTGCTAAAGGGGCTGTGCCATTTTAAGTCTCCATCAGTCTGAGATCCAGTCTGTCATATCTTCACCAGCACCTGCTACTGTCCTCCCTTCTCCACTCTTGTGAAGGCAAACCTCATAGGTTTAAGTTGTACTTACCCAATGACTCCCTGGTGAGCACCTCTCACGGGCCACTGGGCATCCGTACACATCTGTTGCGAAGAGTCCATCTTGCATGCTTGCAAAATTCACACCATTTCTGGTTGTTTGTACATTTCCTAAAATATTCTAAATAAGGCCCTGTGTCTTCTGTACATCAAGCATCTCCCTGCTTCCAAGTCTTTATGCCTTTTAGTTCTCCTGACTCACTTCACGGACGAGGGCCCCAGTGCGCACCATGCGAACCTGAAGCACGGAGAATGGCCATGCTCCCGACACCCCTGACTATGGGCAGAGCTCCCCCGGCTGCCACCACCGAGGAGGGGGGTCAGCTCTGGTTTTTCAGGAGTGGCCTTTATCAAATGGAGAAAGTTCCCTTCTGTTCCTGATGTGGTAGGAAATTCGTATAAGGACTATTAAATTTCAACAGATGTTTTTCAGTGTCTACCAAGAGGATAAAATAAATGGGTTTTCCGCTTTATTTTTTGTTAATATGGTGAATTACATTGATTTTTGAATGATGAGCCAAGTGTGCAATGCAAAACTACAGATCATGAGAACAAACTCTAAGTGTTCATGGTATTCTTATCCCTTTTACATATTTCTGGGTTTGATTTAGTAAGAATTTGTTCAAAGCTTCAGCATCTGTATGTCAACAAGAGTGAAAGGTGTGCGATTTTGCTTCGCATGCAAACTAACAAGGGAGCCAGCACCAGCCCAATGCACTGACAGAGCCAGGACATTTCCAGGCCAGAAACAAAGGGCTTGTCACACACAGTGGGGCAGCAGGACCCACTCACCCCGTCGATACTCAGGATCACACACAGTGGGGCAGCAAGACCCAGTCACCCCGTCGATACTCAGGATCACACACAGTGGGGCAGCAAGACCCACTCACCCTGACAATACTCAGGATCACACACAGTGAGGCGGCAGGACCCACTCACCCCGTCGATACTCAGGATCACACACAGTGGGGCAGCAGGATCCCCTCACCCCGATGATACTCAGGATCACACACAGTGGGGCAGCAGGACCCACTCACCCTGACAATACTCAGGATCACACACAGTGAGGCGGCAGGACCCACTCACCCCGTCGATACTCAGGATCACACACAGTGGGGCAGCAGGATCCCCTCACCCCGATGATACTCAGGATCACACACAGTGGGGCAGCAGGACCCACTCACCCTGACAATACTCAGGATCACACACAGTGAGGCGGCAGGACCCACTCACCCCGTCGATACTCAGGATCACACACAGTGGGGCGGCAGGATCCACTCACCCCAACAATACTCAGGATCACACAGTGGGGCAGCAGGACCCACTCACCCCGTCGATACTCAGGATCACACAGTGGTCAGGGTAAACAACTGCTTACATTTTTCTCTTCTGAGAAAATTTGTTTTTAGCAACCATGGCTCTCAAGGCACTCACTTGCACATTATACATAATACTGCTTGTGGCCAAAGTCACGGTACCTTCCTACTCTTAAATAATTTATCAAGAGTCCTGAAAGGTGAGTATTTTAAAGAGAAAAGAGGTATGTGGCTTACCCCAGGCTAAGGAGTGAGTTAGCCGGACTATTCTTGTGAAATATGCCATTTTTCTAATTAGAAAATCTGAGAACAAGGTATCATTGTGAGTCTGTTATCTCCAGGGAGGAGTGAAATGTGTGCTGAGAAATTGAGGGAGCCTCGGAACGGGAATCTCACAACCTCAAATGGGGAGACCGGCAAATGAGAAAGCAGTCGCTCTGATTCACGGACGTTTCGGAAAGATTCACGTCCACTCCGTGCTGCGTTTGAGCGACTCTTCTTCTTGTGACGTGGACCCGACAGAAGAGAGGTCCCACGTAGACACTCGGCATTTGTGAGGGTCTGGCACCGTGACTCACTTCCATAGATTTAACATGTTTATGTATAAATTACAATGGCTCAACTGTATAAAAACTGATAGCAGTTACAGATCAATTCCCTCACTTCTCACTTGGGCCACACTTCCTATTTCTGCAAGAACATATGGCTTGGCTGGAAGACACAATGTTGACATTGAAAAGAAAAAGGACCCTATATAAAAACGATGCAGAGAATTCTTCTCAAAGGCCACTGGGACACACACTGTGTTGGTGACCAGCTGTCTACCGGCGGCAGCGAGATAGACAGAGCTCCACGCGTGAGCAGCCACAGCTCCCGTGACCCACACCAAGACCCCCAGGGTGACGACAGGCCAACCAGCAGCCTTGGAAGGTACACTTCCTTCCCAAAATAGCTTCCCGAGAGACAACAAACAGTGATAATTGCAGGCATTTCTATGACTGGTCTGGAACAAAGAAACCATTCACCTCCAACAAGGAACACGTCTTGTTTCAACTGAGGCGAATGAAAAGATTAAGGAAACAGCACAAAAGCCAGGCAGTTCTGTCACCTATGCACACACAGGTATGTACACGTATGTCATACACACGGATACGTACACATCTATGTATATGTCCGCATGTGTGGGTATAAAATATACTGTCTACGCCTCAATAACGGCATCGTCTAAATTCAGCCGGCAACCTCCTCAGTGCCAGGGCCGGAGCCTGGAAGCCCATCTCCGCAGCACCCTGGACTCCCCAGCCCCTGCCTGTGGGCGGTGACTGGGAAGCAAGAAACCCTCCCAGTCCTGTTCCTTCTACACCACATCCAGAACAGGCGTACACCCGGTGTGGAAAGCTCCCAAGGCCTGAGCAGATCATTCAAATCTAATTCAGACTGACCTAATCTCCGCAGTGCAGTCCTACAAACAGACTTTCCAAAAGTTACCAAACCACTACCTCAAACCTCATGCTTTCTCTGCTTCGAAAGAGGACATGGGACTGGCCACCATACGGCCACCAGAACACACATAGGATATTATCCTATTGCCCTTCAGTGCCCAGAAGAATCACGTGGTCTCTCGCGGTAAAAATAAAACCACAACCACCACAACCCAGCTTTTCAAGTTGCAGGGAGTTTTACAGCCTCTTTCTATGTCGTCTTCCTTTTTGCCCCAAACTGGATATTCTTTTTTACTTTCTCCTTATTTCCTGAATATAATTTGATCAATACAATTAAAGTGCTTGTGTTAGAAACAATTTTACTTTAAAAGAATTGAAAGAACTACATCAAAATATTAAGAGTAGCCATTTCAGAACGACAAGAGAATATATTGTTTTTTGTTCATTCTTTTCAACATTTGCAAAGTTTTTTGCCTTGAGTGTAGTCACTTTTGCAATCAGAGGTTACAGTGCTTGATGGGATGAGGCCATGAAGCACACACACCACCGAGTTTCTAACACAGAGCAATCTGTGAGGAAGGAAGGAGATACAGGAAGGGTTCATCTTAAAGCAGTGCAGGTGTTTTTTCCACAAAGGCAAAAGACATTTTTATAAGTGTTTGCACCATACACAAGTCTGCTAAATTTGGTCAAAAAACAGAACACAGTAACAGAAGAACACTTCAGCCCACAAGGAGACCAGCACACCCAGCTCGAGACCACTCCAGACGAGTGGAGGACCCTGCAGGATCAGGTAACACGAGCAGGAGGGAAACGTGGGGACCACAGAGACGTCAGACTGTGGACTGCACAGCAAGGGACAGCAACACAAACTAGTGGAGTAATTAAAAACTATTGTAAAAAGATGTCTACATTCTATTTTAACCTGAAATCAGTGGCACGGTGACACTTCAAAACATCTATAAACAGCACCCCTGAAGATTCCGTCAGACTCTACACTGAACAATGTTAAGACGAGTAACAATAACAGGATAGCCTCCCCAGTGGGTCACAGGGAGTCCTGGCTAGTCTGAGGCCCGGGTGCAAGGAAGGGGGCAGTGTTGGATGAACACACAGTGCTGGAAAGGGTATGAGCTGAGAACAAAGACGTTTACAAAGCTCTGCATAAAACCCAGATCATTCTGAGAAGAGCTCATAAGATGAAGAACTTTTAGGAAAATATAACATGGGTAAACAGGTTGCTACAAAACAAATATTCCCTCGAAAACACAACATCCTTTTCACAAAATGAGCCGATAGATGAAATCCAGCACCTGTGCAGCATCAGAAATCCATGAAAGCATCTGATGATCAAGTGTCCTCCAAAGCCTTAATTACAAATGCCCTGAATACAGTTTTACCCAGCCACGTCAATTGAGACACCAGATGAGAGGTCATGGACTGGAAACCATGAGAAACAGAAATATCCCGGGTAAAGGTACCAGGCAGGATTGCAGAGGAGTCAACAGATATGTGCGCGGACGTCATGAGAGTAACAAGATTCGCTGGTCATGCTGGACACACAGTGTCACGGACTCCAGCAAATGCCTAAAATGCAAATACTTAAAAAGACAGGAGAAAATCATCTGGAAACTCGGCAGTTAGGACAGAAGGCAGTGACCTTTTAGTATTTCTAAGTATCTTTGAGGATGAGCACCGAAAGTGGTCAAGGATATTTCCACCTACAGAGAGGCCGGAAAGTAACCAGTATACATGTGCCATGGTGGTTTGCTGCACTCATCAACCTGTCATCTACATTAGGCATTTCTCCTAATGCTATCCCTCCTCTAGTCCCCCAGTCCCCAACAGGCCCCCGTGTGTGATGTTCCCGTGTCCGTATGTTCTCATTGTTCAACTCCCATTTATGAGTAAGAACATGTGGTGTTTAGTTTTCTGTTCTTGTATTAGTTGGCTGAGAATGATGGCTTCCTGCTTCATCCATGTCCCTGAAAAGGACATGAACTCACCGTTTTTTATGGCTGCATAGTATTCCATGGTGTATATATGCCATATTTTCTTTATCCAGCCTATCATTGATGGGCATTTGGGTTGGTTCCAAGTCTTTGCTATTGTGAACAGTGCCGCAATAAATATACATGTGCATGTGTCTTTATAGTAGCATGATTTATAATCCTTTGGGTATATACCCAGTAATGGGATGGCTGGGTCAAATGGTATTTCTGGTTCTAGATCCTTGAGGAATTGCCACACTGTCTTCCACAATGGTTGAACTAGTTTACAGTCCCACCAATGGTGTTTCTCCACATCCTCTCCAGCATCTGTTGTTTCCTGACTTTTTAGTGATCACCATTCTAACTGGCATGAGACGGTATCTCATTGGGGTTTTAATTTGCATTTCTCTAACAACTAGTGATGAGCTTTTTTTCATATGTTTATTAGCCGCATGTCTTCTTTTGCAAAGTGGCTGTTCACATCCTTCATCAACTTGATGGGGTTGTTTTCTTCTTGTAAATGTGTTTAAGTTCTTTGTAGATTCTGGATATTAGCCCTTTGTCAGACGGATGGATTGCAAAAATTTTTTCCCATTTTGTAGGGTGCCTATTAACTCTGATGGTGGTTTCCTTTGCCGTGCAGAAGTGCTTTAGTTTAGATCCCATTTGTCAATTTTGGCTTTTGCTGCCATTGCTTTTGGTGTTTTAGTCATGAAGTCTTTGGCCACGCCTTTGTCCTGAATGGTATTGCCTAGGTTTTCTTCTAGGGTTTTTATGGTTTTAGGTCTTCTGTTTAAGTCTTTAATCCAACTTAATTTTTGTATAAGGTGTACAGAAGGCGTCAAGTTTCAGTTTCTGCATATGGCTAGCCTGTTTTCCCAACACCATTTATTAAATAGGCAATCCTTTCCCCCATTGCTTTTGTCAGCTTTGTCAAAGATCAGATGGTTATAGATGTGTGGTGTTATTTCTGAGGCATTTCTTCTCTTTCATTGGTCTATATATCTGTTTTGGTACCAGTACCAAAGCATGTTGCATTTCAGTATCATGCCGTTTTGGTTACTGTAGCCTTGTCAGTACACTTTGAAGTCAGGTAGCATGAGGCCTCCAGCTTTGTTCTTTTTGCTTAGGATTGTCTTGGCTATGCGGGCTTTTTTTGGTTCCATATGAAATTTGAAGTAGTTTTTCCCAATTCTGTGAAGAAAATCAATGGTAGCTCGATGGGGATAGCATTCAATCTATAAATTACTTTGGGCAATATGGCCATTTTCATATTGATTCTTCCTATCCATGAGCATGGAATGTTTCTTCATTTGTTTACGTCCTCTCATTTCTTTGAGCAGTGGTTTTGTAGTTCTCCTTAAAGAAGTCCTTCACATCCCTTGTAAGTTGGATTCCTAGGTATTTTATTCTTTGAAGCAATTCTGAATGGGAGTTCACTCATGATTTGGCTCTCTGTTGTTGGTGTATAGGAATGCTTGTGATTTTTGCACAATGATTTTTGTATCCTGAGACTTTGCTGAAGTTGCTTATCAGCTTAAGGAGATTTTAGGCTGAGATGATGGGGTTTTCCAAATATAAAATCATGTCATCTCTAAACAAACAGTTTGACTTCCTCTCTTCCTATTTGAATACCCTTTCTTTCTCTTGCCTGACTGCCATGGCCAGAATTTCCACTACTACCTTGAATAGGAGTGGTGAAAGAGGGCATCCTTGTCTTGTGCCAGTTTTCAAAGGGAATGCTTCCACTTTTTGCCCATTCAGTATGATACGGACATCAAGGTCACCCTGATTTCATGTTCCTCCTTGTTAACCCAACATTCAGGTCTTACTGCTATTATCTTGTGAGCATTTCTCAAATCTCACTGATACTGAGTTTTTTTTTTTGTTTTTTTTTTTTTTTTTTTTTGGAGACACAGTCTCACTCTGTCGCCCAGGCTAGAGTGCAGTGGTGTGATCTCGGGTCACTGCAACCTCTGCCTCCTGGGTTCAAGAGATTCTCCTGCCTCAGCCTCTGGAGTAGCTGGAATTACAGGCATGAGCCACCACACGCCCGGCTAATTTTGTACTTTCCGTAGACATGAGGTTGTGCCATATTGGCCAGACTGGTCTCAAACTCCTGACCTCAGGTGATCAACCTGCCTCGGTCTCCAAAAGTGCTGGGATTACAGGCATGAGCCACAGCGCCCAGCCCCGACATATCTCTTAAGTACACATCAGTTTCAGGCATTCAGGGATGTTCAGACTCCCCCACTTTCAAGCCCAGGCTCCATGCTGCTGCTAACGTGATCTTCAAGCCCTGACTGGCCCTTTGCCTAAAATCTTCAAGTGGTTCCCCATCATCTTCAGGACGAAGTCCAAATTTCCCAGCATGATGCTCAAGATGCTATAACCGGCCCCTCCTACCTGACTTCTTGCCCTTCCCCAAACATGTCATGCTCCCTCATCTTCCTTCAAAATATAGAAGCCAGGCAATATTTCAGGTGCATGGCCCACACAAATGAACAAAACAGAGATCCTGGCCTGTGTGGACCTCATATTCTTACGGGAGAAGGTGAGAGGTAGGGAGGTGGATGGTGGAAGAATGGCTGAGTAATTGGGTAAATGGATAAGATGTCTGATGATGGATGGATGGTGGACATAAATGGGTGATTGATAGGTAAGTAGATGATTGGTGAATGCGTAGAGAGGTTGATAAATGGATGACTGACAGGTAGATAAATAACGAATACACAGATATGCAGACAGATGGACAGAGTGTCATGTGGTTATAACGGCAGTGGAGACATGAGTCAGGATGGGGAACGGGAGGGATTGTGTATGAAGAGGTGCCGTATTTCACAATTTTACAGAAACAGCAGAAATGAACCATACTTCTCATGTTGGGTCTGGCTTCCCCTCCAGGGCAGAGCCTGCAGTCTGAGCTGAAGCGTCGGTCTCCTCCACCCACCCTCCCACTCTCAGCCACCCCCCCGCCCTGTGCCTCTCCCCGCCACGCCTTCCTGCCTTTGAAGAGGTGAGGTAAGGTGCACGGGTGAACAGAAAACGCGCCCGAAGCCAAGAGATCACCATCTCCTGCTACACCCACCTCTCAGGCTTTTATCGAGAGAGAAGAGTGTGAGACAACCACAACCCGCCACACTTATCTCGTGGAGTAGCTGGGATTGTGAAGATGGCACGATCCGAAGGTAAACACAGGGTTCATCAACCCCGCTGCAGCATCGTGGAGAGAGAAGGTAGGAAACAGATGCAATGGTGACTGATGTGGATCTTCCTCTCCTGTGTGGTAAGATGTCAGGCCAAAGCTGGGCTTGCATCCTCCTGCGAGGAGCGGCCCCGTGTGATCGTCAGCCATCGGGCAGCCTCCCTGAATTTGTTTCCTCATCTATAAAATGGAAGACAGACCCACACTGGCTTCCGTGAGAACTGAAGCGACGTGAACTCATGCCTGCGTGCACGTCTGGGTGTGTTGTGTTCACAGACAGGGCGCCTGCACAGCAGCATTGACACATGGTGAGGGAAGCGTTCACCGCAGGCTGACAGCACGCGGGCACCTCCACACTCCCGAACTCGACAGGGGCCTCCGAGACACCCACGTGAGTAAGAGAAGATGTCAATGTGTGTCAGGGCTTAAGACCGCTGTGAAACAACGGAGGTTGGATTTGGGAGCAAATCCTCCTTCGTTTCATCCCCACATGTTTTCCTGGGGTCAAAGCCTCCTTGGAGAAGGCAGCAGGGGCACCGTGGAGGCGGCACCGGCTTTTCATTCAGGCTCTCAGGTGTGTCCTTCTCGTTTGCACGGGTGACACTCCCCGAGGCCATAAAACCTCTCTAGAAAGAAGAGCAGAGCCAGGAGGCCAGACGGCGACTGAGGAGGATGCAGAAGCGGCTGATCACACAAGCCTGTGTGGACCGAGAGATTCGTTACAGCACAGCTGAGACTCACAGCCTTTCCTCCACCACCGGGTGAGTTCCCAGACTCACAGCCTTTCCTCCACCACCGGGTGAGTTCCGTCATCCCTTAGACTCCGTTTTTTCTTCTGACACAGGAGACAACAGCCACAACTTCACCTGCTTATCATGAAAGCTCCATGTGAGAACGACGTGAGAACGCCAGTGAAGGGCATTTGATAAACAAAGGGATTCACGCATCGGGTCCATCACCAGCGACCCACCCCTGCCCTCACCGCGGCCCTGGGAACTACACAAGAATTCACAGGTAATTTTCTTTTAAAGAAGCAACTTTAACCTACATGTTGGAAAAACTCTTTCAGAGTAATTCAGACATCAATCGCAGCCAGAGTTTTTGTTTCTGTGATGGAGTTTTGCCCTGTCTCCCAGACTGGGTTGGGGTACAGTAGCGTGATCTCAGCTCACTGCAACCTCCGCCTCCCAGGTTCAAGCATTTCTCCTGCCTCAGCCTGCTGAGTAGCTGGAACTGCAGGTGCCCGCCACTATGCCTGACAGCCTGAGTTTTCTGTTACTAAGTTAATGAAATTTCAACTGGCCAAGCCCAGGTGGCAGTGGCAACTCAGTCTCCAGACAGCCCTGTGCAGATGACATCATAAAACACGGAGGAACAACAAACAGGAAACACATGACAATGTGTGGTTTTCATTTCTGGTTAGAAAAGTAGACCTGGAAAACAAATCACTGAGGGTAAGGAGAAGAAAAAACTTGCTAGCAACCACAATTAAAAAGTTATTTAACAGTGATGCCTAAAAATGAGAAAAATTTGGCACGAGATTATAATCTTTTCAATTAGTGTGAAATTCTGAATGGTAGACAACGTGGGCTTGTAAACCACGTGAACAGCTATGTACCAGACACTGGGGTCTCCCAGCAGGGTGTGTATGCACAGAAAGCTGGAGGCCCACACCCACCGTGCTTCTGCCTCGCCCAGTGGCTGGGCACAGACACCCTCCTGACACAGGCAGCAGATGGACATATTGCCACACCCCACCCCGCGCTTACCTGACCGATAGCGCTCATCTCGTGACCCTGAAGACCTTCGGCGGTGGTAGCGAGAGGCAGAGGAAGGAGTGACAGGAGCCCGGCGTTCTTGCGGCAAAGCTTGGTCCACCCCTGGATTTCAGGGAAGAGGGAAGAGGGAATAGAGAAGAGTGAGGCGTGGCTGTGCTCAGCGGACTCCAGCAAATCATTCCCTCCATCCCCACAGCAAAGCCAGAGTTACCCATGGGACTGGGCATGGCGGCACCTCAGAGCCCACAGGCAGGAGGGCCAGGACTGCGGGGGAAGCTCTCCCCCAGCCGGGGAGACCCCTCCTGCCTGGACGCCACCACGGCCCCTCTCACAGCACAAGGGTCCACTGACAGGCAGGGAGAGACACAAACTCAGCCACAGGTAGCAACTGAATTCCTGGGAGTTAGAGAAACAGGGCCCAAGACACAGACTCAAGTTACGACCTTTCATGTTGTCAATATACAGAATGGGCTGTATAAGTTCTTAAGAAAATTTAAAACTTAATTATTAAAGCAATTTTTAAAATAAATCTTACAGGATAATTTAACAGTACAATTCAGGTAACCAGGACATACCACGAATGTCCAGCTTTGCTCATTCCAGATTACTCTCTGGAAACTCACTCCATTTGATGCCAAGTGGTTTAACAGATTATATTCAACTATGAATTACAATTATTTGATGAATTACCAAAAAACGTTAATGTGGTCAGATAAAAACAATTTAATAGTATTGGTCAAAACACTGACGTGACTCCACCTGTCACGGTATTGGTTATACTCGGGTAATAACAGAGTGGCAAGGAACACAACTGGATGAAACGAAGCCCCCAAAGGAAGGACATCATCATCACGGTTCCACGAAGAACTGCTCTGATACCACAGGGAAAATGTCATCCCCACAGTTCTGTGAACGGCTCTGATACCATAGAAAGGACGTCATCCTCACATTCCGTCAAGAACTGCTCTGAGTCCACAGGGAGGATGTCATCGTCACAGTTCCGTGAAGAACTGCTCTGAGACTGAGCACCAATCACTAACAGATGCTTCTTCAGAAATGAATCAGTAATATTTGATTGAAAATAAACCAGAAATAAAGCTTTAAGTTAACAAAAGAAATATTTAGTCCCTGGTTTTCCACTATGGGCTCTTATGACAGCTGTCGAGTCAATCTGTGGGCTTCATGTTCCTCTCACTCAGGTGGTTTCTGCACACCAGCTTTTCATGGTGTGTGTGCAGACCCTATGTATCAGGCTGGCGAGTTCAGAACTAAATGAAGCACAGCTCCACACCCCGTCACCGCTCCCCCACCCTGTCATTTGGTTAAGTCTCATGTGCTCTTCTTTCAAGCAGCATCCAAATCACCATCAGTTCCTGAGGAACAAACTGCTGCTACCAACCTCTTGCAATCATCTACAAATGATCCTTTAAAAATGATCTTCAATTACCTTTTTATCAAACAGATGCATTTTAGGATTTAGGAAATCAGAGTGTTATCAAGTCTCACATAAAAAATAGTTACCTGGCACTTACGTTCATAAACACAGACTTACCACACAACTTCCTGAATTGTCCTTTAGACACCACCCCTTACACCACTGTGGTCATCACGTCAGGGTCTGCAGCGTGCTATAAATACCATCCTATCTTATGCTTTTCAGTGATTCTGGAGTTAATACTTTTTATCTATTTTCCATTATCCTGGCTTTCGATGTACCTATTGCCAACCCTTTCACAGTTCTTCCGCAGAACTGAAAAACTCTCTCCCACACTTTCTCGCCCACGATCAAACACTGACAACCTGGTGAGAATCTCTGATTTTCCTGGAAATTCTCTTGGAGCCCCGCCCTGATCCCCAACGTGCTACTGTCACTGGGTGCCTTTCTTCCCACTGGCCGTGCTGCTCACTATGTTGGTCACTCGTTCTCAGCCCCTCGACGCCCCTCCTCTCCCATCCTAAAGGAGCACCTTGATTGCTTCAGAAAGGGTGGACGAGAAGGAACACTTGGGGGCCCCACGTGTCCGAAAGTGCTTCTTTCTCTACCCCAGTGAGACTGGGTCTTTCTCCTAGATATGGACTTCTAGGTGAAAGTTACTTCTATTCATTGCCTTTCATTTCCATTATTGGTGAGAAGTTAAACATCATTCTGATGCTATAATCTTTATGTAATATCCATTCCTTTCTCTTCTTTGATAATCTTTTTCATTCCCACTGGAGGATCTGCAAGCCAGGTTGTAATACCCATTCCTTTTCTTTCCTCCCTCGATAATCTTTTTGCTGCATACCAGGTTTTTCTTCTCATGGGGGCACACGACCAAATCTCTCCCCCAGGAGGGCTTCATCAGGGCTGTTTCATTTGCCTGAAGAGTCCTCTCCTCTCCTGTTTCATAACCAAACACAGGCACGTTCATCCCTCTGGGCTGGGCTGTTTCCTCCACGTGTGCTCTGACCTGGGGACTGTTTTCAGTACCACCCCCAAATCTGGAGCCTCCCCGGTTTAATTTCTCCAGATAACACACATGGCTGGGAAGGGGGGGAAGGGGGGGAAGGGGGGGAAGAGGTGGCCGCCTGCTTCCTGGACACCGTTCTCTGGCTTCCACGTGTACAGCACCCACGGCTGTCCCGTGTGTCTCCATCTTGGCTTTCTCCATTTTACTAAATGATGAACCACAAATTCCTCTACTTGACTTCTCTTGTGCTGTGGACTTACAGTCACTGACATCTTAGCACAGTTTGGAGAAACAGAGATAAATGCACACTTCCAAGTTGCCAAGTGTAACCAGTGGCCGGACGTTTTTAATGCTTCACCTTCAATGTCAATATCACACCTATCCAGTCCATGCGAACGTGCTTCTTAGGATTACCTCCAACCCTAACCACCTCTTGGTGCCCACGGATGACGGTGTACGTAGTTCTGGGCTGCTGCTCGGCTTCTCACAGGCCTTATGTGTCTGGTCTCAGAAAGCTACTTCTGCATACCAACCTTGTGAATATCTCCTCTCATAGGTGGAAATGCAGAGTTTGCAACAAAAGTTTGAAAACAAATGAATAAAACGGAAGACTAGCTTCTACAGGTTGCAATAAGACAGCAAAAGAAACAAGTATGAACATGCACGTTTCCTTCATTCATTTTCCTCTGACGTCATCCCAAATGAGGCTGCAGGTGGCTTAATGGTGTGCTCTGGGAAGAAGAAAGCCACAATTGAATAGGCGTCGCTCAACTGGATTCTGTCCTGTGACCGCACAGGACCCAGGGGCGTCCCCACTGCCCCCATCACAGGGAAACCAAGCATGGCTGCTGGAACGGACGCCTCTTGGTAGCACAAACACGAATGATCACTAAGATGCACGACCACAGCATAGTGCTCTGCGCTGCCGAGAGCTCACGTTCATAGTCACCTTTGGTTTGGGGAACTGTGGTTGAAAACCAGCTCTCAGGCGCGTCACAAAGACTGGAAGCCTCTTGACAGAAGGCGTGATCAGGGGAGAGGCTGGCGTGGTCCCTGGGAAGGGGGCGGCCGCCAACACCACAGCAGCCTCCACAGGCTGGGGGCCCGGCAACATGGACACGATGCAGTTACTCAGGATGTTAAACGCACTAGAAAAACGTCTACTGTATTTCTAAACTTCTCAATTTCCACTGATTTGTAAATTCAGATAAATACACTGAAAATCTTGATTTTCAACATATTTTTAAAAGAAATCATCACAAATGTGTGGAGAAAAACAAATTTTAAAAGTATGTAGGATTTCAAGATGAGAAGGCCTTGCTCCAAATTCCCATCTTATTCTCAACTAATCCCCTGTCCCAGCATGCTGGGGGTGTAGATATATCCAAATTCCCATCTTATTTTCACTCATCCCATGTCCGGGAGTGCTGGAGCTGCAGATACATCCGAATTCCCATCTTATTCTCACTCATCCCGTGTCCGGGAGTGCTGGGGCTGCAGACGCATCCGTCTCTATGGCTGACCTCAGCTCCCGGGGGAGAGGGGGAGGGGGGGAGGGGGGGAGGGGGGGAGGGGGGGGAGGGGGAGGGGGAGGGCCAACAGGCTTCTCCTGGCCTCTTTCCCGGGCACCCAAGGGCAAGCACGCCGGCCTCCACAGGAGCGTCCTGCACGAGAAGCCTGCCCTGGGCCCTTCGTGGAACTGCAGGGGACTTTTCTGTATTTCAGGTCTGTCCCAAAGCAGTTTCTGAATTCTCTCCAGGCCTCCATTACATGCTCTTGTTCATATCGCAGAACTTGTTTTTTAAAATAAGTGCAATCAAGGACTTTGCCAGAAAGCAAACAAGACAACTGTTGTAAACACACAGGTAAGAAATTTAATAATTTTCTTTGTATTTACTCAGATGGGAACACCATACAATGGAAAGACTGAAATTCCATCCTAAGCACCTGACACCTGCCCGCCCCGACCCTGTGAATTCTCACACTGTCCTTTGTTGTTTTTTTAGATGGAGTCTTGCTCTGTCGCCAGGCTGGAGGGCAACGGTGCAATCTCAGCTCACTGCAACCTCCGCCTCCCAGGTTCAAGAAATTCTCCTCCCTCAGCCTCCCGAGGAGCTGGGATTACACCATGCCGGGCTAATTTTTGTGTTTTTTAGTAGAGATGGGGTTTTACCATGTTGGCCAGGCTGAGCTTAAACTCCTGACCTCGTGGTTTGCCCGGCCTCAGCCTCCCAAAGTGCTGGAATTACAGGCAAGAGCCACTGCGCCCGGCCCCACGCTGTCCTCCTTTCTATCCATCTTTCATGAACCCAAATCTTTGCCGCAAATCACTATACATTTCCTTAACAACCCTTTTCCTGTTATACTAGTTTAACTCGGTTAGGGACTCAAGCATTGGAAATTGCCAGTGATCCGGGGTCAGGAGAGTCTGACATCTGTATCTCATCCACCAGCCTGAGCCCCGGTCCACGTTCGCTGGATGAGATGCCAATCTCACCATCAGGGCCAGGGTTTCACGTTTCCGCACTTTGCTTACACCTTGGATTTTTCACAAAACCCACATGCGGAGCTCCAAAGTGGGTGCTACCCTCCCCACTGGAGACACACTGCACGGCGTGGGCTCAGCTGCACTCCCTCCCTAGCGCCTGACATCTGGGAGGAGGAACGCGATTCACTAAATATTGCTAAAAAGACCAGGAAACAAATGCACGGATCAAACCGACAGCTGCGTGTGACAGAACACGTCTCCAGCAGCTGAGCGTGGTACCCTCGGAACACGGCTGACCTGGAACACAGGTGGTCCACCTCTCACTGCAGCAACTTGGTCTAGAAGGATTCATGCTGTCACAGGCAGTGCAATCTGGACACCCACGTTTCCCCTCCTCTGGGATTGAAGTTTAAAGATCCTCACCTTGTGAGCTGCCGCATGGCCTCACCACTAAGTGGAGGCCACCAGCCAGGGACAAGTCCCCGGGACCTTCAGCCCAGGTGAGGAGGCGGTCCCTGCCCCAGTACTTGCCGTGCGGGAAGGGCTACCCTGGGGTCACCGGACTGTAACTCTCATAGCATGAACCCGCTGTGCACCTGCCCTGGGAAAGCACAGCTCTGCTGACACGAAGAATCAGGAACAACCAACGGCCGTCCCAGGCAAACAGGCTGGGGTCAGCCAGCCACGTCTTCTAAAGACTAAACAAAACAAAACAGCATTTATGTACTTAAATATAGGAAAGTTTCTCATTCCATATGTAACCAAAGTGCCAGATTCACAAATGCCAACTCCGGGGCACCTCTTCCCTCACATGACTGTCAAAGCCTAGTGGGACAATCTGCAACAGGACCTCAAAGGAAGCCCTCTCCATGGGGACAGGGCAAGGCAGCCACTGCAAGCAACAGCACTCAGGCCAGAGCAGCTGTTCTCATGAGAACAGGTGATCCAGTTACAGGATCAAACACTGGGATGTGAGCCAAGTCCCGAAAAGATAATTCCATGGACTGGATGGTGCTGAGGTATATGTTACCCACTGTCATTCTGATCATTAGTTAGCACTTACATGTTACCATCTGCCATTTAAATTTATCCAAATCAAGAATAAAAGAAACTGTGGCCCAGATAGACGCCTGAGGCAGTGGAAGTTCTGCGGTGCCTGTTTAGGGCGTCACGTGGGCATGGTGGCGTCTGCCCTCAGGGACACTGCACATCCATCCTCGTACCACGGTGGGGACCGTGTGGGGGAGAAGCAAGCACCGCCCCGGCCCGCCCCCATGTGCAGACTCAGCCCCTCTGTGCCGCACCCCGGAATCCATTCAGCAAATACCTGCCCAACGTCCACTTTCCGTGAGCAGGTGGCCGGGGCCTCAGGTGACTTAGGTGCTGCTGCTGGGGGTTGGGGTGGAGACTGAGCATTTAGTAACCACCGCCCAACTACGACTGTGGTATTTCAGGGACAGGACGACACGGAGATGGGAATCTGGATGGTCTAGACTGAGGGATCAAGGGAGAAATCCGAACTGAGCTTTAAACACTGCCTGGACATGGCTAAGGGCACGGCCTGAGCAGAGTTCCTCATGTGAACAGCAGCATGGCCATTGGGAGCCCTGGCAGCAAACTGAGATAAATCCGGGTTTGTGATCAGAGTCAACAGCTGAACAGCACAGCGCGAGCCTGCAGGCCAGGGCAGCCATCAAGGCCTCCGGTGGAAACTGTGTGGGGCTTCACGCACTGACCCAGGAGGCCTGTTCCCTGGGGAGGCTGCTCACGCGACCCCATAGTGGAAACTGTGCGGCACAGACTGACCCCCTCAGAGTCCTTGTAACTTGCACCTGGGCATCAAGCTGTCCAGCTGTTGAAGGAAAAGCAAGCTGGGCTTGGAGAGGAATATTGGATCTTCGTAAATCACTCAGTACCAAGAAACATTTCATGGACAATCAGGTAAGAAGTTGAGAAAGAGGAGTTGTATCTGAGCAAGGAAGGCTCCACTATTTATAGCCACACCGAAGTTTTACTCTCAATCTCCACAGCCTGCATCATAAAAGCAGTGAGGCTTTGTTATCCCAGTCGACGATGTTATTAAGATATCCCTGAAGAGGGTGCCAGGCAGTGGATTCCATTTCCTCTGTTTGCAAGTTTGACTGGGCTTAGAGACTGATGAGGGCTGGGTTTGAACCACAGAAGGGTGAGTGCCAAGTGGGCAGCTTCCCTAAGCCACGTCTTCTCCCTGAAGATGATCTTCCGGGCACTCTCTCTGACCTGCCTTTCACTGCACATACAAGTCACGTATCTTCCTGGCTCCTGGCACTCTTCCTCAGCTAGATCCAGGCAGCTGCTCAGCACCACACTCGCTTCTGAATCTCGACTGGAGGCCCCGACAGACGCTGCCCTCCTGAGCAGCTGGGATGTGCCTGGCTGGCCCAGGGAACGGAACCCCCATTGGAACTCATAATTCTACATCCCAAACATCCTAGAAACACTTAGTTTCTGGACACAGGAATGTAAATGTTAAGAAAAAAGGGTGGAATTTAATCAGAACACAAACCCCTTACAGGCAAAAGTGTGCAGCAGCACAGGGGAACAAAAAGACGATCCTGCAACAAAGGAAGTCACGTCCCATGGGGCCAACCAAGAAAGCAGCCTCAGCTTTGGAAACATCTGCATTCCTCGCTGCTTCCCAGGACAGGAGCACACGGTGCACGCTCACGCAACACCAGCAGCGTCTCCAAATGAAGGCTGGCAGGGAAACGCAGCCTCGCTGGGCCCCAGCACCCCTGTCCTAACTGCCCCCATCCCGAGTGCCCCTGTGTCCTGAGTACCCCCCGGCCTGAGTCCAGTGTCTGGGCCTGAATCAGGCGGCCCAGGCGGTCCCTCCTCCTGTTTTCCTCACATTTCCGGCAGATGAATTCAGAAACGGACCTTGTGGCTAACACCCAACGCTGTCATCATCAGCTCTGCCACTTTCTCCTGAGGGCGCGAGGGCATCAAGCCAGGGGCCTGGAGAGGAGGAACGCGGTGGAGGCCAGGAGATGAGGCCAGGAGATGAGGCGGGGTGTCCTCTTCTGAGACCCCGATGGCCAATTGTAACAATAAAGTTTACCTCTATGACTTGATTTTACCAATTTTTTAACAGGGTCTCGCTGTGTCCCCCAGGCTGGAATATGGTGGCACAATCACAGCTCACTGCAGCCTTGACTTCTTGGATTCAAGCAATCCTCCCGCTTCTGGATTCAAGCAATCCTCCCGCTTCAGCCTCCCGGATAGCTGGGATCACAGGCACGCACCATCATGCCTAATTTTTTCTTTTGTAGAGATCGGGACTCCCTTTGTTGCCCAGGCTGGTCTCAAGCAATCCCCTGCCTCGCCTCCCAAAGTGCTGGGATCACAGACATGAGCCACCACACCCGGCCTTGTGATTTTAAAACACATTTTGAAGTGTAACCCTGAACATGAACCTGAAACTTCAACCTACATATGATTTTTTTCATCCTGTTGGAAAATGCATTGAACTCCCCTTTTGCCTCATGAAATTCCTATATTCACAATACTGTCCACCAAAGTAATTTAGACCTTTGAACAGAATCTTTACCTCTAAGAATATACTCTATGATTAACTGGTTTTTCTATTTCAAAAACCCTTACTTTGCTCTTCAGAGATGGAAATCTCAAAATCACTCCCTCTAGCCGATCTCAGAGGCCAAGAATCATCAGCTCATCCTGTAATCGGGTCTCTGGCTATAAGACCAACGTCTGTAGAAGACCGGTGGCTTTAAGAAAAGTTTTATAATCTGTCATGCATTCTTCTTACGTGTTCTCTAAGTGGTGCCCCGCTGAGAAAGTGGAATTGTAAAAGCAACATTCAACTTCAACAGGCCACGCAGAACAGGGCCCTGACTCACAGGGACACACCCGGTCTCTGGCGAGCTCTGGACCCGCGGAGCGACCTGGCTCACTGGAGAACGGGAACCTCAGGCCCCCGGGCCACGCCCGACACGTCTGTACAGGATGGCACTTGGCAGGTGGCCCCTTTTCTAACGTGTACCCTGCTGTGGGGCTGGCTCTCAGCAAAGCAGCGCTCACCGAAACGAAAGTAAAACAGAGGCCGGTTCCCTGCGGTGCTGGCCACCCGCTCCCGGGCCGCGGCTTCTCGGACGTCGCACACCCCGATGTGGGCAGAGCGGAATGTTCTCCTCGGCGCTCCTTCACTGTGCTGCAGTCTACACCGAACCACGGCAGCTCCATTCGCTGCTGTAACAAGTTGAAAAAAAACTAATTAATTCAAACTTTAGTTTTTTTTAAATTTGTTACAGCGCTGAGCAGAGCTGCCGACCCCATGCAGGACAGCACACAGACCACCAAGGGGACCACAGGGCGCGGCCACCCTCCGCGCCCGGCCAAGGTCACTGCGGGAGGCACAGTGCGCTGGAGAACCGTCCTGGGAAGCGAGGAACCGCTTCTGTTTCACTTTTGTTTGGCAAGGCACAAAAGTTAAAACCAACAGCGTCCACGGCCTAGTCAGCCCCCACCTTCCTGTAGGACGTGAGGGCACCTGCAGAGGGGAACTCACAGGGACAGGGCTGGGGCAGTGATCGCCATGTGGCTCCGTGAGAAGAGAATGAGGGAGGGGGCGCAGGCCATCGGAGGATCTGCCCAGCACCGCCCTGAAGCCTC
This sequence comes from Macaca mulatta, assembly GCF_049350105.2. NCBI lineage: Eukaryota > Metazoa > Chordata > Mammalia > Primates > Cercopithecidae > Macaca > Macaca mulatta. Next base: position 1,149,671 of record NC_133414.1, read on the forward strand.
TCGCCCCAGCGTTCCAGCCCAGCCCTCTGCTTCCCTTCTCTTGGGTTCCTCGGCATCTCTCCCTGACTTAAGCCTCTGCTAAGCAAGGTCCACACAAACACGTTCACTGTTACATCATTGTCTCAAAAATCAAGGTAAGGAAAACACGAAATCAAAACAAAACTACCAACAGCAGAAGCTCCACACTGAGTTTCCTGGAGCCTGAGCCCCAGGAAGTTTTCCTTGCTGAGTCAACAGGACCCTGGATGGGCATCAGGGCCTCAGGAAGAACAGAATTGGGGTTTGTGCAGGTGTGGCCACGTGCATCCTTAAACCTTTTAAAATCTTGTTGCAACGATAAGAACTATGGAAGCTCAGTTTCCACCTTTAAAATTTATGTTGCTAGCCTTATGTTTCAGAAAGAAACTGCTTGTGTTAGCTTTAAGCCATTCCTCAAAACTAGCTAATTTTCAAGGTCCCTCTCGGGCTGAACTGAGCTTGCCAGATGGGAACTGAGGTGCTAGAATCCCAGTCTAATATGAGGTTCTTTTTTCCTGACATTTACGGAACCCAGCTCAAGTGCAGGAAAGCTGCCAATCTGCACATGTAGAAACGCTGGCGGGAAATCGACTGTCCTTCTGAAGAATCATGTATGTTTGCAACCATATCTCAACACACAACCAGCTTTCACAATTGCAGAGTCCTGGGCGGCATATCACAGCACTGTCTAGATTTGGCTTGTGCCACCAATAGATGCCTTGGATTAAACCAGAATCAATAGTAATAAATAGCCCTCTAAACCAAATACGTTGAAATCACTAATGTGCTCGTATTTTTACAATCATAGCATTTTAAAGTAATCAACACAATATTGATCTCTGCTTATAGAGAAAACACCCGTTAAATTAGGCACTCATAGAAAAATCCTCTGTGCCTTCTATGTGATCACGCAAAGGAACCGGATGCCTGGAGCATGAACGCCAGACGCCGCCTCCTGCCGACGCAGAGTCAGGGAACATCTGCCTCCAGGTGTTTCTCTGGCACGCAGTGAACACGTGAAATGAGAGGACTCATGCTACTCATCGGGGCTACGTACTCGGAGGCTGTGGAAGGTAGGCTCCAATTAACTTTGACCTCTTCTTTTCATATCCTTTTTGTGTGATGTCCCCTGCAAGAGAAGGAAAACGAAGTTCAGCATGGTCTCAGTGGACAGAGTTTATCATTCGGCGGCACCCAAGAAAACAGTTACCACTGTATCTTCTGTGTGCCTCATCGTTAGAATTTTAAAAGCAAGCACTGCACATCATACAACTTCAGTTCCTCCCCCTGCTCTCGAACAAAAGCCCACAGCGTTTAAGTCACTGAAACTCATTTGCTAAACACACGCCTGTTTCTGGCCCCTTCTTGATTTATCTGGATAAAGTCCAGAGTTAGATCCCTGCCATCTCATCCCCACCCGCTGGCACAGGAAGCCAAGCCCGGTGGCGAGGGCGCTCGTTTAACTCAGTCAACGACAGATCCTGTGGCTGGCGGGGCTGGGATGGCCGACACCAGCACCAATCAGCATCTTCTTCATTAACGAGACGTTTCCTAATCAAGCGTGTCGGTCACAAGGACTTGAGCCGCCAGTGTTTTTGAAAAAGGAGTGACGAAGGCCAAGGGAAGAAGTGAAAGGCATGAAACCTGCAGAAATCCAGAAGAGAAGGATGCTTGTGGTGAGGCGAGAATCCACACGTTAAAGCCACCAGCTCACAGACGGCAAGGGGGCCGCGCAGCAGCCGCGCCTCTCCTGGAGCCGGCGCGAGCAAAGCCACCTCATCAACCCGCAGAGGCCCTTCCCGACCACAACTCCAGCGCGCGGCATCCTCACTCGCCCTTCATTTTCTGGGACCTATTGTATTGTTTTCTAAGAGTGATCAAACCGTAATTCCTAGAAGAGTTAAAAATTCAAGCTTTAATAAAAATACAGCAAACGAGTGACAAGTTACCATGATGTACACACAAGGTGGTCACAGTTCGCTTTTCCTAGTGAAGGGCGGGTACTCTCGGGTGCCACCTCTGCCTCCACCAACTCACAGCTCACGACACGGGTTCTCGTCTCCGCCATGGAACACAAGGGCCGACGTCTGAACACGGAGCCGGGAACCAAATGACACGGACTCCGCATCTGCCCATCCACGAGTGTCCTTGATGCTAACTAGCCAGCCGGCCACCGCCGACAAAGGGACGGTTTCTGCAGAAGTGTTGAAGCTTGCCAGGCACTCCACACCCGCAGCCATCGGCTGCCCGCTACGAGACTGCTCGGCCGCTTCTGGAAATGCCTTGTTAACCCATTTTACAAAGATGTCCAAAATCTGAAGCAAACAGCCACATGTGCATGTGCACTGGAGCTCAGGGACGAGTCACCTCGGACGCTGGCTGTGAAGTCAGGTTCACTCCTTTCCCTACACACTGCGGCGCCTCTCCCACCACCAGAGAAAAATATCTGCTTTTGAGGAAACAAGACGCCAGAAGCCTGGAAGTTCTGTCCAGGCCCATCAATCACAGGAGACCTGGTTCACTGGCAGGCACCCCCCTCCCCAGCCCTTTCACTTCAGCCCACTTGAGAGCAGAATTACAGAGCAAGAGGCCGACCCGAGCTCCGCTCTCCTGCTGCAGAGAAGGTGGGAGAGTTCCACCTACAAGGGCAGAGCAGAAAGCCCCCGGATCCACACACGCCCGGCCTTGGGATCCCCTGAAAAGGCAGCAGCAGCCGATCGCTGTTCTCCCAGTGGTTCCCAGTCCTGCCTTGAAGGTGGCTGCGTGAGGAGGAAGCTGCTCCACCCCCCTCCGCCCCCTGCTCAGCATCTAGAGGCACCCCCAGAGCCTGCTCCCTGCAACTGAGGAAACACCCCAGCGAACAGGAAAGAAAGGACCAGAAGCGGATGGAACACAGCTGCACCCGGGACGATGGATGAGCAACTGCCCCGCCGCACAGCGGGACACGCCCTCAGCACCAGCGACGCGCCCAAGGTCGCTCTCACAGCCGCTCCAGCAACGCGCCCAGCGGCTCTCCCGGCCCCTCCAGCAACGTGCATTCTATGATCAGGTCCCATCCTGAAAGCCCTGTCTACACCCAACATTCAGCTCCCAAGTCACTAATTTCTCAATTGAACACTTAAGCATGGGGAGCTGCTCCTCCATTTTCAGTTGATGCCAGCATCAAAGAAAACTGACGTTGTACTCTGTCTCACATTCGGAAAGCTCCGATTGCCAAGGCCCCCAGCTGGAGGAAACCCAGCGCGTTCCTCCGGGCCGTGGCTCCTTCCTCTCCCCCCCACCCCGAGTCACCCTGGCAGGCCTAACCAGACGTGTCTTCTCACGTTCCTCACCATACAGGCTCCGCAGTGAATCTCAGGATGGGGAAGGGCCAGACACGAGGAGAAGCCTCTACTTAAGAGCAGGCATTTGGCTGGATTTAAATCGAGCCCCCAATCAATCAGCAAAGAAAATTTCCAGACAAGACTTCAAGAAATCCTAGGTTACTATCATCTCTCAAAACCTAGGAGGTGGGAAAGGACGGCACCACTGAGTAACTTCCATGGCCCGCACTTCCCCCAAACCAGGGTCTGCAAACTAAGTCTCCAGGCTGAGCCCAGCTTCCAGACCACTTCTGGAGACATGCTCTGTGCTCACGGGCTGCTCCCTCCCAATCTGCAAGGCAAGACAGAGTTCTGTCCAGCTCTTCACAGGAGGGTTTGCCGGCCCATCCCCAAAGACAACACTGTTTAATCCTTTTAACAACTTATTTTACGGATGAGAATTTGAGGCACAAATGGTACTTACGTTCCTCACTCAGGACCACAGATCTAAGACAAAAGTCTGTCCAGCTCCAAAACCGTGTCCCATGAAAACCACATCCGGAGTCTTACACTCTAAAGCTGGTGCAGTGTCCAGAGGCCACAGCCCTGGCTTCCTGGGCCTTCCTCGCATATTCACGCCCCTGTATGTCCTCCTGACTCTCTAACCTGCCTGGGAAGTGCCTTTCTCCAAAGGAAATGCAAGTCTACTTCCCGCTTTGCCCTCTCCCAGCCCCTGCCCTGCCTGGATGCCGCCTCTGGGTGCCCACAGCACAAATCACACGCTGTAGCTTGCGTGATGTCGTGGATGACTGTTTATGGTTTATTTGTAACACACAAACACAGTTATCCTTAAAACCAGACAACGTCCCATAGAACTGTGCCCCAACCCAGTCGTCTTACGAACTGAAGCCAGGGTGCTCCTGCGTGTACCACACACACAGATGCCTGTGCCTGACGCAGAGACCTGCAGATAAGCGACTGGCTGGGAGTGCGCTGAAGACCTGGGCAGACGCGGGGCGATCATTTACCTGTTCAGTGACTGGGGGGCGGGCAGAGGGGAAACTTACACCGATTCTATCACCAAAATGCAGAAGGCGATGGCTTGATGTGCCGAAGTGCTGGATGCCGCAGCCCTCAGACCAGGCTCACAAGCACCTGCTACGTTTTCATGTGAAAAGTCCAGTTATTTTCAACTCTGGAACTGCCTCAGCATCTGGTAGACAGAGATCCACCAGATTCCCATAATAGATTTGCTACAGGTTTACAGGTGCAAACCTAGCAGCAGCTTTTATGTGCCATCCTTTATTTTGAAGCAACCAATGTTTCCTGTGTGAATACAATCATAGGCGACAGGTGACAGGTAGGTAACATGATGCATATAGACAGACGACAGAGATGATGGACAGAGGGCAGTGGCGGGAGGTGAGAGACTGACAGGCGGAAGCCAACTGGCTGACTGCACAGTATCCTCCCAGAACACCTCCTTGGGTTGGGCCCAAGGCCTGACCTTTAATCAATGCCACGCTGTCACTAGGGAGACGGTGGCTCTGACGGTGCCTGGTGCTTCCTCCGTTCCACACGAGGGAGACGGTGGCTCTGACGGTCCCTGGTGCTTCCTCCGTTCCACAAGAGGGAGACAGTGGCTCTGACCGTGCCTGGTGGTTCCTCCGTTCCACACGAGGGAGACGGTGGATCTGACGGTGCCTGGTGCTTCCTCCATTTCACATTGGTTCAGGCTGAATGATCAATTCCTGACTTTCTCTCCCCCTCATCTTGTGTCCATCAGGGCACGTGGTTGTCAGTGTGCAGCTAAACTAAAGGCGCAAATGCTCCGAGAAAGGGCACGTCCTTCCCCATGTTTCTAAACAGGGGCCATCACGGGTCTGTTATCCCGCTAGGCATATCCACTGCTCACAGCAGGCTTGTTCATATTCCCCAAACCTGGAAGCAACGGGAACGTCATCCAGGGCTATTTCAAAAGTCAACTCCCGTCTCCGGGGACAGCCTCTGGGAGGCTGCCGTCAGAGAACGCGAACCACCCGAGCCTCTGCTGCAGCGCTTTCCATGTAAAATTCCAAACAGCACATTTTCCCGCTTCCACATCAAGATACCCGTTTATTCTCCTTCTCACTTTAGGAATAAGTATGACAGAAGAGTAAATGCAGAAATTGTAACCTTAGTGAGAAAAAAAATAAAAGTGATCTCTTTTGAAACATTTTCTACTTCATTAAAAAAATGCTACTTATATAATTCTGAGACTTTCCATAAGAATTAAAATTTCAGAAGCAGAAATTAAAATCACAAAGAAAAGAGATCTACAGAAAATCATTCTTTGGAAGTGAAAACCGCAGTGAGGCCAAGTCACCAGCAGAAGGTCGAATGAGACAGACGGATGATGCTTCCTTCCCTCCCCGAAGGCAGGGATTCTTTTTCTCACTTACGTTGCAGCCCAGAGTTTCAGGCCAAAACCCTATCTTAGAAAAGCAAGGAAAGGCCAGCCTGGCAAACGCAGGGTTAAGACGACAGAATAGCCGCCCGGCCCCTGTGGCTTCCTCTCGGCCTCAGGCCCGCACCAGCCAATGTGGCCCCAACTGGAACCCGTGCAGAGCCCGAGCTGTGGACGTAAGGCTCGAGAGACAGACACCCGAGAGCCGGGGAGCCCCTCAGGGATGAAGGAAACGGGCCACGGAGCTGCTTCCACGATGTGGCTCAGCTCCGAGCGCACAGACCCACTTGGCAGTGATGGTTTCCACGTGCAGTGTCGGGAGATTATTTAATGCTGGAATGAATACTTTATATTACAAAGCAATCGTTTCCATGTTCGGAATTCTACGGCTGTCAGGAGCCTGGTGCTGCTGCTCTGAGCCTATTGCTTTATAAGGAGCCGGGAGGCCCCAGAAGGCAAGGCTGCAGCCTCATTTTAAAATCTCCAATAGGCTTCTTCGCTCTCCAGCAGGCGCAGTAGGCTGGTGACAGCTCCTGTGTGTAGCCCACCCCTCGCCTGCACTGGGGGACAGGGGCAGGAGGACCTGGGATGTCCTCTCACTCCAGCAGCTGAGCACAGCAGGGCCCCCCCCCAAGGGCCAGCTAACTAGTGTGGGTCTCATTTTTCTCATAGATAAAATATAGGTAATAGCACCCATCTACCTGCTACTGCGGATGGAGAGATCAAACACACAGGATGTGAAGGTCTCGAAGCACGAAGGACATAAAATCTTTAAAAATTTCAACAAGCACTCATTCAGTATCTGCTTCACATTCAACTCGTGAGACGTCCGAGTTGATGGGAGGACTCATGAACACAGACCTGCTGTGCGGCCTGCAGGGCCACAGGCATCGCCCCTTCGGGGGAGGGAGGCAAAGATGGACCACGGAAAACCAGGGACTAGGAAGAAACTCAAAATCTCAGCCTGAGAGCCCAGTTGTTGTTCTGCTCCAATATCAACTACCATCTCGGGACCCCAGACACCGCAGGCCCCCACGTCACTGAGACGCTCCAGCTCTGGGGCTGAGGCTCCTGGCCCCACGCACACCCCGGACAGTGGCCAGAAGGGTCACTGCGAGAATGCAAACACGGTGAGCCTCTGCCCCCAAACCGTGTCAGAGGCTTCTCCCTGCTGTTTGGGTTGAGGCCAAACTCCCCACAGGGTCTCCAAGTCCTTCCCGACCCAGCCGGCAGCCGCCTTGGCTGTGCGTGCTCTGCCATGGCTCCACGTGCACCTGCTGTGCCCATCACCCCCTCATTCTCGGAAGCCCCCGCCACGTTTCCAGCGCGAGTATCGGCAGCTTAAATTCCATAAAGATCTTTTAAATAAGGTGCCAGGGTAAACAAAGCCTACACTAGGATTCATTCACCTGAGCTTTTTGTTTAATAAAAACATGGTTTATTGTTATTTAGGTGCCTAGTGTCCCACTCTCTGGGCAACAGAGCAAGACCCTGTCTCAAACCACACACACACACACACCCCCCCCACCCCAACACCCCCACACATTTAATTAACGGTAGGAGCAGGAGGGAAACACATTTGAGACACGCTGTTGCAGGAAGATCTTACTCAGGCGGGGTGGGTGGACCAGGTCATTTAGAGTTTTACCTTTTTGGGTTTTTTTAAATTTGTATCGTCCCCCGTAGCTCTTCTCTTTGGTACATTAAGAACTCCGGTTAGAAGGGGGATTAAAGGAAAGAGCTTGTTTGGAGTCCATTCTATTTTTAACACATGGATCAAAAGAACACGAGAAAGAGCAACAGAAGTTCACACTACTGCAGCGGTCTTGAAAATAAGCTTCTGATGTTAAAAAAATAATGTAGTACTAACAGTCCCCGAAGGGCTTAGAAATATGAATGCCGATGGAATTTTTAAAAATTCGAAGCGCGTGTGCAGTGCACCGTGTGGAGCAGAGGCTTTGTGAGTTTGAGGAAATTCCTGTCCTACTGCAGCCTCAAAACACCCCCTCCCTTCCAAGTCCCTGGCAAGACCAGGGGCTCTGCACGAGGTCCCTGAGATGCCCCAGCAGCCATCCTGACCAGTGGGAAGATTTAAACACACCCGTTTCACACAAAACTGCTGTCGTAACTTGCTAAGAACTCCTTGGGCAAGCATAATTTCTCCAGCATGTCCTGGGAGTTAGAAATCCCTCCTTCTTAAACACAGCTATGTCCCTTTCCCATGACATTCATTCTCAATTTTGCAGATCTCAGGCCTCAGCAGTAAGTTGGTTTTGTGGGATGTTGTATTTACATTTTTTGGTTCTGTGGGGAGGGAGAAGGGGAAAGGGGCAAGGTAGGGACAATGAAGCCCAGGGAACATGAGCATGAGGACAGGCGGACGGGGGACAGGGGAAAGGATGGAGGACGACCATCCACCTACAAAGTCGGGGTCTTACTGCGAACTTTACAGACAACTATGTCATTTAAACATTCCACAAGCACTATCATCCTCATTTCACAGATGAGTCTCAGCAAGTCTGAGACGCCCGCCAAAGGGCCAGACTGGTGGCTAAAGTCAGCACGAAGAACCGCCTGGCCCAGCAGCGCCAGCCCACCCCTGCTACAGGAGATGCTTCAGATGCCCCAGCAGGGAGAATGTCACAGCCCTGCTGAAGGGGGAGGACGACAACTAGAACAAATGTCCACGTCACTTCCAGGATCTGAACAGTCACACTGGACCACCTCCAGGTGAGAAGTGGACGGTCTATCTCGGATGCCAGGCCACGGGGAGTGGTTACAGCCACGTACCATGAGCCACATGCCCTTCGGCATCAGAAAGTGCTTTTGTCGGGAAACAAAACTGCTAAGGCATCAAAGATGCCTTTGACAGCAGAAAGAAGTGGGCTAATCTCAGTCAATACAAAAGCACATGCAATCCAGAGTCCTAAACCCCAGGAGGAGCCCATCTCTGTAATCAGAGCTTCACCATCACTGTGTGTTCATGCCAGAGCCAGAGGCGTGCAGTGAACGGGCGCCAAGAGAGCCTCGACTTTCCACAACACATCCAGCATTGTGTTCCTGTTTTAGACTCTGGATGAGGGAGTGTGTGCTTCTAAGTCTTTGCAGAATCATTTAAGCAGCTGCGTAGTAGCTATGGCTTTCTGCTCAGTTGCCTTTTTAAGTCAAAGCTCCCAAGAGTCAAAGCAATCCAAGAGGCTGCTCAGCCAGTCTGTCTGCAGAGTGAGAAAGCAAAACTCAGAGGTGGCAGTGAGCGGTCAGGCCACCTGTGCCCACGCCAGGGAACCCAAGGGATCTAGGAATGTAAATTCTGCAGTGTTGGCAGATGTGGAGCAAAGGGAACCCTTGCATGCCGTTGGTGGGAGTGCAAAGCAGCACAGCTGTGAAATAGTATGGAGCACCTTCCAAAACTAGAAACAGGACTCTATGATCCAGCAATCCCATGTCTGGGTAAATATCCAAAGGAATATTGAACCATTAATGGAGAGATGCCTGCATGCTCACGTCCACCACAGCGCTATTGACAGTCACTTAGATGTGGAATTGACCTACGCACCCGTCAGTGGATGAACAGATAGAGACATTGTGGTGTACGGACACAAGGCGTACAATTCACCTTAAAGAATGAAATTCTGTCATTTGCAAAATCATGGATAAACCTAGAAGATATTTTGCTAAGTGAAATAAACCAGGCACAGAAATACAAATACTGCATGATCTCACTTATATGCGGCATCTTAAAAAAGTATTTGTAGAAACAGAGTGGAATGGGGGTTACCAGGGACTGGGAATGGGGAAACGGCGAAACGCTGGTCAAGGGTCATGACACTTCATGAAAAGATGAGTCAATTCTGGAGACCGAATGTATAGCATGGTAACTACAGTTAATAACGTATGGTCTGCCTGAAATTCAGTTAATGTATCATCTGCCTGAAACTGGGTAAGAGAATGGATCTTCCGTGTTCTCACCACACACACGAATTAACTGCAAGGTGAGGGATGTGTTCTCAATAGCTTGAACTGGGGGAGGAAAAAACCCTGAAATCCTTCCCCTCCTCCTAAAAACTATTTATAGATTTTGAACGTTGGTCTGTGTGGAAAAAACGGTTTCTTCCAGTGAGTCTCTTGAAAAAATAAAGCGTGTTATAGTACAGTCACCCTCGGTGTCTGTGGGAGCGGGTTCCAGGGTCAGGATCCCAAAGTCTGCGATGCTCAAGTCCGTGATAGAAAATGGCGCAGCATTTGCATAGAACCCACGTGTGCCCTGTGTATTTAAAAGCTCTACATTACTCGTAATACCCCCAAACAACGTGAGTGCTGAGTACACAGAACCCACGCGTGCCCTCCTGTGTACTTAAAATCTCTACATTACTCGTAATACCCCAAACAACGGGAGTGCTTTGTAAATGGTGGTTGTACTGTATTGTTTAGCGAATACTGAAAACAACAAAGTCTACACATGTTCAGAACAGGTTAGGCCATTCTTTTCCTTCTGAATATTTTCACTTTCAGTTTGGCTGAATCCAGGGCTACAGAACCCATGAACACGGAAGGCCAATTCTGCGTCTGAGAAATTTTTAACATTCAGCAGGAGGGGGAAGGAATACAGGTTCTCACCTCCCACATCCCTCAGTACTTCCCTGGTCATTCTGCTGTGTCAGCTGCTTCTCTTTTGACCAACTTCACCAACTTCACAATCTTCATCAGCAACGGGGCAGCTCTGGACAGGGAGAAGCAGCCGTCCTTCATCTGCAAACCGTGTTTGCCGCGGGAATGAGCTCAAGACCGTGTCTTCTTCCAGACACTCACCCGAGGAATCCGAACCATATGTAGTGAGGATCAGTCCTGCCACACACAGCCATTTCTTGGATGCAGAGAAGCTGAACAAGCGGCCAGGGCTCCTCTGACACACACGAGGCCATGCGGAGAAGCGTCCCGTAACGTGACGGCACCTGGCTGGTTCCACCATACAGATGGGACGCAGAGGAAGAATTTCTTGAAGCAACATTTGTACATTTGGAGTTGAAATGCAAAATGCAATCGCCAAAAACATTAGCTATTTTGGAATAGATTGGGACAGGGAAAACATCTGTCATGAGATTAAAAAACAAATTTTTTCTTGAGACAGGCCTGCCTCTGTCACCAGTGCTGGAGTGCAGTGGTGCGATCACAGCTCACCGCAGCCTTGACCTCCCGGGGTCAAGTGATCCTCCCACCTCAGCCTTCTGGGTAACCAGGAACACAGGTAGGCACTACCAGACCCGACTAACTATGTAGTTTTTGTAGAGATGGGGTCTCACTGTGTTGCCCAGGCTGGCCTCAAACTCCTGGACCCAAGTGATCCTCCCTCCCGGGCTTCCCAAAGTGCTGGGATTACAGGCATGAGCCACCAAATCCAGCCTCTGTCATGAGTGTTATAAACACAGTACTTGAATTTTTTCCAACCTCTTGCTATCCAGCCAGCTTCCCCGGCTGTGGCAAGGGTGATGCTGCTGCTGTTGTCTCTTCACGAAGGGCGGGGCAGATGACAGGCACACACCGTACCCAGGGAACGACTTGGCTCTACCAGGAGATGCCTCAGCTGAAGGAAGTCCTCAGAGCCCCTCGAATCTGCACACCTGAGAGAACCAATCCCACTCAGTCAGCAGTTCATGCCACAGAAGCAGGTGCCAGTAGACATGCCTGCCTCTCCTCAGGGGTCCTGGCCGAGAGACCCCACACCAGGACGTGTAGAACAGCAGAGAGTCACGCTTTCTTCTTTCTCCCTGCTGCCCGGGGGTCTCTCTTAGGGTGCTCGTCAGAGATGCACCTCTGTCAAGGGATGACTTTCATTTATCTGAAATGAAGTTTCTGCCCGTTCCTTCTCAGCAAATAGAAGTTTTCAATGAAGAAAACTTCACCCCAAGACTCTGGGCTCAAGCGTGTCCCGACCTCCATCTCCAAGTACAAAATCTCCTCTCAGCTCCAGGGCACCTTGGGGCAAGCCAGGACCCCACTCACTGGTCCCCAAAAACACCCCAGGCCTGAAAAAAGTGTCTGCTGTGTGGGCGAATTAAGGAAGCAACGTGCGTTTGTTGAGTCCTGCCAGCTAACTATAGATAAAACACGCTTTCTGAGAGCTGCAAGTGCTACTTATCTGCATGCCGGCATTCTCACCATCATCAGACATTATACGGTACGACTTCAGCAGGTCCTGTGACCCCACAAATCCAGGATGCATGAAGAGAAAGTGACTGCTGCTTAGTAATTAATCACATAAATACTGTAGCTTTCACTTGGGCCTTGTTTGGTAACACTGCACAAGCCTAGGCTGTATGTGAGAATCTCCAAATGCTGTAGAAATTATCCTGAACTTCATTTCCTCATTCATTCATTCATCTCCCAAATATTTAATACCTACAGTGTGCCATGCAATGGACAGAGTACATAAAACAGAAATCCTACAAACAGAGAAAGCGCACACGGAACAGACATAATATCGCCAAAATGTTTGCTGCATAAAAGATTTAAAAAGTTGTATTTTAACTTAAAATCTTTTAAAAGCTGGAAATAAAGGGATGCTTAATTCAATGACTCCAGTGATTTTCTTAAATCACCACATCTGGGTAAGCAATGGAAAACAAAACGGGACAGGCCAGGTACCTTCAGGACAGGAATGACTGCGCTGTCTCCTGCCACAGGTTTCAGGCTTCAGAAGATGCTAAGATCTTTCTATCATCCTTAAAGCTGTATTTTTTTCCGACAATCTTGCTTTCTAAAATAATGGCTCAGTCCCGAAGAGGCTTGCCGTTAATTTAAGACGTCTGAGGTTTTCTTTTTTTTGAGACTGGGGGGGCAAACGACCTACCAGAAGATGTATGTATGTAATAAGCTCAAGTTATTCCAGAGAAGTTCGTACACACGTTACGACTTTCTGAGGTCAGTGAGCTGCGGGCATCCCTCCAGGAAACACTGAGGCTTCCTGTGCACTAACTCACATCGCGTCAAAAATACCGAGCTGCACGGAGGAAAGCAGAGATTCCTGGTGCAACATGTAATGTGATAAGATTTTGATGGTTTCACTAGCTATTTATAAATAACAATGTTGATAGTACAAACTTTAATTTGTGGAAACATCTTTTCTAAAAGATCTTGCCCATCCTTTATTAAGTGGCAATGATTAAGAATATTCTTTATTTAGAAGGCAAATAAAGTAGAATATATGCAATCCTATACTCACTGATACATTATGAGAAGTAGAGCTTGTCAAGATCTCTGCTTTGCAATACCAACTCTTAAAAGAATCAAACCTCTGTTTATGTCAGCATGTGTGTAATTCAAGGATTTTTATTATAACATGTTTATGAAGAGACATGCATTGGTACCATATATCCCAATTACAGAGGGAAGATGAGAATATCTTAGAGAGAATTGGGGGGCGGGTACTTGCTTCATTTTAAATGAAAAAAGGTCAATAATCAAAGTGCAAAACCGCTTGAAGAACGTGATCGTATTACAGGGTAACTTGCAGAACAAAGCAGTCCAGACAGGCAAAACGACTGGCACAGAGAAACCCGAGTGAGTGAAATTACATTTAATTCAATATCGCAGTATCCATTCACTCAGGAATATGCATTTCTCATCGACCGCAGGCCAGGCACTGTCAGGTATGTGGCAATATCAGAACACAAAACCTGAAACCTCTGCACCCTCGTGGCACTTCAATTCCCAGCCAGGTATGCTGGCTCACGCCTGTAATCCCAGCGCTTTGGGAGGCTGAGGTGGGACATAGCGAAACTCCATTTCTACAAAAAACAAAATTAACTGGGTGTGACAACATGCACCTGTAGTCTCAGCTACTCAGGAGACTGAGGTGGGAGGACTGCTTGAGCCTGGGAAGTCAAGGTTGCACTGAGCTCTGATTGCACCACTATACTCCAGCCTGGGCGAGAGAGACCCTGTCTCAAAAACATTCAAATTCCCACATAATAATTTTTACAACACTAATATACCATGCAGCCATCTCCCTGATAAGCTCACTTACTTACTGGTCAAGGCACAGAACGTGAAGATATTATGAGGCACACACAAGAACTAAACCTGCATGAATTTTTATCTTTTGCTAAAATGAGATTTGAGTGAACTAAATAAAACCACCATGAGTGTTCAAGGAAAATAATTTTCAACTGAAGTGAAACAAAAATTACGATCTATGAAATGGAGCCAAAATAATGACGGGAACTAAGCTTACAGCACGAAAGGCTCATATTTGAAAAAAGTAAGGTCTCGGGTCCATAATCTAAGCTTCTATCTTCAACTCAAAGCCAGCAAAAATACATCATAATGAGCACAAATCAAAGAAACTGAAAACAGAAAGGAGAAAACTCAAGTCACACCAAACGCCCCTTGGGAATATAAAAATTCCCAAGGAATCTACAACTGTCAGTCCTAGATCCAATAGCTGAGTTTAGCCAAGTCACAGCACACAGTCAAATCTTACTCTACATACAGGCAATTCGTATTTGGGACCTACATTTTAAAAACCACACACTCACAGTAGCTGTATAAAGAGCACGTAGGTATAAATCTAACAAAGCACGCAGAGGATGGGTATGAAGAAAACCACAAAACGCTGAAGAAAGAAAAGAGCTACGTCAACTGAGCCACAAGTCCAAGGAGAAGCGGCAACATGGTCAAGACGCCAACTCTCTCCACATTGACCAATAGACTTACCATAATTCCAGCATAAACCCCGCCAGGACACCGACCTGCAGACTTACAAATTCCAGTATAAATCCCGGGAGGACACTGACCTGCAGACTTACAATTCCAACATAAATCCCGCCAGGACTTTCTGCAGATAAGACAGGCTAAAAGTTACATGAAAGGGAAAGAAACAGAAGACAATCAACATTCCAATTAAAAAACTGGCAAAAATTGGACAGACACTTCAACGAAGGGGATGGACATAAGCACTAGGAAACTAACAGAACTGTCCACAAAAGAGTGGCAGTCCTACTATACATAAATTTAAAAAACAAAACTACAAGGAAGAAACAAATGGAACCAAGGGCTACAAAGATTATCTTATAGTTGGCAGAAAACCATGGAGGCGTTCCTTGCGTCTTTCTCTGAGAGCGCCACCTGACCACCCAGGAGACATCGCTGGCAGACCCAGAACCGGTGGACACTAACCACAGCTTCCACACTGAGAGGAAGGAGTCATTTGAAGAACATCCAGAAACATTCCTTCGGCTCTTACCCTTCTGCTGCGAAGCACTGAGTTACGTTTGACGGCCTCTACACGCACACCGAGGTCTGCATTTATAATCCACTTTTTAAATCTTTCAGGACAGGACAATCCTCCTTTATCCCCTACCGTTTTCATCACGGTTCTATACAGACCTCAAAAACTCGGCCGCCTACATCAGATGTTTTGTCTAAACACGTTACTGTGACTTACCCTAAATTTACAACCATTCATTTCAATTCCAAGTACAAAGACTCATTTCCACAGTAATTATTTTACTCAGAAGTTAAATTCCAGCTTCCTGATCACACTTGAAGTCAACTGCTTTCAACTTCTGCATTACAGATACAACTGGTCTAATTCTGTAAACAGAGAGGATTTCATGGAAATACTCTATCTCACGACATGTGCAGGCATCACCTGCAGCCTTCAATCCAACTCCCTGCCACCCAGAGCATGAAAGAGCAACAAAGAGTATTTATCCCCATCTCCTTAGGCTGGGGACCCACAGCATATCACTCACTGTCAAATCACTGTTGCGCAAAAATCAGTTCCAACGCTCCATGGAGAATAAAGGCCATGCTGGAAGCCGAGGCCAGCCATCCGCTGATACCCTGCTTCCACGGAACTATTCCAGGCGCGAACCACCTGCAAGTCCTGGGGGACAAAGCCAGCATGCAATGTTGCCGTCAGACCTGCGAGTAGGATCCCCTAGCATGGCCATGTTAGTCTGAGAGAGTGAGGACGGGACACGGAAGCTGCAGGATGACCATGCAGAGAAGCACCCACAGGCTCCGTGACCAAGTCACAAGTAAGATGAGATGCTTCCTGCGTTGCCATGGTGTCACTTTACCACTAAAAATTTAGTACATCTTCCTTTTTCCTAAGAAAGCACAAGGCCTGAGTAACAAGTAACCACTAACCTGGTTCTTTTCAGCCTCAGAAGGCAACAGCTGCATAAACCAAATCACTAGAACATCACACTCTATGGCTACATCACAGCTTTTATGGCATGTCAAACCCTCAGCTCCAAGCGGCAGTGACCCCAAATGGTACTGAAAGAACAGCTGAGCTCTTCAATCTCCATTTCTCAACACTCAAAGCCGTTTCTATATGAGCTCATGTAACTGTGCTAGGTTCATTCATTCATTCATTTAGCAAAATTGTCGTGAACCCGCGGGATCCCCACCCTGCCCTCCGAGGGATACTGTTCCGCTGGGACAGTAATGTCCACCCCAACATTACTGCAGCCCAGCACTCTTCCCGGAACTGGGCACACCTCCCCAAAAGAAAACCATGCAGAGAACGGCCACACGTCCAGTCATGTTCGGAGGAGCAATTCCAATCGCTGATGTTTTAAGGCAACAGACTAATAACTGGCACCTCATCAATACAGAGTTACTAACTTTCCAGCAGTGTCTCCAGTCCCTCTACAAAGACATACAGATATATACACAGGAGCTATCTTAGGAGTTAAAAAGACGCTGTTCAGGGAAACAGGAGAAAGCAAAACATTCGAGGAATGGATGGGGGAATGTCCACCTTCTACTGCCAATTTGTGTCTCAGTGATCAAGCCAAGGTTCTCAACCTTTCCAATTAACCCCCTGCCTGAGGCTCTGGGCTGAACCCCAGCTGTACTTCCTGGCAATAAACAACCTGCCCAGCTGTGAGTCCTGTGTGCACCTGACACCAGTGGAGATGGAGCCACCTGCCCAGCTGTGCTTCCTGTGGGTGCCCCTGACGCCACAGGAGATGGGGACCACCTGCCCAGCTATGCTCCCTCTGGGTGCACCTGAGACTAGTAGGATCCTGCTGCATGTGCCTACACTGACAGCTGCTGCCTCACCTCCTGCTGTAAAAGCCCCTTTCAGAGGTAACAGCACAATGGGGCAGGTTTTTTTCCTGGAGAAGTAAAGAACCTGAGAAATCCAGAGATTTGAGAAATCCAGGTGATTAGGAACACAGGTGACAAAGAAAAGGAGGCTGTGACATCTACACATGACATTTGGCAGCACGAGAGTGTACTGGTATTCCCAGAGCCGCCTCGCACTGCATGGCACTGACACGTTTCCCACGCTTGTTACCTTCGGACGACACATTCAAGTAACCTTGACTTGCTAGGTTGCAGGTGGAGAGAGACTCCTGGAGACCACCAGGTGGAGCCGAGCCTCCATTATCTCCTGCTCGCAGGACTTCTGCATGAAGCTAACGTATCCAAATGTGCGTAAGATTTACGAACAGCAGAAAAGCTCCCTCCAAAATCTTCTGAGAGGGAAGCTGTGCCGTGTCAGGGGTTGGGACAGCAGCAGCAAGGGAGGTCAGCACGAGGCCTCGGGAGACGCAGCCGGGAAATCTCGTGTGTAGCCCTGGGGTGTGAGGCTTCCAACTGTCCATGTGGCTCCCACAGCTCAAGTCCAGCATGTGGTCATGGCCCGGGGCAGGGCCACTCACAGAGCACAGTTCATCTCAAATGTGATGGGGGCGCTGAATGATATGCCAACATGCCGGAAGAGAATCGCCAGAACTCACATGCAGAAGGCATGGATCAGGCCACTCCCAGTAATACGCAAGCCCTCACCACCCTGCAGCTGCCTCCTTCCCGCCCCTACACACAGCGGCCTCCTGGGACATCTTACTTCCACCCTGCAGCTGCCTCCTGTCTCCCCACAGTGGCCTCCTGGGACAACATCCTACTTTCCGGCCACAGCCTGGAGCCCCCAAAGCATGGAGGGGCTGAGCAAGCCACACAGCATTCCCCCTTCACACCTGGGAGGTCAGCCCCTCACTGAAGTGCGCCCGCCAGCTGTGCACGATCAGAGGTGTGAGGTCACGGACCTGGTCACCCGCTGTGCACAATCAGAGCCGTGCGAGGTTACAGACCTGGTCACCAGCTGCACCTAATCAGAAGCTTTTGAGGTTACAGGCCTGGTCGCCGGCTGTGCACGATCAGAGGTGTGTGAGGTTATGGACCTTGTTACCCACTGTGTCCAATCGGAGTCATGCGAGGTTACAGACCTGGTCACCAGTTGCACCCAATCAGAAGCTTTTGAGGTTACGGGCCTGGTCACCCGCTGTACAGAATCAGAGCCAGGCAAGGTTACAGACCTGGCCACCCGCTGTGCGCGATCAGAGGTGTGTGAGGTTACGGACCTGGTCATCCACTGTGTCCAATCGGAGTCGTGTGAGGTTACAGACCTGGTCACCAGTTGCACCCAATCAGAAGCTTTTGAGGTTACGGGCCTGGTCGCCGGCTGTGCACGATCAGAGGTGTGCAAGGTTATGGACCTGGTCACTTGCTGTGTCCAATCAGAGCCATGCAAGGTCACGGACCTGGGTCACCCGCTGTGTGCGATCATAGGTGTGCAAGGTTAGGGACCATGTGTGTGCGCTGATGGACCTGGTCACCAGCCAAAACTCCTGACGTTTCCAGTGTCATCCCACCTTCCTTCAAAACTTGAAAAGTCTTTAGATATTGCCCAAAAGCTCGTCCATCTTTGAAAATGATATGCGTGCACACATGTGAGTTTGTTCCTGCACATTCCTTTCAGTACCGACGACTGAAGATCGAAGGTTAGAGCATTCCAGCCCAGTGCCCATGTCCCATCCCACCTGCGAAAACTTGAGCACAAGCATCCCCCCCCTGAAGCTCCCCGAACCCCGTGGCAGGCCTGGGACTCAGGCCCAGTGTCCCGTCAGTTACACCGAATAAAATGTAATTCAACACTGGCCATGTGCCCTATGCTTTAACGTCTGTATTTTAAGAAGATTGACCAGTCTTGACCTAAATCAAAGCCGACACTGCCCAAATTGACTCTGACCCCAGCTTCATGCACAGGCAGCCATCGCCTGGTCGTCAGGGTGACCAGCAGCCTGGGCACAGACAGGACCAGCGCCGGTCCCTCCCTGCACCTTAACCAGGCTTCTGAGCTGCTGTCCATGACCAGTGATGGTGACACCCAGAGCAGCTTTCCAGGAAAGCAGTAAACCTTTCAGGTCGTCACCTCACGAGGATGGCCACGTATAAATCAACCGCCTTTGTTACATGCCCTGCCATTCTCAAAGAAGGGATGGGTTAAGCTTCTTCCTCCTCCACATGCCCAACACAAGGCACACCTGCCCCAGCAGGAGGCTCATCTACTTCATCCCAGGAAACTCACACAACCCACAATCAGAGGCCGCGCACAATCAGAGGCCGCGCAGAGACCACAATCACAGGCTGAGCACAACCAGAGACCGCACACAACCAGAGTCCTCAGAGACTGAGCTGAGGCCACAGAGGCTGCACAATCAGACCACACAGAGACCGTGCACAGAGGCCACACACAATCTCTGCAACCTCATCAGAAACTGTTTCTGAACATTCACCTGAGGCCATCAAGTTTAAATGAGTGGCCCAAGGTTTTAAAAGACAGGAGTTCTCTGAAGGCAGAGTCCGTGCATTCCACCATCAGCACCATTTGTGCCTGTCACGGTCAGGAACTGCAACCATGTCTCGGGGTGCCCTTGCAGCGCAGGGCGCTGGGTTTCTCCCCCCTTTCCAAGCCCGGGGCGGCTCCTGGCGACCCAGCGCCTCTGCTCAGCCAGGAGCCCCCAAGGCCTTCCTCCCTCACCCCACAGGGGAGCTCCTGCAGCCGGGCTTTCTGGCTCATCACTCTGATTCAGTCACTTACACCATCATTCCAGGCTGAAAATCTCTTCTGAAAATATCCAAATCTTACCCAGGTCAGGCTCCATCTTTTCCCCAGAGCTCCTCACCCGCTCCAGAGCAGCAGCTCTGGTGCCTGTGCAGCCGGGGCCAGGCGAGGCCAGGGGGCGGATCCGCAGGGTCAGAGCGCCCAGCCCCTCTGTGTCCCCTTACTCCCTGCTCCCCGGCATTAATGCCCTCCATCCTCGATTTCCTGATAAGCAAAAGCGGGTTAAATTCTAACAGTGCTAACCGAACTGGATCACTTAACACCGCGTCTGGCCCAGAATACCCCTTGATCAATGACAGGTATTGCTGCGCTGTTACCACTGCGCTGGTTCTGGGTTTCCTGTGAGCCCTTTAGGCTCTTTGCGGCAAGGACCACTCAATGGTCCGGTCCAGACCTTTCTGTGGTGGATGGACAGGTGAGTGGTCCATGCACACGTGTGATGCTGAATGGGATCGTGCAAAGCTGGCCCTGCGTATTGTGGTCAACGTAAGAAAAAAGTCGCCCATGCTTGCTTGCTGCTGCCCTGCGGTGTCCAGAAGGAGCCGCTTAAAGGCAACTGCGCCGCACCTACCTTCTTGGAAGGAGACGGCAAGACCAGACTGGCTGGAGCTGGGAAGTTGTGCGCTACAGATCAGGGCTGCGTAACCCAGGGAAGGCATCACTCGAAACACGCGCTGGAGAGCGACCACTCTGACCCGACCGTCCACCTCCAGGGTCAGCCACCTGGCTCCTCTTGATGTGTCACCCTGATCACCCCTCACAGTACATGAGTCTTTTGACTTCAGCCTGTCCCAGGTACAACACCGACTCCCACCTCCCACATCCTGAACCGGCCTGTTCCGGGGATTGCTGTGGACATAGTTAGACAAACGGGCCCAATACATCTAGTGGCATTTCCTGGCAAGGACACTCACCATACTTGACCATAAAACTCGGGTCTACTGGTTTTTCGGAGGGACTGTAATTTACTTGTGGCATGCATGGATACTGATTGACCCAGGGAGGGGCACGGAGGAGGCTGAAGGAAAACCCATGGTGACTGCGCCAGGCATTCCCGCACACACCAACATCTTCAGACTAGGGCGGCGTCCTAGTCTTACAATCAAACCGAAGCCCAGAGAAACGAGGGAGCTTGTCCAAGACCAGCAACAGGTATGTGGGCAGCCGGGATTCAACTAAGTCCTTCCCTGGATTCATCCGCGCTGCTCCTCCCACCCACACCCCGCCATGGCCCCGGATGGACACAGCAGGTCTGAACATCCGGCACCCCAAACGCAGAGTAGGGAGCAGAGCCGGCTACCGCGGTGGAAACTCAGGCAGCGCACTCCCCTTCTTGCCAATGCCTCAGGACTCTGTGCGGTAAGGGCTGCAGATGTGACCTCACTCTGCGCCAGGAGATCTGGGTGGCAGGCAGCCTTTTGGAGAGTGCTCGTCCAGACAGGATAGGGGCATCTGATGGGGCTCTTAGGCTGATCCAGGAGACACAGGACACCTGAGAGGAGGACTGACAAACCCCACAAAGTCGCTCCCAGCCTGGAGAGCACCTTGGAGAGGACGCGGCGGCCGCGGGCTCCTCCCACCCCAGGCTTCGGCCTGTGAAGCAGCTTGGAGAGGACAGGGCCGCCCCAGGCTCCTCCCAACCCACACTTCGGACGGGTCTTGCTACAGCCTGTGGTGCTAGTTCAGGCTAAACAGCGCGAGGAAGCTTCCCAGGGCAGGAGCTCTCCTTACACAGCAAAAGCGGCACAGGCGATGCAGCAGGGCGTACTTCAGCCCAGGGCTCAGGAACCAGGGGGTGCAGCGCGGCCTGCAGCAAACCAGACACATCAGAAGCCAAGGTCCCACTTTTACATTCAGTGACATCGAACGGAGAGTTATTTATCTGTAGCAATCGCCTTCCTGGGGGACCCGTACAACCCGCAAGACCACCAACACTGACCGAGCCCTTCCCAGGTCCTGGGGGCTACCCCACTTTACACGCACGGTTCCATTCACAAATCTATGCGGGGCAGTTGTTAGCCCCAGCTTAGAGATGAGGAAAACGCTGCTGGAAAAGCTAAGTGAGAAAATCAGACTTCAACACACCTGCCGTCTACAAGACCACTACTACTCTATGTGCTAGGGTCTCAAGGGTTGGGTGCGTGGCATTTTAAGTGACTAATGATAGGCGGTTTTCTTCTCTCCTACACCTGTTCAGCCTGAACATGCACGTACATGCTCTGCTGCAGGTGCACTGCCGTATGTGGACCAGCAACGCTCTTTCCTGCCTCGGGTTCTCGTCACTGCCTTCCGGAAAATCTCACCTGCTTTACAGCCAAGCCAGGTAGGCCTGGTCAGCCGCACAGTGAAACTCCTGCAGTGTCAGAGCTAAGTGCTGGCTGAGACTTTAACAGCGAAGACAGCGGAGTAATGGGGATAAACTGAACACATCTGTATTGTAACGCAGACGAAAAGTCTAGAAGCAAAAGAAGTTGACACCCCTGAGCGCGCAGGCGACTGCGTCTGTGATGTTAATAGCAGCTTGCTGTTTCCAGCGCCTCCGTGTGCCAGGGTTTCCAGTCAGCGTTTGTGTTTATCTGCTGCTGGGCTGCCTGATCAAAGCTCTGCAGAGATCAGGGATATCTAAATTGACCCAGTATCTGCAGGCTGGCTGCTCAGAGGCCCTGGTGTGGAACGGCCAGGACATCGCTTAGTCATATGGGGCACAAGCACCTCACTTGCCACTCCTAACTTTCTATTTCATCATACCGTATTTTATCCTGAATATTGACCATAGCAAAGTCATTAGCCTTTGAGATGCATTTGAAACATCAACTTGCTTTGTTCAAGAGGTTTAAGACACACGTAAGTCTTTCTTGCCATGCTCAACACACACAGCCGGCCGTTTCTGAAGTCAGTGTTTCTGGAACAAAAGCCTCGGCCTGCCCCAGTGAACATTCACACTGAGCACACTGTCGCGAGGCTGCTTGGCCAACCAGCAGGGGGCAGGAAAGAGCTGCAGGGGCCACGTGGGGTCCCTGCAAAGGCGCCTCACTCCCTCAGTCAAGCGCGGTGCCTCCTGCCAATCCAGCGGCTTCCTCCAAGGGGAAGAGGCCTCTTCAGCTGCTACTGCACTGATTTCAGACGGCTCAGCCAATGGGGCAACAGATTCAACAGAGTTCTATGTTGTTTAAGGAAAACTTCTGTTACCAGGCAACCTTAGTACCATATTCAACCTAAAATAACCAACAACATTGTTTCCAAAACAACATGCTACTAGTGCCTTATCCTTCAATGCTGCTTAAACACGGAAAATATGAGGAAAAAAGAGCATGGCACTTACTTCTTAAAAAATAACACCTCTTCCAGGTTCATTTTACCCCTATCATAAAGACTTAGAACTGTGGATTCCCTACAGGAATGTGGAGTGGGGTTGGATCCCCACACTGACCCAGCCTCACCCCAGGTCAGTCATCCCCCCACCACGGGGTTCACACCTCTCCAGACACTGTCACCTCAACAAGGAAAGGTGGCGTCTCTGAGCTCTCTTCGCAGGGAGCACCCGAACGGGAGCTAGAGACACAGACACACCCACAACTGCTTTAAAATCCTGAAACGCAATACGTATTTCAAGACTTCATTATTAGTTACTTAAAACTTTAAGAACAAAGTGAGCCTGGTTTTAACCTCTCTGCCACAATAAACACCGTGTACATCCGTCTTCTACCGTTTGTTCCTTCTCCAGCAGCTGCTGCCTGGCTGGCCGACTGCAGAAGAGGAGCATCTGGTACTCCCGGGAGGCCCTCGGTAAAAGCGTGAGCACCACGATCACGTCTCAGGACGCCACACATGTTAGGGTCGCCTACAGACCGCCAGTGCCAATGCCTGGAAGGCACTGAACGGGCCTCCTGCTCTTTGTAAATGTCAGCCTTAAGCTATGTTGTGTTGAAAACTTTTAACTGCAGTCCACACATTCTTATGGAAAATTAAGTTTGCAAGGTTGAAGGGTTTTCTGAAAGTCGACTTCTAATCCTGGAAGGAAAAAAAAAAAAGGGCCAGATGTGGTGCTCACGCCTGTAATCCCAGCAGTTTGGGAGGCCGAGGCGGGCAGATCGCTAGAGCCCAGGAACTCGAGACCAGCCTGGAAAACATGGCAAAACCCCGTCTCTACTAAAAATACAAAAATAAAATTAGCTGGTCATGGTGACATGTGTCTAGTCCCAGCTACTCAGGAAGCTGAGGTGGGAGGATCACCTGAGCCCAGCAGGTGAAGGCTGCAGTCAGCGAAGATTTGCATCACTGCACTCCAGCTTCGGCGACAGAGACCCCGTCTCAAAAAAACAAAAAGCAAAAACTGTATAAATCATTACAGAAGGGAGCTGGCTGGGCACGGTGGCGCATGCCCGTAATCCCAGCACTTTGGGAGGCCAGGGTGGGCAGATCACCTGAGGTCAGGAGTTTGAGACCAGCCTGGCCAATATGGCAAAATCCCATCTCTAATAAAAATACAAAAATTAGCCAGGCGTGGTGATGGGTGCCTGTAATCCCAGCTACTTAGGAGGCTAAGGAGAATCACTTCAACCTGGGAGGCAGAAGTTGCAGTGGGCCGAGATTGTGCCACTGCACTCCAGCCTGGGCAACAAGAGAGCAAGAGTCCACTTCAAAAAAAATAAAAATAAAGGGAGCTAATGTTTTCATTTAAGGGAAGGGAGAAGAACATTCAGTATTTATACATCTCATGCACACATCTACAGTGCCCTAAAGTATTCAAGATACACATTCCTACAAATATAGCTCAAAACTACTCACCAAGTTGCATGCTAAAAGCACATGCATTGGAAGAATGCTACATTATAGTTTATGAGCATCTGTATCCAACATTTTAGCATACTGGCAGTTTTCCCTTCAGGTGCTGTATGCCTAAATTATTACATGTTTAGTCATTCATTTTAGAATTTATGACTTGCTTTAGACAGAAGAAATATATTTAAATGTAAGCTACTAAATTAATGACTTAGGGGAAAAATTACTAAATTAACTTGGAAATTAAACTTTGCAAACTGAATTTGTTGGACGTCATGTAAGCTAGATGACCAGTTTTTTAAATTGTTGTGTTTCCCTCGAGGATGGAAGTCTCCTCTTTTCTCTCATCCACTGTGCACACCACTGCAGCCCGCGTCTCTCGTCCACTGCACCACAGTGCGACCTGCAATTCACCCTGTACCACGCCTTCCACACCTTACCTGAAAAGTCACTAAGTATAACCAAGAAGGAAATGAAAAGCAGATAAATGACCTCCACCCCCACATCCAGCATGCAAATGTTAAACATTCATCAAAGTAAAACCAAAAACCCATGTTAGCTCACGATCGTAACTGGTAGAGTTATGTGCATGGCAATTTTAAAAGTCTAGTCAAGTAAACACCTAATTACAAGTCTCAAATACAAACTTTATACAAAAAGACATCTGCAAACATCGACAGTACGGAGAGGACTTCACTCTGCATCCAGCCTGTCCTGGAAGCCACGGCCAAATGCCAGGTTGTAGAGATCCGAAAAGCAGGAAAAAACAAGTGTTGAAGTGTATACAGTGTCAGCAATGTACAAATTTGACGTAGGATGCTCAGAAACCTTGAATTTCCAATCAGAAAACAGGAACATGAGCAAGTTCCCCAGCAGCGCCCACCTTCTGCCTACGGCACGTGTAACAGTTACGCTGGCCACCTCCGGGGGGACAGAGGCTTCCTGGTCACATTCGCTCTGGCAGCCGCACAGCTGGCCCCACCACAAACACCTGGCTAATACTGAAGAACCACTCGCTCCCTGGGCTTTGCTCACTCTAGCCAGGAGAGCGTATTTACAGAGTACATTATCGACTGAGTCCTCGTTCAATGCGTCAAGCTTGTTGAAGGCAGGGCAACCCCATTCCTGGCCCAATTAAGTGAAGCGAGCAGAGCAAATGACCCCAGTTGGACGGCACTCAGTCACGACAACAGTGGCCACTGTCCACAGGGCGCTGGCTTCGTGCCGGGAACAGTTCCAAGCATCTTCTCTCTGTCCGAGGAATATGCACTGCAACCCTGTGGGGCCATTTGCAATGTCCACCCGAGTTCTGGGTAGCCAAATCCAGGCTGTCTGTGGGCCTCGCCACGTGGCCGTCCACGTCCCCTGCAGACCAGACCTCACTGCAGGGACCGCGGGTTCCAGGGCTGCCTTGAGGCACATGCTCCCTTCGCCATCTCCTCCTGGCACCCGACACCAACCCTCACCACTGCTGCCAACACTTGATTTTCTCATGGCTCCTGAGGGGCCTGTTCTTTCTGCCCTTCCCTGCTCCCGGCTCGGAGGATGCCCACATCAACGGCAACACTCACGTATCCGTGCTCCCGCGCCCGGCTTGGAGGATGCCCACATCAACGCCAATGCTCACGTATCCCTGCTCCCGTGTCCGGCTTGGAGGGTGCCCACATCAACACCAACACTCACGTCATCACCACGCCTGCCATGGGGCTCAATGCCTAGGAGTCTCAATATCAGAATGTCAGATTCCTGTGCTTGTTGGAGAATTTATCCCCATTGTGGAAGTGAAGGAGATAAAATTCTAGGTGCCTGCAATAACCTCATGTCCACAACTAAGCAACTTCAGTAGTAGCACAAAACAAAAAAAGCGGCCGGGCGCGGTGGCTCAAGCCTGTAATCCCAGCACTTTGGGAGGCCGAGACGGGTGGATCACGAGGTCAGGAGATCGAGACCATCCTGGTGAACACAGTGAAACCCCGTCTCTACTAAAACTACAAAAAAACTAGCCGGGCGAGGTGGCGGGCGCCTGTAGTCCCAGCTACTCGGGAGGCTGAGGCAGGAGAATGGCGTGAACCCGGGAGGCGGAGCTTGCAGTGAGCTGAGATCCGGCCACTGCACTCCAGCCTGGGCGACAGAGCGAGACTCCGTCTCAAAAAAACAAAAAAAAAAACAAAAACAAAAACAAAAACAAAAAAAAAAAACAAAAAAAAAAACAAAAAAGCTTTAACTTCTTTTATACAAGCTAAATACAATTTAATTTTTACATCCACATTCTCATCAGCTCCCACCTGGTGAGTAGGCAAACAGTAATTTTCAAAGAAACAAATTGTTCCATAATTTTAATACTTAGCACATTATCACTATTAAGCAAGAATTATCCCAAAAATACATGATGATCTTGTTCTCACATTCAAAAATTGATTGTCACACAGTGAAATAGCACTTAATGCAAAGGAATGTTTCTTTTCAGAGGTTTCTGTTCTGGAAAAAAAAAAATTTCTGGCAAAGAGATAAACATTAATTATGTAACTATCCAAAATGCCTCCGGGAAAAATAATGTCATCCAATTAGTTCTTTAAAGTGTTACAAATGCAGCTGAGTTTTAATAGTAATTTGTCCATAATTATCAAAAGAATCTTTAAAACTCTTAATACTGAAATAACCATAAACGGATATAAAACGCAAAGCAGAACAGTTAACATTTGGAGTAGATTTTGGCCCATATTTTTAACATATGCATAGTTATTCACCTAGCTGAAGTATATCCCTCTCCTCCTAGGCTCTTCAAGACTGATTTTCAAACATAGACTGGCTTTTGGTACATGAAGGCAGCTTTAAAAGATGTCAGGATCGGGCCGGGTGCAGTGGCTCAAGCCTGTAATCCCAGCATTTTAGGAGACCAAGGTGGGCCGATCACTTGAGGCAAGGAGTTCGAAACCAGCCTGGCCAATATGGCAAAACCCAGCCTGCATTAAACATTTTTGTAATTAGCCAAGCGTGGTGGCTCACACCTATAATCCCAGCTACTTGCGAGGCTGAGGCAGAGGTTGCAGTGAGCCAAGATCGCACCACTGCACTCCAGCCTGGGCGACAAAGTGAGACTGTCTCGAACAAGAACTTAGCCCTCAGGAAAAGCTGTGAACACCCCCCCGCCGCCCCCCAAACCAACCCAAGGAATCACATGGCAATGGTTATCATCTGATTTTGACACAATAAAGTTCTATTCTCTCTGAACACAATGGTAAACACCTGCCATCAGCTCATGGAAACTCCCAGGACCCAGTAACACCGGACTAGCAAGATCAATGTGCCACGTATGCAGGGTTCAGCTGCAGAAAGTGATGGCACCGAGAATGGTGTGTGCTCAAACCAGATTCCTTGCTTTCAGGGTGGAGGGTCTCCCCGGGAAGATTATCCAGCGGGATGGTTTCCACTTCCACCATGAGGAGGAAATGGGGGGGTTTCCTGAGGGCACTGACAGGACTTGGGTCTCTGTCCCTTTGTCCTCTGTCCTGTTATGGGATGAGGGTGGGCTGAAGGCAGGTTTCCCCTACATCTTCCGGGCAGGAGAGATGGAGCTGACAAGTGGACGATGCTTTTTCCAAAACGTTCCCATGTTTATAACCTGTTATCAACCTGCTTTCCCTGGAGGAGATCAGTGAAGCAGCATCATTGATTCTCTTCCATTAGGGACAACCTGGTGGTACGGGAGGCAGGAGACGGCATCCGCCCTGGGTCAGCCTCCGCGGGTCTGAGTCAGTCACTTGTGCTTGGGCCTCAGCGTGCTCCTGTCAAAGGGGCGACCCCACAGACCAGTGACTTTCAACCAGAGTTCCAAGGAGGTTGCCCAAGGACAGCGAGGGGGAAGAGGAAGAAATCTGTCCAGGGAGGGGAGAAAGGAGGGGAGAAAGGAGGGGAGCGTGGAGAGGGGAGCGTGGAGAGGGGAGCGTGGAGAGGGGAGCGTGGAGAGGGGAGCGTGGAGAGGGGAGCGTGGAGAGGGGAGCGTGGAGAGGGGAGCGTGGAGAGGGGAGCGTGGAGAGGGGAGCGTGGAGAGGGGAGCGTGGAGAGGGGAGCGTGGAGAGGGGAGCGTGGAGAGGGGAGCGTGGAGAGGGGAGCGTGGAGAGGGGAGCGTGGAGAGGGGAGCGTGGAGAGGGGAGCGTGGAGAGGGGAGCGTGGAGAGGGGAGCGTGGAGAGGGGAGCGTGGAGAGGGGAGCGTGGAGAGGGGAGCGTGGAGAGGGGAGCGTGGAGGGGAGCGTGGAGAGGGGAGCGTGGAGAGGGGAGCGTGGAGAGGGGAGCGTGGAGAGGGGAGCGTGGAGAGGGGAGCGTGGAGAGGGGAGCGTGGAGAGGGGAGCAGAAGGGCGGTTTTCTGAGGAGGACCAAGTTGCTGAGGTGTCTTGGAGTCAGAGGTGGCAGTGGCTTGGGCTCTAGGCCCTCTGTTGCATAGTTTTAGGCTTTAACTATATTTGTGGACTCTTTAAAAGATTTAATTTGAAGAAAACCGGAGTTGGGGACACCTTGCTTCTAAAACACAATTTCTCAAGCCTAAGACTAAGTGCTAGGCATTGCTCATTCCGTTACGGTTGTTTCCTCCTATTTAAAATCAGCCGCACACCCCCAATCTCCCTTCAGTGTAAACACCACCTTTTCCGAAGATCTCAAACAGCAGAGCGAGCAGCCCGTGACCCCGGCCGTGTGCACGAGGAGTGAAGAGCAGACATGTGGAGAGGGCTGTGGATGACACGAGAGGCCGAGGCCCGGCACCTCCCTGCACCGCTGTGCTCCTCCAGGCCTAAAGGACATCCTCGCCTCTGGGGTGAACAAGCAGCACAAACTATCAACACTTATTCCAAAGGAACAGGAAGAAAATTCAAACGAACTTAACAGTTATCCCAACACAACACTGCAGCAGCCCAGAAACAGGAGGGCCAGGGAGCCTGAGATGGGCGGTTCCAATGGTGGGACATCAACGTTGGCATTAGGGCTTTTCGGCAAAAAAAAAAAAAAAAAAAAAAAAAAAAAAAAAGACGAAAAAGGTAACATGGGCCACCCGTTATTTCCTACCAGCGGAAAGACACCACAGGCCCCAGGATGCCAACGGCCTCCTAGAAACGAGCGGCGCCTCGGGTCTTCGCAGGGGCAGGCACGTGGTGTCCTCAGCACCCCCGCCCGGGACACACACACCACACTTGGCTCCCACACCTGAGGGGGTCTAGGGGAATGGCGGGAAGTCCCTGGAGGACAGGGCATCCTGTGAGGGCACTGCACGACTATGCACCTCAGAGGGGCCCCCGGGCTGGTGCTCTCTCCCCAAAGGATGAGCTAGTCCTGACCACACCCAGATCGCGGTGGCCTCCAAGCCGAGCGCCAACATCTCACGTCCAAAGGGATGCGCAGGTGCCTGGTGCGCGTGGAGCCCAAGCACCTGGCAGAGCTCAGGAGGAACCCAGTGTCCGGGCCCGGGGCTGGCACCAGCCAGGAAAGGCGTCCGGGGCACTTTCCAGCAATGGCCACAGGAAGTAACAACTCGAGGCCCATCAGGGGCTTCCTCACTATGCGGGTTTTCGAAGTGGAGACAGGTTCAGGTCTAGTGGCACAAACATCGACGGACCCCATGGAAATGCGGGCGCGGCCCCTCCATCCCACCAGCCTGCATGGCTCTCCTTTCTGCTCCCATCACACACGTCCCCACCCCGCCAAGCCCCTTCTTTTCCCCACTGGATTCATCAAATCAAACCTCACTGTCCTTGGCAAATGCGCCATTAATTTATTTACTGCCCATAACAAAAGCACACTCCAGTTAACATGACACCCCTGCTATGAAAGAACAGCCTTAATTCAAACATGATGCAGAGGAACGGGGGGGGGGGAGTCGAGGGTCGTTCTGGAATCGGCAGCTGTTTTCTGGGGAAAGCCTCTGTCCCACCCGAACCTGACACTCGAGCCACACTGTCCCCATGGTGTCTGAAAGCTCCATGAAGACAGGGTCACTCTGACCCCTTCACACCCACAACGCCAAAGAGGAGCAGGTATTCAGGAAAAGTCTCCTGCTCGTGATGAAGACAAGAATAATTCCTCGTGGTGCCCAGAATGTAAGGAGAAAACAAGGCACCATGTGGACGCCTTCCAGGTGAATTTTGGAATGATTATACCGAATGCCAGTCATCCTTTTTCAGAACAAAACCAATACCAGGAAACTTGTCGCCAGCAGAGACGGTCCCTTTGACGGCTTACAAACACACCTACGTTACGCTGAATTTATCTCAAGCCACCCTTTCTGTGCTAATGTAAAAAGTCTCCTTTATTAACCAGTAGCCTTTGTCTTCTGGTGCTTTTAAACAAAAGAGTCTACTGTAACACTCAGGCAGTGTCCAAAACGTCAAAGGGAAGCCTAGAATCCTCTTCCATGCATCTTCACTGCAAAGTATTTTGATGTGAGCCAAATCGTGCTATTCCTACACCTCCATAGGAAACTCAATGCTTCCTATCAAGGAGATGCAGCATGATTTCTGCTAGGCACAGAAACTGGTGGGGTAGGGTGGGGTGGGGATGGGTTTGAGGGAACATTACATAGAAAGCACACCCCGATAATCACCTGCATGAGAGCCACACTGGCCAGCAAGCCCCGGTCAGCTCAGTCTCTGCACAATCACAGGTGTGAGGCCTACACAGGGCAGACAACTGGCACTGCTGATCCCCCAAGGTCGTGGCCTCTGCCCCTTCTCTGCTGCCCATCAGTTCCAAGCTTCTGGCAACACCGTCTGCTGCCCCCACTGCCTGATCGACTCTTCGCGAAGAGCAAATGTTGCCAGGATAGCTTATGAGTACATTTGCCAAGACGGCAGCTCCGATTGACGCTGAAACCCCGTTCTCGCACCCCTGGCAGCTCCCCTCCCCCCGATGTGCACATGCTTGCAGCTCTGACCTCGCTCAGTGTCCACACAGGCTCCGTCCCCTAGAGAGCCCAATGCAGACTCAATGTTGAGTCAGAAATACACAAAGAGGGTGGATGGTTACGAGCTGCCTGCCTGTCCCCCAAAACACAGGTTGAAATCCTCACCCTCCATGTGATGCTGTCAGGAGGTCTTTGGGAGGTGATGAGTTCCTGAGGCTGGAGCCCTATGAATGGGTTTTGTGCCTCACAAAGGGGTCCAGCAAATCCATCACCCTCCCATTGTGTCAGGGCCAGAGAGAAGGTGTGTGCCAACCAGGAAGGAGCCCACACCAGAGCCCACCCGTGCAGCACCCTGATCCCACCACCTTCCAGCCTCTAGAACTGTGAGAAATTTGTTGTTCATAAGCCAGTCAATGGTATTTCGTTACAGCTGCCTGAGCTGCCTGAGATGACAATGCTTCACCGTCCTACGGAGACGGCTACTCCCCTCTCCCAGGAAAGAGGGGTTTAATTAAAATCCCTGTCTCTCCTCACCGCCACCACAGATCTCATTCCCCAACCAAGCCAACAGTTGCTAGGATTAAAGGAAAAGGAGGATCGTTTTAGACCAGCCCCTCCATGTCGGTCTGAAGCCTTTTACCTTGCCCACTTGCACGGTGGCCGTATCACCGGGTTCCCCCATGCCAGCTCTGCAACTGCACCGGGTCCCAGGCTCTGCGCAGACTTCTCCAGTGGCCCATCCAGCACACCCATTTCCCCTTCTCCTTTGCAGGTTGTCCTTTGATATCCAACCCCCACCCTTCTGCAACCCAAGGCCTTCCGATCCAGGCATTTGGGGTGAGCTCAGCTGTGCACTGGAGTCCTTGGCTCAGGTAACCCAGGCCCAAGCCGTTGGCACCAACGATCTACTGGCTGTGGGGTCTGCACAGCCACCAGCTGCCCCAGCCCCAGCCACACCAGGGCCTGGGAGGGGAGGCAGAGGAAGCTCTGAAGCTGCCAACAGCCGTGCGGGGACAGGGGCCCCTGGGATGAGGAGGATGCCATGGAAAGAAATTCAGAGAAAGAGCCCCAGGGCTGGACAGGTCATGCCCGAAGCCTGCACTGCTGAGTTTTCCAGGTTTCTGAACTCAATCGCTGACCCACATAGCACATGTTTCCTGAGTGCTGACCCCACGTGGCATTGGATACGGCTATAAAGCAGGACCCCCACCTTCCCCCTCCCCCCACATACACGGGGCCTCCGTCCTGGCGGGAAGTCAGGCCTGGGCGCTCAGCTGGCACAGCGAGCCTGGGAATGGGGCCGTTTCAGACGGACAGTGGGTGCAGCCTTGCCAAAGCCCAGCAGTCACCTGCACTGCCACAGCCAGGCTGAGTCCGGATCAGCCGCACAGAAACCTGACCCTCCCAAGGGCATGGCTGAGCTCATTAGTGACAGACACTGTCTCCTGCTTATCTCCAACACTTTCTCTGCATGTCTAGTTACAAATGGACGACGCAGTCTCGGAAGCACAGATCCCAGGCCTCCCCCTGCTCCTCTCCTTGGTGCCACTGATGGGAGGGGATGGTATGGCCTCAAGGCCGCACACCCACAGCCACCCTGCCGCTGAGACACGGGCCTTTGGCGGTTACTTCTGCCAAAGAACCTGCTCCATCTTGGAGCACACCATGGTGGGCGGGAAGCTCCACCCGGAGAAACAGCAATGCTTCTCCCCAGAGCCAACGGAGGGTACCCCCCACCCTGCATTCAGCAGCTTACTTACATTCTGGAAAACATCTGAATTAATGGGGAACACTAAAATGAAAAGGTCACGCAAGAAAGTTTAGAAGGCCGTGTGAAGTCTGTGAGTCCAAAGGTTTCTGAACCAAGACTGCTGGGGTCGACGAGCTTACAGGGAAAGTTTCCACACGGGCCTTCAACAAGCAACGCTCAGCAGAGAGGAGCCACGCTCTGGGCAGAACCTCAGACACCACAAAGTCACATCAGAGCCAACAGCAACTGAAATACAGCACTCTCCTAAGATGTGCGTGTTATCTGCATAAAGTTACTAGACACTAAGATGGGGGAAGAAAAGGATACGGTTAAGAAACAAATTTAAAGTAATTTCTGCATACAAAAAAATTCTATATCCACTGGCTTTCTTTCTGGGAGTAACAACTTTTATATAAGATGCACATCCCAGTTGGAAGGCGTCTGGGTTTTCCGTGGGCAGAGACAAGGGCTCTCCAGGAAATGTGAGCCCTTTCTTACTCGCTGAGCCGCATGCCCTGAGGCCATCCCGACCTGCCTGAGCACCTCCCTGCTCTGCCTCCAGCCAGCTCCTTCCGGCACTCACCCCACTGCTCCCAGAGCCTGCGCTGGCCCAGGATCTCCTCTTCTGCTGCTGTCAATCTTCTGCTGCCAAACTTTCACTTTAGGGCAAATAAGTTGGAAACTAAAAAGTTATAAGACCCCTTGGCTTTTTAAAAATTTGTCTTATCAGAAAACAAAGAATACTAATTCTACTTCCACGGTTTAATATGTTGCCCCCATCTGCAGGTTCATGGATATGTGTTTATATATATTTTTTAATCAATACTTATAAAAGCATGCACTGTTGGCTACATTCAGTTTAATTACGTTTGAATAAGTTTTAAATTCAGTGAATTCAGGCACTCAAAATTTAAGCCCTCTGACATCTATTAATCAAATGGAAATATGAGAGGTAGATATTACAAAAATCAAAAGTGTTTAATATAAATCCTGGACTTTTAGATATTTCCACAAATGTAATATATATATTAGTACACAAACTTGAGCATTTTCACAAATCTTTGAACTCAATTTCCATTCTTAACTTTTACAGGTAAATCAATATCCATATGTGATTAAGTAGCTCAAGCATCAGCTCTTAAAAACCACCAGAAATGCTGCGGGCCAATTCCACCGAGTAGCAAATAAGGGAACTGCACCCAACAACCCAGGTACCTCCCCCTGAGGCATCTGGAACATGAGGATTAGGAGCAGCCTTTGGTTTCTGAGGTGCCCGAGAGTGGGGACTCCTGACTTCCCAAGTCTAAGAAGGCATCAGCAATAAGGAAAACTGGTCAAAAAATCATCCCTGCCGGCTCCCTGCCACGGGCTCCTCCCTGCCACGGGCTTACACAGCTCTCACTTCCTCTCTGCTCCCCAAAGCCTGACTCCTGGTCCCAGCCCTGCTGCTCACTGGGGTGAGGCCGTGGGCATCACTGCACCTGTAAGGGGAGAAGCCAGTCAGGATACAGGATCCTGGCTATCCTGGCAGTGCTCAAGCTGATGCTGTAATTAACTTTGTAGTGAGTTACTTAATGCAAAGGTTTAACTTCTGAATAATTTAGATAGGTGTATTCTAACAGGGAAATCCTAAGCATAGAACACAGGCCACACCCTCACACAGATGCTATCTGGCTAGCAGTCTATTGTTTGCCCTTTCAATAGACGTTTTTAAAAGCTGTTTTCAGTTCATAGCAAAATCAGGAGGAAAGTAGAGTCCTCACGTATCTCCTTTCCCAGCACAGGCAGAGCCTCCATCATTCTCCTGCCCCCACCGGACCAGCACGTCTGTACAATCGACAGACCCGCATCAACACAGCACCACCACCGAGTCCACAGCTCACACGAGGGCTCGGCCTGCTGCTGCTCACTCTCTGGGTTTCACAGACACGGAACGGCATGGATCCCCCATGAAAGCCCCACCTAGAGTTGTTTCCCTACCCTACACATCCCCCTATGCTCCTCCCATTCATCCCTCCCTTCCCCAACCCCCGACAGCCGCTGACCGTTTTACTGTCTCCACAGCTTTGCCTTCTCCACACTGTCCTGTGGTTGGACTCAGACAGCAGGCAGCCTTTCCAGATTGGAGACTCACTTAGCAACATGCGTTTAAGATCCGTTTCTTTTCATGGCTTAGTGGTCCAGTTCTTTTTAGTGCTGAATAATGCCCCAGTTTCTGACATAACACAGTTTATCCATTCACCTACTGAAGCACATCTTGGTTGCTTTCTAGTTTTGGCAATTATAAATAAAGCTGCTGTCAACATCTGTGTGCACATTTCCGCATGGAAGTAAACTTTCAGCTCCTCTGAATAAACGTCCAGGACTGTGATGGCTCCTGTGGTCGGAGAGCTTAGTTCCAAGGAAACCCGCCACGCTACCTCTCACCACAGCTGCCCCACTTCCCCCAGCAATGAGTGAGGGTCCTGATGCCCACACACCCACCAGCACGTGGCGGTGTCACAGTTCAGGTTTTGGCCAGGCCGATGGGTGCACAGTGGCGCCTCGCTCTATGACATAAGACGCGGGCCATCTTTCCACATGTAGGTTTGCCATCTGTGTATCTTCTTTATTGGGTTATCTGTCCAGGTCTTTGGTCCATTTTTAATCAGGTTGTTCATTTTCTTGTTGAGTTTTGCGAGTTCCTTGCACGGTTTGGATAACATCCTTTATGAGATGAGTCTTTTACAGATGCGTTCTCCCCGTCTGTGGCCTGCCCTCTCATGCTCCTGAGACACTATGTTTATTTTAAAAAACATTTTAGACAGAAGATGGACCTCCCAGCCCACCACGGTTCTCATTTTGGCTGTGGTCACCACCCTCCCAGCCCTGGTTCCCACCTTTCCACGATCTTCCACGATCTGCTGGTCCTATGGGGGTCAACCCATACTAAGTCCCTAACATATCTCCAATGATGGCAACGTAAAAGCAGGCAGTTTGCAGGTAGGAAGGAGCTGATGGAGGCCGGAGCGGAGTGTGAAGGCCAGCAGCTTCATCTCCCGGGGACAGGCAGGCCTCTCAGATGTCCCTCTGTGTCACCTCCCAAATGAAGTACCTGCTTTGGCCGTGGGCAGGAAGCAGGACCTGGCCCAGATCCCAGATTTGACCTGGCACGGCATTTACAGGTAAGCCTCCGTAACCGGAAACTCTACTCTCTGGGGAGAATGCATTTTCATTATCAAGGCTTTTAGGCTTTTAATTAAGAAACCAAAGAGCAGTGCCTGGAGTGAGGATGCAGGGACTCTGCGTGACCCACACGCTCATTTCCACCTGGTGCAAAGGACCCTTGAGTGAGGGTGCAGTGCCTGCTCTGAGTCACCAGCATACCCGTCGTTTCTACGTAAAGAACCCTGTGAGTCTGTCCCAAGACTTTTTAGCCTAGACCTAAAAATTCACAGCCCAGGAAACCCTAAAGCACTTTAGGAACCTGAGGGGTGGGCCAAGGGGATCTCACAGAGTGAGGTGCTGTCTATGGGGCCAGCAAAGGGCAGTTGGGGCTTCCTGCAAGCACTCTCGGGAGGCCATGCACTGGCCCGAGGCTGGTTCTGCCTCCTGTCCTCAGTTCTCATGCCCAGCCATGAGGGCAGCCCTCCCCTTCCAGAGCAGTCCCTGGTTCCAGGCCCTAATGTCCATGTCCAGGCCCCTGGTGGGGCAGCTTCTACCCCAGGGAGGCTGGGACTGGAGAGAGCCTGGAGCTCTAGGCAATCCTGGCAACCACCTGCTTCCCGAAGTGGCTGCAAACTCCTGCTTCCAAAACCTGGCACGGGCTGTGTGAGGCCTGGAACGCGGGAGGCGCACTTCACGGGGTCCCTGCTCAGACACAAGAGCAAGGCTACGAGCATGGTCATCAAGTAAAATCACAGTCACTTAGACCTATGTGTGACTAGAAGTATATACACTATAGAAGTGTATATAGATGTGAATATATACATGCTTGTTTTCCTTTTATATACCTTACATATATATGTATATATGTGCATATGTATAAAACATGGATGATAAACCATAGTTAAGATTTCAAATCTCCCAAAGATCTCAAGCAAATTACTACCCTTAAATTCTAAACAAAGATGTAACATTTTACATTCTTGCAAACTAAACGTTCTCTAAGTATTAGCATTTTATTTTAAAAACTAAGAATGCATTGCACTCTCAATTTCTATTTTAAATAATCACTTTCACTGAGAGATTCTATGACTTGCTACACCTTGAAGATTTCCAATAGCTCATTAGTTTAACCATTAGGGAGTTCATTTTTAAATACAACCGCTGATTAAGAAAAACTGCTCTCTAGGACTTTCACTATTTTAAAGTGTAATGATGTCTATCTCTCTATACTCAAGAACAGAAAGATGCCCGTGCAGATTTTTCCAAAGCAATTCAGATGAGATGGTCTAGAAACAGTTTAAGACAATCATTTTCTAAAAAAAAATAAATCACATTTTCAAGGTCAGAAGATCAAGACCAAATTCTGAAGGGTCACCTTAAAGTTATTTCATGTGTTTGTAATTTGGGTGGAACACGACATCCTTAAAGATAACCAAATAATGCATCACAGCCCTTAAAACCCACAGCATAGTATCTCTAGTTTTAAATACACTTAATTTTGCCACATTTTCATTTTATAATTTCAAAATTTCTAAAGCTCCTAAAGCCTCAAATCGAGATAGAATTTGACTTTGGCAATTCCCAAGTCACAAGCAGGTTCTATGTCCACAGCTATTCGCAATGAGGTTTCTGACGGAAGCTTCTATGAACACACATGAAATCCCTCTGGACTGCAAAGGCTGACTCAACATGTCTCAGAATGAAAATATATACAGTTGTGATGGACAACAGAACAGATACTAATTACTAAACCAACGGGAAAGTCTACAGCACTTCTCATACAGAACGAATGCAAAGTGTTTGAAGAAAAGTCTTTCCAACTGAAAATATCAGAGCTGATTGGAACAAAGAAGATTCTGAAGATGGTCCTGGCTGCTTTACAAGACTTCAGAATTTTCCTCATCTGCAAGTGAAAATGAACCTCCTGCTTGCCCACTGAGGACAGGGAGAGGACAGGGAGAGAACAGGGTAGGATAACAGGCCTTCAAACCCTTCATGGGGGGAGAAAGGAAGATGGGCCAGCCCCGTACACCCATCAGCACACCCACACCAACTGTGCAGATGACTCAGCTAACTCTGCGATGGACGGGCATGTCAATGAGACAGCTGGGCACGGGTGACCTGCCAAGAGACAAGATGGCCAAGTTTGGGCGGAATCCCTGGAGGGTGGTCACTCCAGGGCCTCTCAGGTCTGTGCCCAGGAATCTGCATTTCCAAGTAACCCAGGTGAGCTGCTGCCCAGAGGCCCTCACCAGTCATGGCTCACGCAGGCAGTGGAACCCCACACGCCGCCGCCGCCTCCTCCTGCAACGCCTGGCGTGGATTTTCCTTAATTGCTGACACGGCGCTCTACGCCTACTCTCACCACTGGTCCCGAGTTTACTCAACTAACAGAAAAACAGAAGGGAACTACAAGGGAAAGCATCCACCTGAAACAGGACTGACCAGGGCTCGTGTAAGCGGACAGGCAAATGCAGCACATATCTGCGCACGGCTCACCACTCACAAAGCCCACTGCAGCGCGGTTTCCACTCAGAACATCCGGGTGGCTGTGGGCAGGGAGAAGATGCTGCACAATTGTTTCTATGCTAAATACTTAAAGGTGTGAATTACATATAGAAAAATGTGTTTGGCATACAAATGTGTGCATTTATGTTAATTACATGAAAACACGTAATCCAGGTGTTTCGGTTCATACTGCTGTGGAGACTTTTGTTTTCGTACAACTGCCCAACTGGGGCCCAGAACCAACACCCACCAGCCGTGCCACTGCATCTGTTTTACTGTCACACACCAGCCCTACCCCCCCCACAACACGCACACACAAGCATGACAAATAAAAAATTAATTTACGTTAGTTTTACAACATTAGACACAACCTCGTGGTCCTCTTTGAAGAGATTGCAGCACGTGAAGGATTACAAATACAAGTATGTTCTGCGTCTCCTGATCTCAGGACCCCGTCCACACTGGTGGCTTTAACGGTGCTTCATGGAAACTTCCAGAAAGCATGTGTGTCATGTCTAAGAGCAAACTGGCGTTCACACCTCAGCACTGTGTGCCTCTTCTTTCCTCCGTCCCACAGGCACTTCTCCCAGGGAGCTGGTGCTGTGCCCTGAGGCCCTGTCCTGCCACTCCCTGCCAAGTCCCTGGTGCCATTGTGGAGAACCAGCCTCTGCCTGTCCAGGTGTGTTTGCAGAAAGCAACTCATCCAAATCTGTTTA
Source organism: Macaca mulatta (assembly GCF_049350105.2). NCBI lineage: Eukaryota > Metazoa > Chordata > Mammalia > Primates > Cercopithecidae > Macaca > Macaca mulatta. Next base: position 1,189,153 of record NC_133414.1, read on the forward strand.
AAAACCACACATCTGCAACGCCTATAGGCCTCAGAAAGTGGAGGCAGACAGGGTAAGTGCATCTGTCATGGAGGCTGAAGATCAAGCTTGTGTGTCTGGTGACTGATGGGCGATGTCTGCAGTGAGCCACCGCACGTTCAGCAAGGCTGTCTGGCTCCTCACCTCCGCCAAGCCTCCACCCGTCGCGTCTGGCCTGGATTCTCTGACGCCTGCACCTGGTTCATAACTCAGCTCACAAAGGTCCCTGTACCGGGGCAAGGACGGCGGTGGTCGCACCTGCGGCCATTTATCCTCTCTGCATCTAGCTCCTCTCCCTGAGGCAACAGCACCTCTGAGGTCACAGCCTGGCCTCCCAACTCTCCCCCGTCCCGGGCTTCTTGGCGTGTTGCTCTGCTGCCCACACCTCAGCAAACACTGATTAGGCAGAATCACCCAGAAATCTCTTAACCTGGATTCTGGCTGCTGCTTTTGTAATTTGTAGTATTTGTACTTCTGGTGTGATTTGAGGAACAACAAATTTTAAAATTAGAGCAGAAAGATGTGGTTTTTATTGTTTCCTTTCTACTTGCAACCTTGAAAATTCAAGTAGCAGCAAGGGTTTGTTGAAAGTAACTTCTACCAAAAAGAACCTATTACAAAGGTACTACAGAGTGTCAAATAACCACATAGATGTAAATAGAGATGCAGACACATATAGAAGCCAATGGTTACACCAGACTGAGAAATGCTTGCCAGTTTGTAGGACTTCTAAAACTCGACATAAATGTGGCTAAGGGATACAAGATGTTATGAGATGAGATGCTTGGCCTAGAACCACAGGCTCTCCCTTTACAGCAGAAAATCCAGAAGGAAGTCAAATCTGAAAGAACCAGGTACCACTGAACAGCATAATCAGCCATCCTTCCCCATTCCTGGGCCAGCTGCGGTGAGTGCAGCCAGTCGTTCACCAACATCCATCATCCATCCTCCAGGCCACGGCTACACTTTACTCCCAGCTCCCTGCCATTATGTAGATTAGGTAAATCATGGCCACTATCGCTCTAAGCCTCTCCCAACTAGTATGGCAAACACCCAATCCCAACCACAGCAAGGACAGCCGTGTCCTTGGGAACGCAGAGCAGGGGTCTGGAAGGAACCTGGATCCTGAATACCTCATGGAGTAGTCACCAGCCTGGAACTTCCTCCCTGAAGGGTTTGCAAGAGAGAAAACTTCCTTGGTTCCTCAAGCTACAATACTGCAGAGTCTCAGGTCACAGCATCCTTACCTACCCTCGTCAGGAACCGTTCATGCTCATCAAGACATGAGAACAAAACTGCAGTGGCACAGTCACACACACCCAGAACGCAGACCACCTGCCGCTCACATTCATCGTATTAACACCAAAAAGCCACCGTGGTGGATATCCTGGATGTGGACACTCGGCAGCCTTTTGCTGGAGATGCGTTTTGTGTGTTTATTGCACAACCATCTTGGTGTCAGGAGGGGCTGTGCAGATGGCGGCTGTGCACATCACAGGGAGTCTCACGTGCTGGACGCTCGGCCAGCTCCCAGCGTCAGCGCCCGCAAGGTCCTCTCCTCCGGGAGCACGTGCTTGGACGCCACAGTGGCCTGTGGATCCACACAACAGCACTGTGTGCCCCAGGAGCTTAGAAAGTACCACTGTATCAATGCCTCCACAGGTGAGGCCGGGGGCAGAAGCCAGCCTCAAGCAGTTATGGTCTCCGTGGGGCTGGCGTCCAGGCAGGAAGGCGGCTCAGCAGCTCTCCTCTCACTGTGGAACTTCCTAGGTCCCCACGTGAACAGAACCTAAGTAACACGCAACAAACAACAGGAACGAGAACACGACCAGCAGCTTCTGAGATGAGCAAGCTGGGCTGATCATGAGACACCTGACGGGGACGGTGCCAGTGCCCCTCCTAGTGACCTGTGAGGACAGCGCTGCCGGCATCTCCCTAAAAACAGCCCAAGTCGAGTTAGACTCGAGGCTTCCCAGGAGTGGGCAGATCCATTCAATCCCACAGTCTGAACCTTTTAGGCCAACTCATGGCCCTCATCTCACAGATGGGAACCCGGACACTGCACCAGAGACCCGGCCCCAAGCCCCCGTTCCTTCCTCTTCACCACACACCAGTACAGTGAGCACTTAGGGACCGGGCATCCACGTAACATACTGCTTAACTGAAACTTCTGATTTAGAAAGTGTTTAATTCCTACCCACAGAGCTCAAAGTGTTCTGTCCTAGGAGGCAGCAGCTGTAATTAAGCGTGAGAGAAGGGATCAGAGTGGCGCCAAGTATTAAATGTTCATCTAAATCTATTCACCATGTCGCCACGTTCCTGTCACCTGCTTCATTTTGTCCTTAAAAGACACAATAGTTAGTTCTCAAAATAGACAACCTATTTTACTGATGCCTAGCTATAAAGTAGCGAGCTACGTATCCAAAAGGGAGATATGGGAAAACAGAAAAGACAGGCGACAGATCCTCAACACTGTAAAACAGAAAATGTCCACAAGCGATCAGGTGGGAGGGCGGCTGCAGCAGCACCTGGCTCTGTTGCGTTGTGAGGCAGCCACGTGGGCTGGACAGCTCACTTAGCCACCAAAATTACATCACCTAAGATTTTGTTGCAGTTACTTTGATAAATTCTCCCTCCTACTATGGAGAGTAAGGTTTAGCTTGCTTGTTTTTTTTTTTTTTTTTGAGTCGGAGTCTCGCTCTGTCACCCAGGCCGCAGTGCAGTATTACAATCATGGCTTATTGTGGCCTTGACCTTCTGGCTCAAGCAATCCTCCCGCCTCAGCCTTCCAAGTAGCTGGGACCCACAGACGAGTTTCATTTCTTTGCTAACGAATTCCTAATTCACCACGTGGCAGGCCCATCAGGGCCATCTGCCAGGACATCCACCTTGCCGACCGGCTGTGTGGTCTGTAAGGTGGATGCACTCCAGTTGCCCGGGCTCTGCACGAGATGCTGAGTCTCCAGGTCTGCCACTGTCTAAGGGACTGACAGCCCGGAGCATCCCGACGTGCCACGGTGAGCCGGGCTTTATTCCACAGGGCGACTCTGCTTCCCATGATGAGATGCAGCACGTGATCACAGATCAAAGGGTGTCAGCAATAACACACTCCCCAGATACTAAGCAGAGGACCAAGGGTTTCGTTCCTTATTTGCTATGGGCTTGATTCAAAACAGCTTTCTGGGATCCTGGGGACAAACATCTCTAACTGGGGAGAATTCTGGCTTTAGTAACGGAAGAATCACCTAACGCCTACTTTGTAACTGCTGTTCTCATCAGAACTTGAGGCCAAAGGGAAAAATAAAAGGGGGGCCAAGATCGTGACACCCCAGTTTGTACAAGGCTAACCAACCTGCTTGAGGGGGTGGTGAAAGGAGTAGGGTTTTTAAACTGCTGAGTTTAAAAAAAAAAAACATGGCTGTAGGCTGGGCGCACTGGCTCACGTCTATAAGCCCAGACCTTTGGGAGGCCGAGGTGGGAGGATTGTTTGTGGCCAGGAATTCAAGACTAGCTTGAGTAACACAGTAATACCCTACCTTTTTAAAAAGAAAAAAAGATTAAAATAGTAATAAAAAGGTTAATACAATAAATTACAATGTCAACATGGCACCCCCTGCTGTCAGACGAGGTGCACTCTCTGTGGCTACGATGAGGACCGGAGAGAAATTTAACCGGCATCACAGGGAGGAAGGTCGACCCCAAAGCCCCACAGCACTAACTCCTGTACAGTTTGTTAACCAGCATGAAGTCTCCTCCACAATCAGAAGCCTGGTTTAGAAGAACGCTGCCCACGGGACCCGGGTGCACTCCCGACGCCGGCCAGCCGACCAGACAGCCCCACACTGGGACCCTGCCAGCAGCCCCAACTGAACAGAATGACCTCATGAGTGTCCTTTCCCGCCAGAAGCTGCAGACCCTGCAGACCCTGAGGCAGAGGTTGCACAAAAACCTCTGCACCCAACAGCTCGCCTTTGTACCCGACATGCTGTGTCCATCTCATTCCAAATGTTACGCTCGCCCCAAGGCGAACATGGATATTACAGGTTAACTCACTGCATGTGTGCTAGACTTTCCCTGTAAGTGTTCAGACATTGCACGAACCGAATAAAGACACCCCACTTTCCCTGTAAACGTTCAGACATTCCTTGAACCCGATGAACACACACAGCCAACAAACCCCGGAACGTGTAACGCCGCGGCCTCCTCCCCTCTGGAGGAGCATGTGCTTACAGCTCCCCCAAGACCACATTTCCCAAAGCACAGACTGTTACTCTGAAAATAAAACCTCCTTTTTCCTTCCTCTGTACATCTCGTGGTCGTGTTAACAACTATTGCTACAAATGCAGAGAAATGGGGTATCATCCGTGCTGGTCACCGAATTCCTAGCACCAAAGCTTCAGGGCCCCCCAGTCTCACAGAAGCTTCTATCGCCCTAAAGCCAACTCTGGAGATGAAGACCAAGCTGGGGAAAGGCTGTGTCACCGCAAATCCACACCACGGGGCCCTCTGCAGTTGTAAGAAATTCTTGGCCTGTCCTGGGGTTTGAGGAAATCAGGATGCAAGCAGATACCGTACGCTCTGCCACGGGACCGTGAAGTCTGCAGAACCTCAGAGGAACACAAATGGCTGCATGAGTCCCACAGGTCAACCCTCGACGGGCACCCACGTCAAGAACACAGACACGCCGGGAGGGCAGCCGATGGCAGGCAACGCCTGCTGCCCCAGCACGCGGCAGTGTCTGAGTGTGGGGGTCTCTGGCCAGGCTCCACCACAATTGCCATATTCTGTGGCAAAATTTTAAAAATAGGTTTTAACTAGTTATAACTCTAACTTGTTTTACACATAAACAGAACACAGGGTACCAACAGGCTCCAAAATACTTCGCCTAGAACTAACTCTAGAATGCAGATGGATGCTGCTCCGAGTGTGACGAGTCCCCTTGTAGTGTCATAAATCCTAGATCTAGGTGACTAAGTGCTCGTCCTAAACCAGACAGCACCCTGAGGCTCTGAGGGCACCCTCTGTCCCCATGCCAGTCCATCAGCCCCGGCAGAAGCTTCTAGATTAAGAGCCTGTGGATTTGTACTGGATGGATATAAACCAGACAAAGTCACAGGGGCTCGTCCTGGAAGCCCATCTGTTTACCCACTCATGCCCTGGAGAGCCGTTTCCCCCAACTCCACACCCGAAGTCATGCTGAACCACAACAACTGGTTTCTAGGCCCTCAAGCCACTCCCTCTCTCCCCTGGACAGATCCTTCTCAAACCATGAGGCCCAGAGTAGCCTTAACAGGTGGTCCCAGCAGAACTAGCCACTGCATGAATTGATATGTGTGTGTGTGTGTATGTGTGTGTGGTGGTTCTTGTTCTGTCACTCAGGCACAGTGCACCATAAGTACAGTGGTGCTATCATGGTTCACTGCAGCCTCAACCTGCCAGGCTTGGGTGATCCTCCAGCCTCAGCTTCCCGAGTAGCTGGGACCACAGGTGCACATCACCACCACTATTTAATTTTTTGTAGAGTCAGGGTCTTGCTATATTGCCCAGGCTGGTCTCAAACTCCTGGGCTCAAAACTGAATCTGCCCACCTCAGCCTCCCAAGGTGCTGGGATTACAAGTGTGAGCCACTATGCCCAGCCTAGAATTGGTATTTCTTCAACTATTACTGAGTTTAACACATGACCTCCACTTACAGAGATATCAGCACACTCTCACAGCCCAAGGGTTTTTCTGAATCTCGATTCTGTCCAAAGTCAATATTTAAAGACAGGGTCAGAACTGACCCTCCCTCAATGAAGCCTAAGGGCAAATGCAGCAGCATCAAAGGGTATAAGGAGACAAAGAAGGGTAGAAAATACACATTGAAATTCCGGTGTTAGAATCATAATCACCAACACTTTAAGAGGCAATCTGCTTTCCAAAACATGTAGCTGCTGGATTAACTTCAAAGTCACCAGATTCCACAGCCAGGCGCTCAGAGGGGCACGGCTTCCTAAGGCCGCACAGCCCGGGGCAGCGTAACAGCCTTGGGGCAAACTAAACAAAGGCTTGGTTCTCTCAAGAAGCTGCTCAAGTCCTTCCAAATAGTTTATTCTTCTAAATAAGTTAGACGGCCTCCTACAACACTGTTTAGAGTGACAGTGTGTTCAGAAGTGTGAAGTGAAAAATACATCTCAGGACCCCAAAAATCACTAAGCTAAAGGAAAGTCAAGTTGGGAAATGGCTTAGAGCAAACCTGCCTCCCATGCTCCTAACAGAGACTGAGGGGGAAAAAAAAAAAGCCACGTACCTCCCTCACAACCGTTGGTCCACAAGGAAATTCCTCAGGGACAGAGGACAGAACTCAAAGTCACCATCTGCACACGTAGATGCGGATCTTACTGCTTTCCCTGGAAAGGCTCACCAGAAAGGCATCTGTCTCTGATCTACCTGTAACCTGGAAACCCCTCCCCGCTTCCAGTCATCCCTCCTTCCTGGACCAAACCAACATACATCTCACATATATTGATGTCTCACATCTCCCTAAAATGTGTAAGATCAAGCTGTGCCCTGAACACCTTGGGCACATGTCCAGGTCCTGAGTGTCACAGTGCATCCTCAACCCCTCCTGAGGCTGTGTCTTTAACCTTGGGAAAATGAACCTTCTGAACGGGCCGAGAACTATTCTCAGATGCTTCTGGGTTTACAGGAAGCATTCTCTCCTGCGAGTATAACCATGAAATCATGTGGAATTACAAAATGCCACTTTAGTAAAGGCCGAAGGAATTAGGGTTTGATGTGCTTTAAAAAAAAAAAAAAAAAAAAAAAGAGGAACGTTCTATTTATCAATGGACCATGAAAGCCCACACCCCCTTCTGCAGTGATGTCAATTGGGACGAGGGGCCCCCTCCTGTGGATGCAGCAAAGGCTACCCTCTGACCCCACTTCCCAGGGTCCAGGCTCCTGCTGCTCAGGGAACAGCAACCCCAGCTTCATGAGGCTCAGGCCTCCAAACCCAACTCCCATCTATGCTAGAGAATCACCCCAGGGACTAGCAACATGGCAGGTGCAACATCTCTCCTTCCTGCTGGTGGAAACAGGGGCAGGGGCGGGAGGGGGAGCGAAGCAGCCTGGGTCCCTGCTAGTCACAGATGGCAAATGCCAACCAGCCCCGACCTTCGCTTTGCAGAGAAGAAATCCTCTTTTGTCAGGTTCCCGTTAGAAGTTTGCACCCATTCCTTTAAAGAAAAAAAAAAAAAAAAAACTCAGGTACAACATGGGTGTTTTGCTGACAATATTTCAATTATCTGGGGGGGGCCTTGGGTCGAATAACGCCAAAACAGGAAACTGAACCCTGTTCTTCGGGAAACCACCTTCCAAGCCCCATCTACCCTCCCAGGCTGTCACTTTATGGGTGTTTGTCTGCTAGATGATTATTTTTAACAATAACTGCTCTTAAGAGCTAGGAGTACAGAACAGACAAGAAGTCAGCTCGGGTTGAGGGGAAGCAGGAACAGACCCCTCTCCCTGCAGGACGGTGGAGAAGGAACCTTCAGCACCTGGGGTTGCAGGATGCTGGATCTCTGAGAGCATCTCCTCTCACAACTCAAGTATGGCCAGACCCTCCTCTGCCGCAGCCTGTTCAGGAGAAGGCAGCACCCGCCCTAGAGACCCACAGCCCTGTGCAGGGTTCAGCTGGAGCTGAACTGTCCTCCCTTGGTAAGAGTCAGGGCCAGCGGTGAGGAGGAGAGCAGCAGCAGGCATGAGGGGCACTGTGGCAACTCCACGCCATGCTAACTCTCATCTGACGTGCTCCAGCCAAAGCCATGCTTCTCGGAGAGCATTTCCCTTCACATGTCCAGAAATCAACGTCTAGTCTCCCCACAGAACAGATCCTTCCCCCAGGAGGCAGACGCTTGGCTGTAACACGTGGTAATGAGGGGCGCGCCTTCGTGCCCATTCCGTGGTGCTTCCTGTTACCTATTTTACCTTAAGCTAAAAACGGTTCCCGTTTACACTCTGTAGTGAGACAGCAACACACATGAGATTCAGTGCGATCCCACACCCATCACTGCTGACCTCAAGTTCTTTACTTGTTCATTTTGCTTCTAGAGTTTTGTACTCTATCCCAGGGTTCCAGGCCTGTGGATTCAACCAACCATAGATCAAGAATACTTTAAGGTGTTTGTACTAAGCATTCAGACTTTATTATTCATTAAACAATATGGTTTAACTACTCGCATGGCGTTACGAGCAACCCTGACATGACAAAGTCTGGAGGAGGATGTGTGTATGTCATATGCAAACACGATGTCATTTTATACCAGGGACCTGAGCACCCACAGACCTTGGTATCCATAGGCAGTCCTGCAGCCCACCCCCGTGGGCACTGTGGAATGGCTATAATAGAAAATAGAGGTTTTAAACAGTTATGTACGAAATCTAATCTTTTGTTAAGAAATTACTGTGTATCACGTCCTTCCTGGCCCAGAGACTTGACATGTTCTTATCTTTTCGTACACTGATCTAGTCATTCCAGTAAGCTTATTGAACACAAATCAATTTTACAATTAAATTCTTATAGGAATCACACTCATACTGTAAACTGGTTTGATTTTTAAAGTGAAATAACCAATAGTTTTGAAAACCAGCTGTATCATAGGATAGGATAAAGCAGCCCCATGACATGCAAAAACATGGGGTTTCAAAGCTAACCAGTATAAAATACGTTACAAACCCCTAAATATGAAAATGTTTTATACAACAGATATTCCAGAAAAAAGATGTTCAAAAAACCTCTTTGCAGAAAAGCACTTTCCCCTTCATTTTTCACACGGTTTCCAGAAGCTTGTGTTTGGCAATGACCATGAATCAGAAGTAGTGTCTGCTGCAACTACTGCCACCACAACACGGAATATTAAGGCAAAAAAAAAAAAGGACACAGCATATTTCCTATTGATGAGAACAGGTAGAGTGTTATAAAATGAGTGTGTTCTAAAGTCAACAATGTTCAAATTCTAGGTCTCCCGCAGACACTAGACGGTAACCGCCAAAGCTTATGTACCTGGCAACGTTCAAGGAGACCAAGTTCAGAGCTGTCACAATGCAGCACCATCACGCGATTATCTCAGGCAGGTTTGAGGGCAAGTGCCCCTGTCACAGTGGGAAAGCTGCCCAGCCCAGCACTTCCTGAGATCACAGACCTTCGCCTTCCCACGTCTTCAATAGTTCCTTTACACCGGGAACCAGACAGCAAAACCTAAAACACTTCCTCAAATCTCAAGACAGTCTTTAGAGCTCTTTTCCTTGCCCCTTCTCTTACTGAAAAAGCCTATTTTGTAAGCAACCTGTAGTGCTTCCCAGAGCTGGGGCGGGAGGAGAGCTGGTGTTGGGTAGACCGAGTTTCAAGCGTGGGGAGACCAGGAAGTTCTGGAGATGGATGGCGGTGATCGTGGCACCACAGTGTGAACACACTTAATGCCTCCAAACCATACACTTAAAAATGGTTACAGTGCTATGCAATTTTACCACAATAAAGAGACTGAGAAGTCATCTACAACTACTGTCTCCAATATCTTGCATCCTGTAAGGTGCATTTGCTTTTGGAAATCCTCAGAGCAATCATGAAAGACTAATACCCTGTCGTCTCTAAAACGCAGGCCAAGTCAAGGGCTTTGATTATAGGAAAGTAGCTGGAAAGCAAAGCGTCCGTTAGACACGGCAGCCGTGGCAGGACAAACACATGGTAGGAAGGTGGTTGCTACAAGCAGATGCGAAGGGTGTGGGGAGCCACAACACCCGATGCTCGGGAGGCACCTGGGCAGGAGCTGAGAATGTACCAAACATGTTCGATCACACAACATTCACGGACCCCGAGTCCAACCATGGCCGCTGACATCCACTGTGCCCGGGGTGTCCTCTGCCACAGAGATACGCACCCTGCCGAAGATAGTGCACAGATTAAATGTCAAAGCACAAACATGCTCAGGTCCAGCTTCTCAGAGAAAAGCAAAAAACACATTTCCCAGACCCCAGCAGCATGACTCTCCACCTGAACGTACCCCCGTCCCATTGATTCTCAAACTCGTCTCTCCCCGTCCCGTGCATCCCCGCACCTGTGTCTCAGCCCTCACTCACTCCCTCGTTGGATCAGGCACGAACAGTCCACTGTGTGCCTGGTGCACTGAGCCTTGTCAGGGGCCTCTGGGCTGCGTGCCAGGACACGCACCTGGGAACTCCCAGTGCACACGTTGGTCTCCTGCAGGACGCTTGGCTCTTCTACCTGCGGGAGCCGGCACCCACCCATACAACTGACTGCTCTCAGAAAAGTCACAGAAGGCCCCTCACCAACCCAGCAGCACCCTGAGGCCACATCCCACTCGCCTGCTGGCTCCTGAGCCTCCCACCCTGTGATGGCTCTCTCCTTCCTGAGCTCCTTCGGTTCCCTGCCTCGATTCCACTGGTTCCTCTCCTCATGGGCCTCTTTCCTGTGATCTGGCAGGGTTCCACTAGGACCCTCTGGCTCTCACGCCACCCCAGCTCCACAGACCCCCCCACTGGGTGGAGCACATGCCTCCAGCCCGACCTTGCTGATATGCTCCAGCTGGCCCTGGACTCGAACCACGCTGCTGCGGCTTTCCATCAGTGTGGCATCTGCGAGTTACCTCCTGGGCAACGCCAGGTAATGGTAACGTCAACCAGGAGGCACCGCTGAGAAGCAGAACGCATGGTGCGGTGCCCAGAACATCACATCCTTCAACATGACGCTCCGTGTCTTCTCTCCTGGCAGAGCTTCGCTGTAGGAAGGCGGCCATTCCTCCAGTGCTGCTACTTCCAACACTGGGAAAAGCAAGCTTCACAAATGAACGGTGTCAAAGAGGCAGGACCCACCAGCAGGGCTGCCAGCGGCTGGACGACCACAGCCCCAGCATTCCCCAGCCACCATGGCTTACAGCCCAGGCTCCAGAAATGCATGGCTTCAACCTTAGGAATAAAAACCCTCCCAAGCCAACTATTACTTTCAACAATGGGATTGGGGAGTGGGGTGTTCTAACCCTGCCTCTCTCAACAGCACAGATCATCGGATCCCAGTTCTTACAGGATTGGGGAGTGTGGGGGGGTGGTTCTAATCCTGCCCCCCCTTGATAGAAAAGAACTGGGATCTGATGATCTGTGCTAAGTCAGTACTTTGCTTCCGCCACATGCAGTCATCCTCAGCACCAGGAAAAATCAGAAGGTTGAGTGATGACACCAATACCAACACATGCGGTTCCGGCGGCTCCGGTGGCTACGGTAACTGGCTGCACAGACACAACCCGACAGCAGTAAGATCCACAGACATCACCAGTCTTCCAAGGATCGTGTTTCTGAATCTTCTGCATTCGGAATAACCGTCTCCTTTGCCAGGGCTGAGCTATGCTTCCCTCTTGCCTGTCCTTCACCAGCTCCGTGCGCGTTTCCGTGCGTGTTTGTGCAGGTGCTATCACTTATTTCCACAGCAATAACGTACACAGACACCACACAGAAATGGGTAACCCTGTTAGGAGCTCTGCAGGGAGATCTAACTCATCAGATGTGCCAAATTCCGTTGCCATGGAAATTCAACTAACGTTGCTATGACCGCATCTCTTACTGCACCACTGAAGACCATCCGGGTAAGAGGAGTGTGCCTCTGCATAGCATTCAGCTTACGTTTACATGTCGGTTTTCCCTGAATATGGTTGTTATGTGATAGAAATCAGTAAGATGGGCTGTAACATAGTATAGGATCGTTGTGTCTCCTAGGCTCAAACACATCCTTTAAGATCCTCAGAAAATGAAGTTTAACTCTCTGGGGACTTGAGTTACATAGTAACATGTTCTGGATACTGTCTCTTTCACATTCTAAATATCAACACCAAAGTAGTTCTTGAGTTCCCTTTTAAATTGAAAAGCAATTTACAAATCATAAAAGCCCCAATATTAAAGGATACAATTCAGTCTTTTTAGCATATTCTCAAAGCTGCACATGCAATCAACCACTAGTATGTAATTCCGGGACTTTTTCACCACCTGCCAAAGAAACCTTGAACCCATTAAGAGTCAGCACCTGCTCCTTCCTTCCGCCAGCCCCTGGCAATCGCCAGCTGACTTCCGTTTCTCTGGATTTGCCCATTCTGGACACCTGTTGAGAATCGTACAGTGCATGACCTTTGGCGTGACCTTCGGTGCTGGCATCTTTCACGTCCAAGGCTCATTCGGGTTGGAGCACATGTTTTGTTCTTTTACGGCTGATATTCCATTGTGTGCATATTTTCTTTATCCATTCATCCGTTGACAGATACTTGGGCTGTTTCTACTATTACGAATAATGCTGCTATGAAGATTCTTGAATAAGATTTCTTGTAAAAATATTTTCAATTTTCTTGGGCATATGCCTAGGAGTGAAATTCCTGGGTCGTACGGTGATTTTATGCTCAACTTTTCTGAGGAACTGCCAGACTTTTCCAAAGTAACTATACCATTTTACTTCCCCTCCCACTAGCAATATATCAAGATTTCAGCTTTCCCAAATTCACCACGTCACTGTCCAATACGGGGATGTACCCATCTCGGTGGTTGTGAAGTGGTATCTCATGGTGGTTTTGATTTCCATTTCTAAAATGACGAATTCTGCTAAACATCTCATGTGCTTTTTAAGGCATTTATATGTCTTTCTTTGGAGAATGTCTATTCAAATCCTTTGTCTATTTTTAAATTGGATTTTTATTAAGAGTTTTTAAATATATTCTTGATATCAGACCCTTATCGTGATAATGTATCCTGTTCTGTGGGTTGTCTTTTTACTTTAATAGTATCCTCTGAAATGAACATTAATTTTTATACCATCTTTTTCCCTTCAGTTGCTTGTTATAGCTTTAGACGTCTCAGCCAAGAAAACATTGCCTAATCCAACCTAACAGTTTCTCCAGGATTCTCCCCTAAAAGTGTCATCGGCTCAACTGTGCCCCCCCCCCAAAAGATTCCCATGTTAAAGTCACAACCCCAGAAACTCAAAATGTCACTGTATTTACATACAGCGCCTTTAACTTGGCAATTGAGGTCCCATAAGATCTTACAAGTAGGCCCTGATCCAGTATGACTGGTGTTCTTATAAGAGAATTTAGACACAGTCCTCAGTGCTGCACGCACATAAGAGAAACCTGTGAGGACACAGAGAAGATGCCATCTACACAGCATGGGGTGAGGCCCTAGAGAATCCAACCCTGCCCGCACCTTGACCCCAGGCTTCCAGCCTCCAGAACAAAGGAAATAAGATGCTGTTTAAGCCGCACGGTCTGTGGTGTCCGTTATGGTACCCAGCAGACTGACAGAATGGGTCTCACAGTTGGCTCCTTACGCTGGATCCATTTTGAGCTTTGCGTGTAGGGTGAGGAAGGGTCCAGTCCATCCTTTTCCATATGGACACCCCAGTTGTCCCAGCACCATCGAGTTGTGAAAGGAAAAAAGTAAAGCAACCCTTACGTCCTTTTCTCCATCAACAGATTAGAAGATACGCGAAGAATCGTGGACAATTTTGTCAGTTTAAGCCAGTGGTTTTCAAACTTTTAGGTCTCGAACCCTTTGCACTTTATTCAAAATCACAGAAAGCTTTCCCATGAGGCCGGAAGCGGTGGCTCATGCCTGTAATCCCAGCACTTTGGGAGGCAGAGGCAGGTGGATCACTTGAGGTCAGGAGTTCAAGGCCAGCCTGGCCCACATGGTGAAACCCCATCTCTACTAAAATACAAACATTAGCCAGGCATGGTGGTGGACACCTGTAGTCTCAGCTACTAGGGAGGCTGAGGCAGGAGAATTGCTTGAACTCAGGAGGCAGAGATTGAAATGAGCTGAGGTCACACCACTGCACTCCAGCCTGGGTGGCAGAGCAAGACTGCATCTCCAAAAAAAAAAAAATCTAGTTCATTTTACAATGATAAAGTCATTATGTCTTAACACTGTCTTAAAGAAAAAACCATTTTCCAAAATAAGCAGCAGCGTGGCAACAGTTTGTGCTGCTGTGTAAACACCTAACATCTCTGCACCTCAGACAGCAGGGTTCTCATGCCTGCATCTGCGTTCAGTGGGCTGCAGAGCCGTGGCTGAAGTTTACGAAGAAAGTCCGACCCCATACTGATATTCAATTAGAAAGCAGTATTTTCATTGTGTTTTCAGATCATTTTAGGTATTCTCTGCTGCCAGATGTAACAAGCGGCACTTCCGTACAGGCTGTCTGCAACGCAGAGTCTGCGCTCTGGTCGACGGGCCTTTCTGCCCCAATTCCTTCTAAGTCGACTGGTCCGTCTTGCACTTGAATGGCTTTTCCCAACACACGATTTTATAATCACACATTGGTTAGAAAACACTGGTTCAGAGTTATGAGCAGCTTCCACATTTCATTATGTCAAAAAAAACCACATCAATATCACCATTGATCACATGGGAAAGTGGTGGACACAAGATTTTTGTATTTTAATATTCACTGGAAAGCCAAATGTCTATCATTGGGAAAAATGTAAGGTACTTTCCTTGAGATGAGTCATTTTGTTCATTTTTCAGGCCACACCTGCAAATACCTCCCCATCTGAAGTGGCATCTTTTGTAAGTCATTCTTTATATAAAGGCGGCCGTTAGTGGAAGAAGTGGTTCTGCAGGTTCATAGTTCAGAGGCACCAGTGCTCTCCCAAGAGATAACCATAAAATCCACAGAAGACGCACCTGTGCGCACTTCCTGTTTCTCACTCAGAACATTCCAGAAGGAACCCTGAATCCCAATGCCACAGCGGGACTGAAGTTTGCTCTCACCCACACAATAAACCCAGGGAGCTCCCCCAGCCCCCACCCCGAGGCCACAGCCTTGGTCCTCTATCTGGTCTAGGGGGGCTCCTGCAGCTCCAGCCTAACAGGGAACAGAAGGCACCCACATGTCACAAAGCCCTCCCAAGGCCTGGCAAGCACTTCTGTTTATGTGCCAGTCAAGTGCGTTTGACAATTCTACAGCCAGCTGTATGGCAGGCAGCGAGGTACCCAGCAAATACTCAGGGCTCACATTACTGAGGAAGAAGGTGGACAGCGAGGTACCCAGCAAGTACTCAGGGCTCACATTACTGAGGAGGAAGCCAGGCAGATAGTGAGGTACCCAGCAGGGTTCACGTTACCGAATAGGAAAGGAGGGTGGAGACAAGCGGGCTGGAACAGTCTGTCATAACCTTTAGCATTTACAAGGCTCGCTGAAGATTATCTGATTTGATCTTCACAACAGCTCACAAGATAGGCAGAGGCAAGACTGTTTTCGCTTCATAAAAAGAGATCCAGAGAACTGATGATGACACCACATGCTCTTCCCACAGGCTCCCAGAAATCATCCTCAAATCATCTCTCAGTTGTATACATGTGATAAATATCTCAGTCACATCCCTTCTCTGCAGGGGGATTTTAATGCCACCCTGCTGTTCCTTCGCACCCCTGCCCTCTCCTGCATTTCAGCCATGCCCACCATCCATGGGGAGTCTGCACCACCCCACCCCCACTGCTGCCGATGGCTTGGGTCACCCTTATCTTTCATTTCCACCTTCAGGGACCTGGTTGTTCCTGCAAATGCAGCTCAAACTCGCTCATTGTGTGAAGCCTTTTCCAGCCATCACAACTGTCATGTGTAAAATCAGTCTGTGGAATGCTTCGTTTAGGAGGTGCTTATGTTGCCTCATTGGCTGTGATCAGGACCAAATTCTGAGCAAACCAGGTGGTCTCCTCTCCCCATCTCTGCTCCAGTGCACTTAAAACAAGGATTCCGGGAAGCACTTTTTAGTCCAATTCACGCATGAGTCTGCCCCACACCCTGCAGAAAAGCCCAGCGGTCAGGGCTCAGGGCCCCCAGGTGGGTAAGCAGAGTTTAGTGCCCTCTCTGGAGTTGTCGCCCAGACACTCACGGCTGGAAGGGAAGAAACTTGCATTCTGTGAAACATCCAGGTCCCGAGACCCACTCAGGAGCAGAAAACGGGGAAAGAGCCTCGAACAGACCCTTGGGAGGGCAGTCAGCAGGAGCCACGCAGGCCACCAGGAGGGAGGGAGGCAGGCAGTGAGGCCGGAGGTGATGTGGCCAGAGGTGACGTGGTGCAGGGATGACACGGCGTGGTGGGGGGAGGAGATGTGGCCAGAGGCAATGTGGCCAGGGAAGGAGACACAGCTGGAAGTGACAAGAGGGGACTCTCCAGGCCTCAGACTGTGCCTGATTTATGGATGACATTCTAATTAAGATGTTATATCTAACTTTAAAGAAAAGTAGCAATTTAGAACCATTGTGTACATTTAAAGCACGGTACAAATATAGCACATTTCCCAAACCAAAGAACAGTGCATTGAAGGAAAAAAATAGCTCACCAAAAAAAAAAGTGAGTAAAGAAAAAATTCATTTAATATCAGAAAGAGATGCTACAGCTCTTCTAGTTCAATCCCCACCTTAACGTGAATGGGGGGAAAAGGGAAGTAGAGTCTAGTCAGAATTAAAGGCAAAACTGATCCAGTTTACTTTCTACTCGACAGAAAACAAGAAAAGTTCATCAAGGAAGCCCTACAAACAGTAGCTTTAGGAGTCCCTGAAATGCAAAATTCACCTTCAAATTAAATCAACTGCTAAGTGTATATAATTTTTTTCATTATTGCCTTCCTCATCCCCAGGGGCTTTTTTAGACCTTGTTTCCCCCTAATTGCCTCCAACATCCAGGAAATTTAAACCCCACAAGTAAATCATGTCTCGATTCACACACAGCGTCCTTTGGAGCAGACCCGTCTGTTGCTCTAAGACATCCTTGTCACCTAAGCACCGAGTACAGCCTGAGAATGCACAACACGCACACACGAACTCGGACAAAACAGGTGAGATACAGCCATGAGGAGGAAGACGAGACAACCGACTTCACCGACACCCCAGAGATCCGTGAAGAAGTGACACATGCAGCCTGCTCAGGTGCCAGTGACTCCTGGAAAACAGCCAAGGGCAGTATTTGGAGAAGCAGCACCACAGGCCAGGAGGGTCTAGGGGCTTCAGAGGGGAGGGGCACCCCGACCAGGTGCTGGGGTCGGCAGGACAAGCCCTGGGTCCCCTCGTCACTTTTCACTCCCTATTCCCTAATCTCGCCCTGAAGTTGCAGCAAGTCCAGGTATTCATTTACCCACAAAATTAAGTATCTGTGAGTAACACAAGTCACTTATCCACACACAGATCTGAGTCCACAGATACCTCCCAGAGACGCCACCATCCCTTCTGGTAGAAGAGCAGCCCAGCGGCCCACGCTGCTAGGAAGGGAGACTGTCTCCAGCCTGACGCTGCAGAGTCCTCAACACAAAGTCTACCTTCGGGAACCATGCCGTTTCCTACAGAAGCAACTAGGGGCATGTAGGGTTTTTTTTAAATGTTTTTTTTTTTCTTAAGGCAGTCTCCCTCTGTCACCCAGGCTGGAGTGCAGGGGCACAATCTCTGCTCACTGCAACCTCCGCCTCCCGAGTTCAAGTGATTCTCCTGCCTCGGCCTCCCGAGTAGCTGAGATTACAGGCGCCTGTCACCACGCCTGGCTAATTTTCTGTATTTTTAGTAGAGACGGGATTTCACCCTGTTGGCCAGGTTGGTCTCGAACACCTGACCTCACATGATCCACCCGCCTCGACCTCCCAAACTGCTGGGAATACAGGCATGAGCCACGGTGCCCGGCCCATATGGCTATTTAAATTTGACTAAAATTAAATTAGAGGTTCCGTTTTCTCATTTGCACTTCAAGCATTTAGTTACCCACAGGCAGCCACTGACCAGAGGCTGATAGAGATGTCTCACTCCACGCTGTAGAAGGATCTAGGGATGAAATGGCTCTAAGATCATCTCAGAATCTTTATGTTGAAGCTACTGAAGTTTTACTCTGATTATTATAGACATCAGCATTCTCCCACTTAAAAATGTCAGTGCTATTGCAATGATCAGATCTGTGACTTCCCAGCAGCTCTTCTCTTCCTGGACAGAGAACTGCAGAGCATCTGCACTCTGCCTCCACACTAAGGGACAGCAGAAGCCTCCGTGTAAAATCAAGGGGAGGGAAAAAAAAAAAAGAATCCCTAGTCCCTCTCCCCCCACAATTTTGTGAAACGCCTCAATATTCAGAAAAACTGCCAGAGTTGCAGTAAACAAGCATCCCTTGACCAGGAAGCAACAGGGAAGCAAGAAGAGGGAGATGTGAGGACCCCTCCGTTCCCTCTGGGACCCCAGGCCCAGCCAGGACTGAGAAGGGCAGCACAGCCTGGCAGAACTGCACACCCAATGCAAACCATGCACACGGCTTCCCCGGGCCTCGGTCCCCCGCTCTGCCCTCACTGGCCACTGTGGCTCTGGTAGAGGCAGCTCCCTGAGCCCCAACACCCACAGCCAGTCCCTCCTTGCAGGTCTCAGCTCTGCTGTGACTGCCTCAAGTGCCTCCCTGATGCTTATCCGCGTACCGTGCGCCCCCTCTACCCCACAGCCCTTGCTACCGCCCACCCCACCATGGAGCCTGGCACACAGCAGGTGCCCGAGACACCCCAACGGGCGGGCATGCCAGGGTAGGGCTTAGAGTTCCAAGGGCCACGTCCTGCATACCACCACAAGCGCCGAGGAGGCTGTGGAAGGGGTCCAGGCTTCAGGCCTGTACTCAGCTGCTCCCTGCCCCGGAGGCCAAGAACCTAGCAAGGGAGCACAGCCGGAAGCAGGGTCCCAACCCCTCTTCCTGCTCCTCAAGAGGAAGGAGGCCTCGGGGCACAACCCTAGGAGCACCTTCTTCCTGCCAGGCTGCCTGTCACAGCACAGACACCTTCACTGCAGGGAAACCCACTCCTGTGAGGAGAAAACCAAGTACCACAGGAGCCACGTCCACCAGCAGCGTCTGCTGAGCCCAATTAGCGACAGCAGCAGCAGCTGGGCCCCCACGCAGCACGCACTGACTCTGAACCCGCCCTGCACACCACAAGGCCGACCATCCTGAAGCTCAGCTTCCACTCATCAGGGGCCTCTTCCAGGAGAGCTCGGCATGTATCTTCCCTGGGGGTCACAGAAAGGTGAGAGACTCAGCCCCCCAAGTGTACACAGAGTCAAGCTCCCACTAGCTGTACAGGCAACCTCCCCAGCCCTGGCCAGGGAAGGGGCCAAGTGCAAATAGCCATCTTTTACCCGCACAGGTACGGAATTCAGTCAGCTCTCTCAGTGGAGTCGTGACAGGTCAACTCCAGGCTCCTCAGTGCTCTGGGGTTCACCTCGGGCCACTGCACCTTTGAAACGTGGCTGTGGACTCCTCTCGGCTGCTCAGTGTCACAGCCCATTTCATTCCGACACTGCAGGCCCCTGCCGTGGTGTCAGTACCCAGGACACCCGTACCGGCATCCTCCGAGATGCTGCTGCAGCTGTTGTGATCTGAGAACAGCCACGTGCAAGCATCAAAGGGAGGGCTTCTCAAGTCTCCTCCGAGAGCAGTGGCTGCAGCTCCGGAAGACGCTGCACTGAATCCTGGGTGAGCCTGGCTCGGTCTGCAATCTAAGCTGGGATGCTGGGGAGACACACTCTGTTGTAATTGACAGAGGCTGTTGGTGGCAGCTCTACCAAGACCGAGAATGGCAACTACTCTGAGATTTACTATCCATATTTTCTATCTGATGTTTAAAAGGAAAGCATCATGAAGTTCCAGTAGCAAGGAATTTTCTATAATCTATCACATCAAGATACAGCAGAAATGTAGCTAAAATGTTTGTAGGGTCTATGCAGAGGAAGAGACAGGTCTATTTCAGGAAAAGTGCTCGCTGGCTTTTTAGAAATAGAGTGAAATCCCTGCCAAGTAAAAGGTTGTTTATACTTTTGCTTTGGAAACAGAGAGGGAAAGTTATTATTTGAATACATTAACTATATTTAAGTGTTCTGGTAGACTAAGTATTCAATATTCAAAAATAAGTAATTCTGTTCAGTCTATTTCATTCTTTAAATGTAGCTTTCAAAAACTGACAAACACCTGGCTGGGCGCGGTGGCTCACACCTGTAATCCCAGCACTTTGGGAGGCCGAGGCGGGCGGATCATGAGGTCAGGAGATCGAGACCATCCTGGCTAACATGGTGAAACCCCGTCTCTACTGAAAACGCAAAAAATTAGCCGGGCCTGGTGGTGGGCGCCTGTGGTACCAGCTACTCAGGAGGCTGAGGCAGGAGAATGGGGTCAACCCAGGAGGCGGAGCTTGCACTGAGCTGAGATCACACCACTGTACTCCAGCCTGGGCGACAGAGCGAGACTCCGTCTCAAAAAAAAAAAAAAAAAAAAAAAAAAGTGGCAAACACCCCATGTCTGCCCTGGCTCCGGCCATCTCCACGGAGTGGACGGAGCTTGGGAAAAGCTCACTGTGGAGGCCCAGAAGGCCAGGCCGGGTCTTTGCTCAGATGAGCAGGAGGTTCAGCCACCCTAGGGAAGAAGCCCATATTTGCTATGTTACTGATGATATCCACATAAACTTCTATTTTGCCTCCTACACAGACCTGGGATCCATGATTGAGCAAGCGGCTCGTGCCAACAGACCCTCCATGCCATCATTTCCCTGACCTCCCCAAGAAGAGCCGGGTCCTGCCCCTCTCTTCTCCCTCATCCCTGCAGCACATGGCTTGCTGTGGAAGCCCAGCAGTGCTGGCTGAACCCACGTTCACCTGGGGCGTTCAGGAGAAGCCTCTGTGCAGAAATCAGCTGGGAAGCAGGGCTGTGTGTGCTGGCAGGTCACTCGAATGGATTTGCAGAACTCAGTTTAACACAGGTGCCACCACCAAGTCCCTCAAGCCCTTCGTGAGCCTCGAGCCACAGAGCTATTTGCTGCCCTCCCACAATCTAACCACCCTGCACAGAAGCCCAGTTTATCCAAAAAAAAAACAAAATTTTGCATGTAAACGAAGTTTGGCATAACGAATTAAAAGTGAAGTCACCACTTCTATTTTCCATTAATCCATTCATTCAAACAAGTATCTCTTGAATATGTGCATCGAATACTGTGGAATTAGGATTTAGCCCATGTCTTCAAGAAATATACATCACAGAAGAAAAGGTATAGCTTGTAACGACAGTGGTGAAGAGGCAAGAAATCATCATAGAAGGAAAGGTGTAGCTTGTAACCAACATAGAAGGAAAGGTGTAGCTTGTAACCAACATAGAAAGAAAGGTATAGCTTATAACTACCAGTGGCGAACAGGACGGAATCTCACACGCTCATCAGGAGCCGCCAAGGAGGAAGCCATGATCCATTTCCACCTGCAGTAGATAAATGTTTCCCAGATAAAGTAATTTTTCTACAGTGATATCTGCTTATTGTTTAGCTCTTGCTTGATAGTATTAAATTACCACTTTATGCGCTGCTTATATAAAATACCTCATTGTCAGGGGAGGTTATAAAATAAATACTTCACACAAGCTTAGGCTGTGAATGGTGCGAGGCAATGGGGCGATGTGTTCCCGTGTTCGAGACACAGAAGGGGCAAGATGCTGGCTCCCTTCTCCTCCCCTGTTCCCAGATGAAGGGTAGAGGCAAGGCCGCTGTGCAGTCCTAGAGCTGGGCTCCAGGGCCAGGACACCACGCCCAGACACTCTGCGCCCCATGCGAGACATACAGCCTGGGGGGCAATCACCAATTTACCTGGCAGTGGGGAAAAACTGTTCCAGGTGCTCCTGAAAGCCAGGCAGAGTCACAGCCTGGCAGGAAGCACCAGTGATGCAGGTGTGGCCCAAGACTGGGAGGATGGCCAAACCAGCCTGCAGGAGATGACCACTTCTCTCTGGTTCGTTCGAGACAGTCTGGGCTTCACTTTTGTATGTGGAGTCTCACAGTACAGAAATATCACAAAGGGATTAGACTTCGTATACCCCAATTTTTTTAATTAAAAAAAATCACATTTATTGCAACTAATTCTAAATCCAACAAAGTATAAAAATGCATGCCTATGAAATGTAAACTACAATCTCTTTACCCATAGGAGACCCAAAATTTAGTTTACCTTTTCTTCAGTATTATCTGATTTCTATTTTTTAAGCCATTACTGAGGTGTCTCCTCACTGCCCCATGAGGAGGTTCATGGGCTCTTCAGGGCTGTTTGCTGTTTTATCGTTTTTTAGGTTTAAGGGCAGGATCATTTTCCCACACTTGTTTGCTTCCTTGATCACCAATTTTTCACAAGGACGTCATTGTGCATTAGAAAACCTAGTAACTGAACTTCATTAAAAGTGAAAACAATAAGGACATGTTGGCTGCTGTGACAGCATCCTCAGTCACCGAATCTCCCTGGGGGACCACACACACCCCCAATCTCCTTGGAACCCCAGCATGCAGGTATCGCTGCAGCTGACAGGACTGACCCACCCTGGGGGAGGCATGAAAGCAAAGGGAAGAGAAGGCAGGTGACTCATTTAGGAAACTCGGGTGATCCTCTCGACCCATGTTTCTCAGGGTGTCAGGGGACCAGCCACATGCAGGGAACATTCTGGCTTGGCAGGTGGCAGACTCCTGGGGCCCGCCTCAGACACGTTAATCAGAGAATCTAAAGGCGGGCAAACTCTGAAAAGTATCTGTAAAGGACTTAGCTCTGCTGTGAGCCCACTACACATGGGGTCACGCAGGATACCGCTCCCAGCATCCAGTCTCCATTTCACCCTCCTGGGAGGAACACCCGTCAAGTCACAGAGCACGGTCTTCAGCGAACACCTTCCTGCGCGACCTCCACTGTCGCCCAGCCCTGCAGGAGTAGCCGCCGAGTAGGGGAAACAAGTCTCTGCTCCTGAGCCGGCCACCTTGACGCTGGGCATAAGACCACCACTGCTACGTCTCTGGGGAAAGGAGCGGCCCTGGGCAGGAATGCACTTGGCAGCCCCAGGGAGGGACCAGGTGTGGAGGACCAGGCCTCTGCCCGCAGACACGTCAGCACGGCATCCTGGAGCAGAACTTCCAGCCCAGCTGAGCCTACAGATGGCTGCAGCCCTGGACAGCATCTTCACGGTGACCTGGGGTACTGGGCCTGAGCTGCTCAGCAAGGCCGCCCTGAATCTGCAACCTGAAGAAGCTGTGCAGTCATACGTGTATGTTGCCTTAAGCCCCTAGGTTTTGGGGTCACTTGTCACACAGCGACAGACAGGGGATGCGCACGGGCTCCCAGGCCACAATGGCCTCTGCCGGCCTCATCCGGGCTGTCTCATCTGTTCCCGCAACATCACGTTTCTCAGAGCCAAAGGCTGCCAAGGCCCCCTCTCTTCAGTCGTTACAAGCACACGATACAAAGCGAAAAAAAGCAATCTGTAAAATACAATGTATGATGCAATACAGGGTGAATGCGCAGGCACATGTAAAGGGTACTTCAAAGTACTCAGATTTGTAGTAGGGTGAAGTAGATGCCTAGTAGGATCATAATGAGTAGGGCTTGGATTATTTGTTTTCGATTACTTTCTATCAGACTATGGTGGGCCCAGGTGATTGTAACTCCTGATGCAAGTAGTACAGAGGTGTTTAAAAGAGGTACTTCTAGTGGATTTAGGGGGGTAATTCCTGTTGGAATACGCACATACACATGCGAAACAGGCGCACACGCACGAAACAGGTGCACACGTGAAGGTGTGCACACGTCAAACAGGTGTGCATACACACGTGAAAGCACCAGACATGAAGGGCTGTCTTTGGGAGCCTGGTTTTTAGACATCTCCTTCACCCTTTTACATCAGCATGATCAAATACAGCACACCACAGTACTGAGGGGAAGCCCCAGCTTCTCATGGGGGCACATGAGGCTTTTTATTTATGCCACAGGTTGCATCACTACATTCTAGAACTGCAAGGCCCCCCACTGCCAGGACTGGGTCAGGTCCACCCTGTGCTCCAAGGACCAGGCCGCCTGCCAGCCCACACGGACCTGCCCCCTCGGATGGTGCGGCTGCTTCTAAAACAGAGGCTCAGGCCCACCCAGAGACCTGCAGTACCTGTTATTAAATCAAGACTTGGCTGTGGGTAAATGTGAAGATTTTTATTAAACATGACTCTGAAACATTCAAAGGACCATAACCAAATGTTCCTTTCGCAGCCACAGCGTGTCCAGATGCTCATGGAGAAGGCCAGGGCATGGGAACCCATGGAGCCCCGACAAGGCAGACTCAGAGCTGCGTGGTGTAGTTAGCACCGATTCTGTTTTGACACTTGCCTTTTATATTCAGATTAAAATAAAAAAGACGCAAAAGTAGCTCACATTCTATTTCAATTCTCTGTATTTCTGTAGTAACTGGGCCCCTTTCCCTCTGGTTTCCCAGCCAAGCGTTAAATAGGCCCAGCTGGGATTTGTCAAGTCTGGGCCTCTGTTGTAGAGTAAGTGAGGGGGTGGGGGGGAGCGGGAGAATGGGGGATAGGGAGGGACAGAGGGAAGGAGAGAGAAACCCCGGAGGGCTGGAGGCAGGAGGGATGCTCCCTGGCAGCCTCAGTCTCCCCCACTTCCAAGGTAAGTAAGCTGGCATCACGCACACGGTGCCGTCATATAACTTGGCTGACACACGCCAGAATTACAACAAAATGCTTAAGGAGAAGAGTAAGCACCCGCATCTTCAGATTAGGGTAGTATCCTGGTTTCATGTTTGCCTTGTATGATATTCTATAAATTGTAAAGATAACGCATTTTCTTACTAACTATAATAAAGACCAGACAGCATCTGGGTACTGAGCATGTGTCAAGCCTGGTGAGGTAGGCATCATTTACTTTGCTAGAGAAAGAAACAGGCTGAGAGAAACTTCCTGAGGCCAGGTAGCTGTCTCCAAACCCACCTCGCGCCTCCTGACCCTGAACGCGGAGAGCCCAAGTCATTCATGTGAATAATTTGCCTACATGCATGTCGGATTGAGATTTGGCCGCCAGATCTCATCATCTCTATGCAGGAATGTGTCAAGGAAGGTACAATTCTATGACCTCAAGCTGGGGGAACAAAGGCAGGCACCCTTGACACAGATATGGGGTGGAGTTGGCCCTCAGCGCAGTGGCGGGCAGGAGCACGTCCAGCCCTGCCCAGTCACACAGCCACACTCCCATGCCAGCGCAGGGGCCGCCACCACGTCTCGGGGAAAAGCAGCTTCTCCTGCACAGGAATCTATCCCTGAAAGTGTGTTCCTGAGAAGGTGCGGACCAACATCTTGGAAATCAGACGCTGTGTAACACGCTTATCCATAGAGGCTGCCTAAGTCCAGGAATCACCGATCATTCCCCATCTCGCCATCAATTATTTCCGGTAAATATTAAGTTAACTGAGGCAATACAGGAACAAAATAATGGAAATGTCAGTGAATCTGCTCCACCTGCTGAAGAGCTGGGACTAACGATGAAACAGAAGGAATCCTGGAGAACGCAGCAGGACCCAGACCCCGCAGACCACCCCAGCCTCCTTCCACAGGAGAGTTAGTCGTGGGGCCGAGGAGTGGTTTCCAAGGAATCTCAGAGGTTCTCAAGGTCTTGAAAGTTGAACGGGAATTAAATATTTGCATCTGAGTCACACGAGCACATTAAAAGTAAAATTTCTCCTTTCCACTAGAATTATGAGCTTGGGGCAGCGGCACTGGCTGTATCTCATGCTCACGAGATGTTTGGAGGCAGCCATGGGTCTCGGGTGAATCATTTTAATAATGAAAGAAGTGCTTGGGCCCTCGATCCAGGACCACAGACCCCACCAATGAGGGTCTAACCAGGACAAGCCTCGGCCTGGAACGGGCTGGTGTCCGTGGGGGCTGGGAGGAGCACCAAGGAAACGCAGGGGCAAGCCCCACGCAAGCTCAGCAAGTCCTACCCCCACGCAGTCGGCATCAGCCACAGGGATCTTTTGTTGTTTTTTGTTCAGAAAGGAACATATTAAAAAAGCCCAGGGCCCAGGGCCTGGACTCCACAAAGCTCCCCACAGAGCCGGGTTAATTGGCACCTTCCGTCATGTTAAAATCAACTATATACGGCTGCTGAGGGCATCTCAGAGCAGGTGCAACACTGAGCTTTCTTGCTGTCTGGGAAAAGCAGGAATTCCAGGCCTCTGCCTTCCTACCTCCCCCAGAGGCTCTGGCCCAGGTGAGCTCAGCTTCTCCCAGGTAAGGAGCACAGACCAGCTTCCCACATGCCCCTCAGGTCACAAAGCAGCAGTGCAGACCCTTGCACCTTGGCACGAGCTCTCGCAACCCACCCCAGAGGCAGAAGCCCAGCCCTGTGGCCCTGACCTGGCAGAAGGCAGCTGCTGGAGCCCTGCCCAGGGTTCAGCACAGCGAGGTCCAGCCACACCGGGTGAGACATCCACCACCCGGCCATTCGTCTTTAACCTAAAACAGACACAGGAATTCGGCAAGGGGTTCCTTCCCCTGACGAACCCATCCCTTCTGTTCTCATCTCTCCCTCCTGCCCTATCACAGTCACCCAGCACTGCGCCCAAGGCCCAACTCCCAGTTTCACAGGGAATCCAAGACAATTAGGATTTTGAGAAACTGGGAGCTACATAGAAAATGGGTCGGTAAAGCCAGTGTCCACTGATCCTCCACTCCACACAGCGGAGAGCAGTCCTCAGGATAAAACCCACGGGGCGGGGAAGACGCGATCAAGGTGGGCAGGATGGAGGAGCCGCAAAGGGGGTGGTTCACAAAAAAAAAAACAAAACAAAAAACGTGAACACAAAGCTAAAGTGCTCAGTGGCTGGAAGACGAAACACAGGAGACAAACACTGACCGTTTAAAAAAAGAAAAAAGCCTCACTGTTAAGCCCATCAAGATTTAAGTTCTCAAGTCACAATGTATCAGCACAGACTTCTCATGCCTGAAATGTGGGGCAGTAACACGTGAGTCAGTTCTCCCAAATCCATCGTTTCCTTTGTTGAGCCTCTTCTCAGGCGGGTTTCAAAGTAAGCCCTTCTCTGTTTGTTGACTTAATAATTAACATACTTGAAAACACATTGACTTCCAAATTAATCTGCTAATAAAATATTAATTACCACACTGGCTGTCATCCACAGAAAACACACAATCACTTTCTGGTTGTAAAAACATTAGAATTCAAAGCCCCCTTGGCCATCTGAACAGCCCCTGCTTTTGACAAGGGCATTCCAAAGCTAATCTGAAAAACTAGTCCAGGCCATGATCCCTGGGGGGTCGGACTTGCCTCATCACCCCACCTCCCTTCTGGAATTAGAACTTAGACTCTTAGTCTGATGGGAAACATTTACAATCTATTCTCTCCAAAGCTACCTGGAGGATTCCCTCCACGTGACAAAGCCTTGGTCTCCACAACCCCTTATCTGACAACTCTCTCGACCAACTATCAGGAAATTTTTGAGTCTACCTATGACCTGGACACCCCTGCTTCCAGTTGTCCCACCTTTCCAGACCAAACCCATGTACATCTTACATTTATTTGATTGATTGTCTTATGTCTCCCTAAAAGCTATAAAACCAGGCTGGGCTCTGACCACCTCGGGAATATGTTCTTAGGATCTCCTGAGGATATTATCAAGGGCCATGGTAACTCATTTGGCTCAGAATAAATCTCCAAATGCTTCACAGAGTTTGAGTCTCTTTGCTGACACGGTACCTTTCATGGGTATTCATCTGGGGGACTCACCATCAACCGGAGGCATCAGTTGCCCACTGTGCAGAAGTCTCTGCAGGACTGAGCCTCTGGCACGGGGACTCCAACCCCTGAAGCAGCAGCTCTCCCACGTCCCACGGCCTGATAGACCTGCACCTCCAGGGCTTCTCATTTCAGAGTCTCAGCAACAAATCTACCAAACGTGATCAACATCACAGAATATTCCTCGAGGCTTTTGGCTGTTGTTTCTCCCCAAGTTTACTCTAGAACCAGAATGGCAACACTCGGAACAGGATGGTTCTCAGTCACTGACCCTCCTGGTAAATACACTGTCTCCAAGGCCCTTTCCCGCCAGTCACAGCTTCCTTCGAGTCAGGCTTGAAGGCCACCTCCCCCAGGAAGGAAACCTCTTCAATCCAGCAACCACATCTCCTGGTCCCATCTAGAGCTTGTCTGCCAGGAAGGGAAGATTCCTCATTCTAGAGACAGCAGGTGCCACAAAAACTCAGGGTTTTAGCCATTGTGAAGGCAAACACTCATGAAATTAATACACTTTTTCCTCCTTGGATACTGACGTTTCCTTTTCTGGAGGTCAGCCAAGGCCATCTGCACGAGTCACAAGCGTGACAGCTCCAGCCCCTGCTTCGGTGTCAGCAGGGTGGCTCTGCTGAGACCCTCCTGCATCAGCCAGGCCATGCACCTGTTCCCACGACTGCTGTCAGCAGACTACAGTGATTCTAAAATAATCAGCAAGATGACATTCCGAAGGATGCATTTTAAAGAAAAATGTTTTACTGCATGAAATCAGCTACATCTTTTGCTACTCTAGAGGCTTTTTGTTTTGCTTTCTCAAGGTTCTCTACAATGATCCCGACAGTCAAGGTTCCCAGTTACAGGCAGAGGGTTGGGCAGGCCACATCTGATGTTTAAAACAGAGGGGATCCACGTCAAAGGATTTTCCCTGTTCACCAACATCATCAGGACAAACTTTAAGCAGTAATAATCTGTCTGGAAAACTGAGCTCACTTGAGAACTAAAGCAACAAATGTGTTTGACAAAGTTGCAAGTGGACATTTTAGTGAATGACTATTTCAAGTAGGATAATGGCTCACTATTCAAAGGCATGTTTTTGTCAATTCTTATAATTTCAGCTTCATGCATCTGAATCATGAAGTGAGACTTGTACCTGATACATTACAGAATCTCTATAAAATAGACAAAATTCCAATTCTGTACATTCACTCATTCTTTTCCATATGCATACAGATGGTCATAATTTAAGTTGGCTTTCCAACAAGATTTCTAAATTAAAATGTCTTCTACTTTAAACACTACGTGTTAAACATTACACATTCCATTGTTAAACATTTGTAACAGGGTCTGCATGGCCAGTTTTAAAGATTTCTTCCTCACTGAAAGTGTTTAACCAATAAATTGTCTACTTTGAAATATTCTAGAGAAAGAGATACATTTGGAGAGTGGACACACTTAACACAGAAATCCGCAACATCAAACAGGCACAACCAGCAGTGAAGGTGGAAGGGGCACCATGTGAGTGCCCCTAAAAACACACACAAGCCTGGCTGCTTAAAAGGAATGAATATAGCTCAACACTCCCATGTGAACACTGATGTGTCTACTGCCTTTCAGAATCCTCCTAGCTAAGCTGCAGGAATCTTCCTTGGAGACTTTTCTCACCTACACTGCCTACAGGTGTCCACTGGGCTCCCTGAGCAGTATCGTGTCTTTGTTTAGAATATCACAGTATTTGGAGGTCTGTTTAATCCCAAGTCAGAGCCTTATCATAAACTCAGACACCATCCCTCAGGTGGCTTGTGGGCCAACTTCGGCTAATGCAGGCTGCTCCACAGTGCCCTGCAGGTGGGCTTAGTGCATCCACACGATTTTAAGATTTGGGGCTGCCATTTTCTGCAGTCACAGATGCAGACTTACATATTCATCATGACTGAAGGCAGCACGTATTTTTATGTTCCTTCTGTAACGGTAATCATCATGGCAACATTTCCCCAATCCTTAAAAAAGCCTCCTAACAGCAGTTGTATTGC
Source organism: Macaca mulatta (assembly GCF_049350105.2). Classification (NCBI taxonomy): domain Eukaryota; kingdom Metazoa; phylum Chordata; class Mammalia; order Primates; family Cercopithecidae; genus Macaca; species Macaca mulatta. Next base: position 1,218,835 of record NC_133414.1, read on the forward strand.
ACCCCCTTGCTTAAAATTAATAGAATTTACCAAACTAGGTGAAATTGGTCTTCATGAGAAAGTGACAAATCAGTGTTTGCACAATGGCATAGTAGCTGGGCATACAGTGTACATCAACATCCCAAACTAAGCACCCATCACAATTATTCCCAACTCGCAGGAAAGCCAGAAAAATCAGAAGGCTTAAAATATAATTATAAATGAAAATAGCAAGAAACCAAAGTTTCTGAGGAGTGTTTGTTAGCCAAGCAAGGAAAGCCATTAACCAGTGCTGATTACATTGCATTTGATTACAGCAGCCAAAGACGTGTCCAGAGGAAGAGACTTTCAAAGATTAGTCTTTTGGTAAGAATGGTTGCTTAACAAGTTCAGACTATGGGCTACACCAATCGTCAATTAAGCAAGGCAAACGAGTGTGAGTCGTTTTCCTTAATTCTTAATGTGTTGAAAATTCCAACACTGCTAAGGTCATTCAGGGAATCGAGGCTAAATTTGAAGAAACTGAAGAATTAAAGTCTATGAATAATATGAATGAACCAATTATCTAAGAGAAGATTTCAAAGCTGAGAACACACTAATTCCACACAACCTGAAGTGGAATCTGCTAAGATGTGTCATAACTAATAAAATGACTTTGGGGAGCAAATTCTCAGACCCTGTGAGAATACAAAGTGTCTGAGTCCATGGTGCTCCTCTCATTAGTCACTGGCAGGCCCCCAGGGGAGAATGTTCCCCGCTTCTTGCACGCGATTGAGGCAGCAGCGTCCAGGTGAACATCACTGGCTCTCTTGGACATAACCATCCTTGTCTCCTTGGTCTCTCCGGTGCACAGCTCCATCTCCTCAACCATGGATCACCCTCCCCACACCCACAGCCTGGACGCCACCTTGGGGTGGCCTCACTCACTTCCCCCCCCTCACCCACAGGCCTTCGCTGTCTGACATTCAAAGTCTTAAGAACCATCATTCCACATATTTTCTCCAGGAACGGGGCAAGTCTAGTACCTGTTATTCCATCTCGGCCAGTAGCTGAGGGCCAAATGCAGCAGAGCTAAGGGTGTCCACACAGAAGCTGAGCACTGTGTTCTGATCCCGGTTCTGCTGCTCGACTCTGTGGCGTTTTGCCTGTCTTCTTTTGGCCTCTGTTTCCTCATCTCTAACATGAGGTAAAAGTTCCCACCTTAGCAGGTTTCTATGAGGACTCAATTAGCCAATATGCCTGAAGCACTCAGTATAGCGTCCAGCAGACAGGCACTGCACAGAACTCAGCCTACTCGGCCGAACACCAGCCACCTCTACCCAGTGCTCTTCCCATCTCAGAAACAAACACAACACATGAGCAGAAACTGGAAAACAAGTATCTTCCCAATGTGACTTCCTAGAAGACTCAAATGTACAACAGAAGTCTTTCTTCTGTGTTTGACCACATTTATGATATATCCAAGCAAAACCACATTACAACTCAATGATTTAACAACTACTGGAAACCTGGTGAAGATGAAGAGAACACCCTTTTCTGGTCCCCTTTGTTACCAGCAATTTCGCTTCCTCTATTCAATGGCAAGCTGCCAGGTGCTGCAGGAGAGGGCAGTGCCGTCACTCCCCTAATCAGTTAGGAAGCCCTCCATGGAGCCCGGACCACCCTTAGAGGTATCAGGGCCTCAAGAGAGGACAGGAGAACACGTCCATCAACAGACCAGGTGTCAACGTCCTCTGTACAAAGCATCATGCTGGCATTTGTACGTATGCAGCGTTTGAGTACCACCCTTCCACAAGTTTAAATTCAGCTGAAGAAACCACATGAGACTCCTAAAAAATACGAAACAGTATCTGAGTCCTAAAAAAATAAAAGGCCTAGACAAACATGCACACCCCTGTAATGCAGTCAAACCTTCAAAACCACACATTTCACATGCAGTGAAACTGTCGGCAACCATAGTCAGCCCAGAAGATCCCTTTTCCATCTTAGCTTTTTAAACAAGGTATATGAGGAGCAATCAGCTTTTCCAATAGTAAGAGATGGCATTTTCCACAGACTAAACCAACTTCACACCTAGAATTTAAAACCACAGAATTCACATGTGCTAAAGGAATAAGGATATAAAATCGTGCATTTCCCATTTGTTACATGTAAACTTAGTTTTAAAAGGCATATCATCAAATGCACTTAAATTTCAAACTCCTGCAGTTGCCCAAAACCCAAGCATAAAAATACATGCTTATGGTCACAAAACGGAGTGAAGCACAGAAAGGAGACTAAAGCAAGGGTTACCCTCCCAGGCTGGCACCCTGCTCCAAGGTACGTAACAGTCTAATAACTGAGTCCAAGGGTGGAAGGAAACCACTGACCAGCACTTCACATGCTGGGAAGCAGGCAGGGCCGTGTGGGCACCCAGCTTTGATTTGCTGTTTCAGATTCACATCACCTGCTCTCCTGCTGGAGGCAGCACCCTGGCCTCCTGCAAAGGCCAGCGTTCAGACACTGTGGGACCCTGACGGAGAGGGGTGGATTCCAAATCCACCAGAAAAAAAAAAAAGAAAATAAAAATAAACCTGTCTCAACACTGGGACACACTCTAAGAATAGAAACTTCTAAAACCAATGCCTTATTTTAAGACTAAGCTCTTCAGTCCAAAAAAAAAAAGTAGTAGCTTACATTTTAGAGTGTCTGAAGGAATGTAATTTGTTTGCCCATTTTTAAACTAATTGTAGTTACCATTTATTAAAAGCCCGGCCAGCAATCTGACCAACTCACTTTTTCACGTGACCCTCGCGGGGTAACCGTGCCAGGCCTTCCTCAGAAGCAGTGTTGCTGCTGCTGGTTCACCTGGTTTATGTGCCACTGACCCACCAGAGGCTCCATCAAACCCTGGAGCATGAGTTGCCTTTCCTCTTGCGTGGCACGCCACAAACAGCACCGACACGCCGCACACTGATAGTTGTACAGTTCACTTAGACTTTGACGCTTACACATTCAGATAGCAAAACAGATGCCAGTGCTGAGGAGACAGGTGTCAGCACTTTCTCCTGCCCTCTCCAGAGGCGAGGGCCCGTGGGCCCTGGCACACAGAAGCCCAGGCTTTCTTCATAGCAACCCCTGGCAGAGATTTCTTGAGTCTCTCGCATGGAGGCGGTGTTTTCCAAGACAACAGCAGCACCTCGGAGGGTCCCAGTGGGGTGCAGCCGTGGCCAGGGCACCACGCAGAGCAGCGTCTGTGGCTGCTGTGATGCCAGAGACATCTCCTCCACAGCACGTACTCCCTCTGAACCGAGGCTCGGACAACAGAAATCCCAATTCCATAAACCATCGAAGGCTAAGGAAGCCATCTCAGAACTGACGTTCCGGTGGCTCAAATCTCTGAGATGCACTGTCCTATTCAGAAAGGGAAAATAATTCCTTGTAATTGGAAAGAAGCTAAATGTTAAGACTCACTTGGTTGCAGAGCCCAGATCAGCATCATCCGAGAATGTGGAATTACATGTATCCAGGGCCCCATCTCAGAGCCGCCAAATCAAACCCAACTCTGGTGAAAGGAGGACAGGCACCATTTTTGGGGGGTTTAGTTTTATTTTTTGAGACAGAGTATCACTCTGTTGCCCAGACTGGAGTACAGTGGCACGATCTGAGCTTACTGCAACCTCCGCCTCCCAGATTCAAGCAATTCTCCTGCCTCAGCCACCTGAATAGCTGGGCTTACAGGTGCATGTCACCACACCCAGCTAATTTTTGTACTTTTAGTAGAGATGGGGTTTCACCATGTTGGTCAGGCTGGTCTCGAACTCCTGGTCTTGTGATCTGCCCGCCTCGGCCTCCCAAAGACAGGCACCTGTTTTAACAGCCACCCCTGCTCCCAGCCACAACACAACTGAAAGTCGGCAGATAATTAACTGAGCTGTTGATTCTCTTAATCAGAAAACACTTCCTAAATCATCTGAATATTTCTGCCAAACAAACATTCTCTCCTCTGCTTACAAGTCGTGAGCACCAGTCAGCATAAGGAGTTTGGTTTTGTTTTTCTGTGACAGAGTCTTCCTGTCATCCAGGCTGGAATGCAGTGGTGTGATCTCTGCTCACCGCAACCTCCACCTCCCAGGTTCAAGGGATACTCCTGCCTCAGCCTCCAGAGTAGCTGGGACCATAGGTGTGCACCACCTCACCCCGCTAATTTTCAGTTGAGACATGGTCTTACCACGTTGGCCAAGCTGGTCTCCAACTCCTGACCTCAGGTGACTCGCCTGCCCCGGCCTCCCAAAGCGCTGGGATTACAGGCATGAGCCACCGCGCCTGGCCAAGAAGTGTTTGATAGAGACTGAGGGGAGGACTCCCGTCCCATCCACATCCCACCCAGCTTCCCACACCGACTATGACACTCAAAGTGTCACAGCAAGGACAGCTGCATCCCCACAGTTCTCTGCATTAACGCCACGGCTGCGTGAGCTGCCACAGTCCTGGAGCTGCCCCTCAACCTTAACGTGCTGGCACAAGCACAGCAGAAACTACCAAGCCCCCAGGAGGGAGGAGTGTGGGCCCAGGGAAGGGAACCAGGAGGGAGGAGTGCGGGCCCAGGGGAGCGAACCAGGAGGGAGGAGTACGGGCCCAGGGAGCAAACCAGGAGGCTCCGCTCCGGGGGTAGCGAGTTCACACACCTCAAATACCTCCTACATCCATCCGCGCGCAGGGAGGGGCCGGAAGCCACGCAGGAGCTGCAGCGCTTCCTCCTCACAAACGAGGAGTGAGGATACCGACTCATGCATGAAATCAGAGCTACAGTTCTACCGTGGTGGGGAGACGCTGTTCAAGTTTCATAGACCCAAATGGGAGCAAAAAGAAACCAATCTTACAAGATGAGTAGATGGAAAGGGATCAGAAATTTAAGCCTGTCACAAGCTTTCAGAAAAAACTTCACTTGATCTGCAAGATGGCTGTGGCTCTGCCTGATCATTTCTGAAAATGTCTAACCTGCGACGAGCCATCTCAGAGCCGTTCAAGAGGAGTCACAAAATCAAAACACCAAGGCACACTCTTTATTTTAGATGGCCTGCAACAGCACGGAAATGAGCAGCGGTGCCAGAGCTTCCAAGTTTGTTTGAAGTAAATTCCAGCATCAGGGCAGCATCTTCCTGGCTGAAGCAATGAGGTGGCCTCCTGATCACCACATGGGAGACCAGGTTTCAGGTAAGGTGCAGTCAAGGGTCTGCAAACCATGATCCCCGACCGAGCCTTGGCCAGGGAACCAGAAGTGATTTTTACACTTTGAAGTTTTAACAAAAGAAAAATATGCAGAGACTGGTGTGGCCCACAAAGCATAACACGTTGCCTACCCTGCCCTTTACAGGAGCTTCTAGCTTTGGTGTCAGTTACAAAGTGTTTCTATAAAATAATGTCACTGATTTTCAAGCAGGCCAGGAAATGTCACCCTTCTCAACAACCCTCAATAGAGATGCACCATCCTGTGTTTCACACAGATTTTAGATTTTTAAAAGCCAAAATAAGGGAGGTAATTCAGCTAAGTATTATAGTAACACAATTTGAGATACTTAATGATGTGTGACAACAGAATACTTGGCATTCCTGTGAGGCAATAAACTAGCTCAAACACAAAATAACAAACCAAAGCATGTTTTGGCCTCTCAAAGTGATCAGTGAAATTGGGAATAACATTCAGTTAAATGATACTTAAAAAAAAAAAAATGAAACAAATACCACTACACCATCACCCCTTAAATTTATTTAACTACTGCTGCAAAATAAAGTAGAGAGACTTCTTACTGCAGGGTTACAACTGGCCTTCGTCAGCATGAAATAGACCGCTGTGCAGGCTCAGGCCCTCCAGCCCACAAAGGCAGGGGGAGGGAGGAGAAACGATGGCCAGAAACAAAGGGACAGGGCAACCATGGCCTAGTCAGCAATTGTACCCTCCCACCTTTCTTCTGGACTTACAATTTTGGAGCCATCTGGGTTTACCTTCCTACATCCATAAGTCATCAAGTTCTCGAAGCCAGAAATCTACAATACTTCGGGCAGCCAACTCCTCTCGGCCTTCCCCAATGTTTTAGGGTCCCATCAGCTCACCCCTGGATAGTATCAATGGCCTCGGAGCTCCAGTCAACCTTGCACTCCACAGACTCAAGTATGCCAAGAGCCACTCCAGGCTGCCACTGCCATGACCAAAGGCTTTCAGAGACAGTCGCCAGCACTGCACAAATCCATGTGGCTTCACCAGGCGCAAAGCGGCTCCAGCATTCCATCCAGTCTGTCGCTGCTACCATAGCTGTGAGTCTAGGATGTGTCAGTAAGGGAAAGAAGACACCATGTACATCATCTCATTTAAGCTTCAGTGTCACAAGGTGGATTTTGTCGTGCCCGTTTTATGGATCAGGAAACAGCTTTATTAAAGAGGCCAAGCACAGGGCCCTGCTGACACAGCAGCAAGCCCCGCAGAGGCCTGGGCATGACCCCCGCCCCATGCTTCCTGGGTCCTGATGTCCACTCCTCCCCCGTGGGAGCCTGATCCTGGGTCTGCCTGAATTGCTACCATTCCTAAGACATGACCCACGTCTTCCCACCTCCTCCTTTATCTGTTTCCCGCAGCCCAGAGGCGTGTGCTCTTCCATCCAGCCAGACACTATACTTCAGCACCTGCACCTGACACCACTTCAGCCAAAAGCTTCTCTCAAACCTCCCCCCACATCTGCTGGTCACACAGGTCTGCACCTATCACCTTTGTCACATGAATTCTCACATATTCCTGTGTAGCACCATCCAACTGGTCATAGTCTGTTGAGAGGAGGAAGCTCTGTAGGTAAGTCCACATCCTACTTTGCTCCCAAGCACACCATCTTGCGTGAGGCAACCGATTAACAGCAAATTCATTTCAACACATTTCCATTTGAAAAAAATGTAGAGCATAGAACTCTGGTCATAATTAAAAGCGTGTTTCATTCATCATTAAAATTCCATGTACTGCTGCAACGGCAACACCCCTTCCTCGCCAGGCTCTGCCCAACGGACATCATTCTCACAGCGCACGGACTCCCATCGGAGCCCCGGCAGCAAGAGCCCCACAGGCTTCCCAGCGCCTCGGGCTGTGGCTTCCACGCTGGGCCGGCACTGACCTAACGACACGACAGCCACACGACAGGAGTGGTCCCCCAACAACTACAGGACCGGAAGCTGGCCAACTGCTCTGTAGAATGGAGACATGTTAGTAATCCCTGACATTTGCACTGACAGGCTGCTCAGCTAAACTGGGAAAAATCCACAAAATAGAAAGAACCCATGGGGAGGAGCACTTCTGTCTCCAACCTGACAGCAAATGGTGGCTGTGCAGACGACCTCTTCGGGATAACCGTCGACTGCATTCTCAGGTCAGCAACAGCCCCGCTGAGGACCAAAAACTCAGCTCCCCCCGGCCCTCACTTCCTAAGGGTCAGCCCTCCCAGGCCGCCTCTCCTGGAAGATCAGCTCTGACGCACCCACTACGGTCAGGAACCGGCTCTGGGACTCATTTCCCAGGCTCCTGCCCACTGCCCTCTCTTCCTTCTCCTCCATCTCCCCTTTCACTTCCCTTCTTCTCTCCTTTCCTCTCCCCTCCCTCATTTCCTTTCAGCCCTCACCTTCCTCACTGCACTTCCCCCATCCAACTCTGCTGACGCATTCTCAGGTCAGTAGAGGGTTTTTCACTGTTTTTATTGCAATAATCATTCTTAATGAACAGAAACCTGTTTCGGACCATCTGGATGCCACCTCATGACCAGCTGCTGCCCCGTGGCTCCGTGTCCACTCAGTATCAAGGTGCAGGTGCCCAGCAGTACAGCTATGACCAGGGGTAGTAACATGGGACATGGGAGAGGTATCCCAGCCAAGAGGCCCCACAAAGCCTCCCCAGCAAACCGGAGCAAGGCCCAGGGTGGTAGGGAGAGCGCCCTGCTCATGATATAAGCAGTTCAGCTTCCAAAAACTGTCCATCAACTGTGAATTACTTTGTTTCCATGGTTACAAAAGAACCGTAAGCATTCTGAAGTATGTTCTTGTTTCATGTTTGTGAAATCTGAGCAACATTATAATAAAAATCACTGAATTCTGCCCGAGGCTCTAGGGGTGTTTTCCTCTTTGAAAGGAGCCCCTTCTGGGACTCGGGATTGAGTGACAGCCTTTAATCACGGTTGTCCTGGTGGTAACAGGGAAATCCTCAGCCTGCCGGGAGCTGGGGCCCTCGACAGCCTCACGGCTCCACACACCAGTGTTCTAAGGATCACACGTGTGCAGATAGCACCTGGCGTGTGTGCAGCAAGCTTAGCTAACAAGCCCCAAACATCTCACTCATAGTTGCTAACCACATCGCTTCTCTCGGCCTCCACGGCGTTTCACACTCTACCTTTATATTGCGGTGAACTGTGCATCCTGAGCGCTACAAAGATTCAACTCCTTCCGGGAAGAGGGGTGCATCTTTCCATCACGGGGTCCTCACTCCAGCTGGCACAGGATTTGCAGAGTGGGCAAGTCTAATGTTGATGACACTTTCTCAATATTCCCTTCACACCCCTCCAAAAACAAGAGTGCTGCCAGCTTCTTACCGACGTTGTAATGAGCAAAATATTTTTCTCTTGCCACTTTTTAACATACTTGTGAAGAATGTGACTCTGCATGTACACTGTAAGCACCCACACCGTGAACATTCTGCTCTCCCGTGACTGTATTCACAAGTCACAAGGACAAAAGTTCTCCATATTAGCCCAAAAAAAAAAAAAAATTTTTTTTTTTTTTTTTAACACGACTTCCACTCATCTGAAAGTCACAGATGTGGTTTTTCCTTCATAAAAAGATCCAAATGATCCACAAGCCAGGTTTAATAAACACATTGGTCCAGGTGGGAAAATGACCCCTCAAGTCTCCCTCCCCTCAAACACCAGGGCAGCCAGGAAACTGCGCTCTACAGTAAATGACAGTGACAAGATTCACTAAATAAGCAGCCGGAAGATTCCCATCTCGCAGAGCGCGCCTTGAGCGGGGACTCAAGATGTCCCCAACTCCCTGAATGTCCTACAAAGAACAGGGCTATGCAACTGCGGACTGAGGCAGTAAACATGTTTTCGGCCGGGTCCGGTGGCTCAGGCCTGTCATCCCAGCACTTTGGGAGGCCAAGGCGGGCCAATCACAAGGGTCAGGCGATTGAGACCATCCTGGCCAACACGGTGAAACCCCGTCTCCACTAAACATACAAAAAATTAGCTGGGCATTGGGAGGCTGAGGCAGGAAAATGGCATGAACCCGGGAGGCGGAGCTTGCAGTGAGCCGAGATCACGCCACTGCACTCCAGCCTGGGGGAAAGACCGAGACTGTCTCAAAAAATAAATGTTTTCAGCAACTAGCATCATCACCCCACAAATGAGGTACCGTTTTCATTCTAGGAGGGAAACGCTACACAAAGCATGTACATTTTAGCCCGTAAGTGAATTCTTTGGGCGTTCCTGTGTCTGCTGTCAAATGCAGCACATCACCTCAAAAGGCAAAGTTCTATAAGTCACATCCGAGGACGGGAACACATCATTCCAAGTTTTAACAATCCAGTAAGAACCTGATCAAGAGAAGCCTACTTGCTCCAGACTCTCAGCAGCAATCAAGTGCTACAATGTAATGAAAAAATGTAATGAAAACACAGGGATGATTAAGAAAATTTCAGTGCTAATTAAAAGACTAAAACGTAATTGGATTTATTCTACTCTAGACAGAGCAGCCGGGCAGTTCACCCATACGTTATTATCGTTGCTGTTTTTCAGACAGGGTCCCAACTCTGTCAACAAGGCTTGACAGCAGACGGGCGCGATCTCCACTCACTGCAAGCCCCGCCTCCCAGGCTCAAGCGATTCCTACTTCAGCCTCTGGAGTAGCTGGGACTACAGGTGTGTAGCCATCATGCCCAGCTAATTTGTGTGTTCCCAGTAGAGATGGGATTTCACCAGGTTGCCCAGACTAGTCTCAAGCTCCCAGGCTCAAGCAATCCGCCCGCCTCGGCCTCCCAAAGCACTGGGATTATAGGCATGAGCCATCACGCCCAACCCCTTTTTCTTTTCAAGTGATTAATGTGCTTCAGAGTCTTGTAGGCATTAAAAAAAAGAAAAAAGAACAAGCAAAGTGATTCTGTAAGGGAAAGAAACCATTAACATGTTTTACACATCTCAAAACTGAAATGCTAAGAATAAAATATATTTTATTCACAGAGGCATTCTTAAAGTTCTGTAAAAGTGATACCATGGACACCACCACATCACAGATGAGCGTGGCAGGACTGCTCAGATTCCAAACACGTTCTGAACAGTCCTCCTGCCACTTTCCTAAATGGGAACACTTTATTCTGTCTTTTATTCAAATTAAGTATCTTGCAAGGTAGTTGAAAACCGCGTAGATTTTAAAATTTCAATGCTTTTCTCAATTTTCGCCACATTCTGATGCATTTTACTGACTATACGGCCAATAAGTTTAAAGCTTTCTGCATCAATAAAGACAATGCTCCTTTTAAGCAATAGGCTTTTTCTTTTCTACACAAAGATCTGTAACTTAAGCTAGTAAACTGGGCATTTCACAAAGATTTTGTACAATTCCTAGCACAGATTTTAGCAAAATAAAACCGGTATCTTTCCGCAATTAAGTAACCAAGGATAGGAAACTGCATGATCAAAATAACCGTTCCATTATTTTATATAAACACAAACGATAAAGTAGAGTATGCTTTGGAAAACAGTATTTCCATAAGCTAATGATGAAGCAGAAGACAGTTCCTCAGCCTCATATGACATTTGACAACCGAAGTACTCTGGCCCAAGCCCAGCCCGGTTACACGGAAATGAGGTAAACGTGTGAGTGACCGTGGTGGGGCATTCTGATAGCCACAGTCCGGGAAAGAACAGCTAACATCTTTCTTCTTCATGGGAAAACTGAAACATACTCGAGACCTTGATTTTTTAAAACAGTCTGCCCCAGTACTAACCTTAAGCTCCCATTGATGAAGATTGCTGTAACCACAGAGGTGTTTTTCCAGGCCCTCGAAAATCACGGACATGGCACATACACAATGTTTTCAAACACTCAATGCAGCCAATGTGTTAAATGTGCTGTGATACCGGAGGTCTTGTGCAGGACCAGAAGCGTCGCAGCCTGGTTACCTGTCCTGGTGTTCAATGCTTTGTATGTGCAAAACCTGCTGTTACAATTTACTGGGCCTAATGTGATTCAGTTCGTCACAGAAGAGAGCTATGACATTTACTTAATTCCACGCACAGATTCTCAGGTTCACCTTTCACCAGTGACTGCTCTGTCCACGAGACAGCGGAGGGAAGACCCAGGAAAGGCCCGGGAGATGCCAGGTGCTCACAAACTGGTATCCGTCTGCTGGTTCTGGCTTAAAGGAAAACAGACATAGAAGAAGCTAAAAGGGCTCACTACACCTAATATCACAATGTTCTCAACTTTACCTTAGCCAAAAATAAAAGCGGAAAAGCAAAACTACTCCAGGGCGTGATTCCAGGGCTAATCTGAAACATGAAATATTTAGAAGACAAAGCTCATTGTGAGTGCAAGTAATATACACATAAAACACTGGTTTCACAAAACCCAGTCTTTGCAATTGCTTTTATAAAAAGTAAAATTCTCATGAGGATCACGTACATTAACTGATTTTCAAATGAAGGGACTGGTCAACTTCAGGGCATATGATTTCTGTCACACACAAGGGGAGCAGTGAGAGAGAAGAGCTAGGATCAAGTGTGCTGAAGCTGTCCTAGGACTGAAATTCAGTTTCTGCCAAAACAAAACAAACACAGGAGTCTGTTAACTTCGATAGGAAGCTCTGCTTGAGAGCGTCAAGATGTTAAAGTTGCAGAGGGGCTTCTCCCTGCTATGGGCACGTGTGATCTTTGCAAACACATAGCTCAGCATCATCAAAAACCAGAAACGAACACAAGCCTTCCAGACATGAAATCCAAGAGCAGAAGGGAGCAGAGTCCAAGCTTGCTCAGCAGAACTGTTCCCGGGGGAGAACAGCACAGAGGACATCACAGGGAGGGCAGGGCAAGCAACAGCAGCTTCCGTCTCGCCGCCAGCAGGGCCTGAGCCAGGGGCGTAGTCTCCTCCAACCTGACGAGGCACGAGGAGCCACAGAGAAGTCAACTTACAGTCCCTTTTCAGAAAGGGTAACAATGAGAAACAATCTGGTCCCTTCTCCACGGTAACAGCTGAGCTCGCATGTTCAAGATCTCAGGGGTTGGGCATCTGTTACGTTCCCCACCCCCTCATGCAGATGCTCTTCCTGCACCTGGGTGCCCGTCTCCGTGCTGCTCCTGAGGCCACACCTGTTGCCATGTAGTAGTGACCTGGAATTCACCTTTGTCCGGGAGAAGCAAACACAGTTCACACACTCCTGTACGGGTTTGCTGGCTGAGAATCTAACTACACTGTCCGATTCCAGATGTGCTGGCACCAAGCAGAACGTCAGATGTCCAGCATTTATAAACGGTATCAGTGGGTTCTCCTGGGACTCCCAGGCAGCCGTACGAGGGAGGGAGCTGTTGCCGTTACCCCGAGCCAAAGCAACACTGTGAGGCAAACACCACAGGCAACATCGCACTCGAGCACTGACTCTTGACAATTGCTTGTTCGTGTGTTGAATGGCAGTATTAAGAGGAGTTCGGGGGTACAGGCGTCAGACAGGCCTGGTCCCAGCCATGGGACAGCAGTGACTGCCCACAAGTCCTGTATCTAAGCTCTGACTCCCCATCAGGCATTCCTTCAGGATCAATGCCCACCTCACAGTGCTGCCATGAACGCTAAGTCAGCACATACATACACAACCAAATTCATTTCGATTGTGCTTTCTACCCCAATTTAATACAACCAGGCGCTATCATTGAGATTGAATAACCAATATTAGAACAGAAGGTCAGGCCAGGGATGGTGGCTCAGACGTGGCACTTTGGGAAGCTGAGGTGGGTGGATCACTTGAGGCCAGGAGTTGGAGACCAGCCTGGCCAACATGGCAAAACCCTATCTCTACTAAAAATAAAAAATTATACAGGCATGGTGGCACACACCTGTAACCCCAGCTAATAGGGAGGCTGAGGCATAAGAATCACTTGAACCTGGGAGATGGAGGTTGCAGGAAACCAAGATCGTACTACTGTGCTCCACCCTTCCAGCCTGGGTGACAGAGCAAGATTCTGTCTAATAAAAAAAATAAAAACAAAAGGTCAAGTTGAAAACGAATTGCCAAGGTCCACGTTCCATGTACTTAAAATATAAAATTCATTAGCTGGTACTTGATCAAGTTGTTTTCTTCATTACAATCTTGTATATCCTAACACGGCTCAAAATGTTTACATTTGAGCACACCTTGAGTGTGACTAACAAAATATAAAGTGCCTATATTTCATAAATGAGCAAGTTCCAAGTAAGGCTGCATCCTGCTGTAGTTAATCCTTTGACAACGTAAAACTGAGCCATCCTGACATAGCACTGACACGTGGTACAAGAATGACCTCCAATTAAGTCCCTAGCTTTAGGGAACACAGTTTATCACTAATTCACTAGCGATTAGCAAGAATTTAAAGGAAGAAAAAGTATCAGGACTGTAACTAGGAATAAAGGAAAAAACATGAGACATTAGTCACATTCAAATCACCCTTTCTGTGTGGCCGTAACAATTTGCACACCTGTTGTGTATACTTTATCATGCTAAGCTGTCACCAAGCTCTCTATGACGTAAGAACGTCCCGAGTCGCAGAGCCTCATATTCCTATTTAAACTCTAAACAGCCAACACCACACACAGCACGCGCTGAGACCTCTGAATGCTCAGAGGAATGCATGATGGGATGACGGGCCCCAGCCCTGCCATCAGCCTGCTGCTTTATTAAAAGTATAAAACAAAGCCCTGCCTTCAAGATGCTCAGATCTAACTAGTACAAGGTTTTGGTTTTAACAAGTTAAAGCACTATATATACATTCTCTTAGTAGAAAGAATGTAAAGGATAGCTAGTTGGGAACATTATTTTAAAAAGTGTCTATGGAATGAGTTATCCCAGGGAGCCTGTTTGGTACCTGCATTCAAAGGCAATTCATTATTCGACATGGAACCTTTAACAGAAGGTTCACAGTAAGATCCCTGGAAATGGCATTCCCCTGGTGACTTTTCAATGCTCAGATTTCAGTATCGATACAGCTTGGTAAGCAGTCAGGAGAGGGGCGGCTCAGAGGCTGAAAGCACACAGGTCAGGGCGCTCCTGTGTCCGACAGCCTCACCTGGGCCTCGCTTTCTGCACTGCCCAGGGCTGCTCATAGAGATTGTGCCGAAACGGATCTGTGCACGCCAAACAGCTCTCAGCAGGGGCTCAACAGCCAAAGCCGTCCCACCACCGTCATCCCCCTTCTAACCAGAGAACACCTGATACAGAAACAGGCATTGAGTTGGCAAAACCAAAATCCACCCCATCTACCACTCCAAAACATACACCACTGCCCAATATTGATGTGAGCCAAAAACATGGAAGTCCTGAGAGCCCACACTGACCACAGCCAGACACCACTTCTGCAAGAACCAAGCACGCGCCTAGAGATCACCCGTCATGACCCAGGAGAGCAGCTTGGAGCAGAGACAAACGTGAAGGAGAGGCACAGGGGCCAGGGTGCTGGGTGTGCCCTCCTCAGTGTGACCTCACTGAGATTGCTGACCTCTGGCCCTTGGTGTCCGTCCTGTGGAGGAGGTAGCCCCCAAATCCCTGCCTCCCCCTCAGCGCTGGCTGAGCCTGCCCTGAAGTCTCCCCAGGGCTGAGACGGCTTCGAAATCCTGTTAACTGCACACCCACATAAAAAAACAAATAAAGTATCAAGTACGCAGACAGGAAAAGAAAAGTATGTGAATCCTCCCCTATTCAACAGGCATTTAAAAAGTAACAGGAAAACTGGGGTACTCTTTCAACCACCACCAGCTATCACGTCCTGTTGAGATGTTTTAGCCAATCAGGAACATCTCTTTACCAAGCACCGGTGTGTTTAGGAAGTCCGTTGACAGATTCCAAATAACCTCGGAGCCTGCGACCTGACCCCCATTCACGCGCATCACCTCTCCGGCGGAACAAGCCCTGGACACCATTCAAATGGTGAGGAACAGGAACAAGGGTAGCTTTTTCCCTCAACACCACAAAACAAGCTCGACCCCGAGGAGCCCGGACAACAGCGACGTTTGCTTAGACGCTTTCCCACTGACCTTGTCAGAGCGAACGTTCCCATCCCACGCCACCCAGTGTTTCCCTCTCCCCGGGATACCAGCAGCCGCCAACCCTCACAACTCGCAAGCCGGAAACAGAGGCCAAGCTGACAGGAGGGAGGCCTCTCTCCATTCCCCACTGAATTGGCTCAGGACACGGATGTTCCCAAACACACACGGCCCCGGGTATTCCACACCTGGAGAACATTCTAACAGACGCTGCAAAGACGTTCCCCTGAAGAGAAACTCAGTTTCTAACTTCCCTTAGGGAAAAATATGAGGCCCAGAACTTTCCAGAAAACCAAGTCTGGGAGGAAGCCACTCACCTCTGGCACTTCCTAAACCTGCCTTCCCGCAGGTGCTCAGGGATGTCCCCGCGCCAGCCCCGTCCACCCAGGACGGCAGCAGGGCTCAGGCAGCCAGCACCTGGGCAGCAGGCGAAGCAACCCCAGGGTGAAAACGTCATCCCAGGCACCACTTCCCGGAGCCCCTCAGCAAGAAACACGGAGGCGGGACCAGAACCGAGGGCTGGCTCGAGGCTGGGGAGCCACAGACCCGCACAGCTCAATCATCGGACACGCTCTGCTGTGGACAGAGGAGCCCAGCCCAGCCCAGCCCAGGGAGAGGCCAGCCCAGAGATCCTCGTGCCGGCTCCACGGGCCAGCGTCCTCCAAGGGCTGCAAGTTTGCGATCACAGCTTCAGAGTCGGGTTCCAGAATCTTCCGGAATCAAAGACACACCAAACTGTAAAGCTGCCAGGACAGCAGGGCCCAGGAGCAGGCTCAGGGGAGGACCAGATAGAAACCCCACACACAGCACACACGTGTGCATGCTTACTCCACACATGCCACCCCTTCACCCAATACTATACACGCAAATACATCTATGCACTCCATACACACCCTCAAATACACTCAAATGTGATGCGTGTACACACTCCACACACCCTCCAATATACACGACACACGCATGAACATGCTCATTCCACACACACCTGCTAAATACACTCACCACACACGCACACACGTGACACACGTGCACACTCATTCCAGACATCACACCCCTCACCAAGTACACAGGTGCACACATCCCCAAGTCCAGAACCTGCAGACTCCACAAGCTTTGGTTTCCCCCACTGTTTCTCTCATCGCATGAGATCCACACACAGGCGTCATTTACTGACATCTAACACCCGGGGAGGCCCTTAGAACTGCAGTCACAAGTCGGCTTCATTCAGGCATTCATCACCAGCCTCCTGAAGCCACCTCCTGTCCCCACGGGGAGCGGGGCCGAGACCGCAGACGCCACTGGGCTTACAGATCCCCAAGACTGGCAACCCAGCGAAATCAGGAGGGCTCAGCCACGGCCCGGGAGGAAGAGGGGTACTGGCTCAGGTATGCGGAACATGGGTCCTCATTTCCATACAGTGCCATGTACGACAGCATCAGGTGAAAGCCAGTGGGGTCTGGCATTCCTGGGATAGACGGTCCTGGAATTACAACACATGAGGTCCATGGTCCCCTCACATCTAACCCTGGGAATCAGAATCGGTGACTCCTTGTCCACCTGAGGACCACCCAAGAGGATCCACACACAGCAGCACCGCACCTGGTCTGCAGGGGAGCAAAGCGAATCTCACCTTTTGACTAAAACTGGATTACCCTGACACTGGCAGCCTGCAGCATGTATATCATCAAACTCCCACGTCTACACCACCTGTAAGAGGAACACAAGCCCTTAGTCTCGGGTTCTCAGGACAGCCTGTGAAATGGATGCTGGCACCTTCATCTCCCAGTGGAGAGAAGGCCAGGGTCAGGGCTGGCGTATCAGGAGGTCAGGGTTCAAAACCCCATCTGCCTCACAAAGAAGCCCTTACTGTTCAAGTGACTTCTATCATCAGCCTTAAAATATACCACAGTTACCAGCAATTCTGAGTGCTGTTCCTTGGGACATCATAAGCAAACATTTTATTAGAAAGATTTTTATCAAATCTGCTTTCAAAATCCTATGTTATGAAATGACTAATGAAAACTTGAGCTATGAAATAAAGCACGTATTTAAATGAATCCCAAAATGACTATCGCGAAGGAAGTTGTAACTTGAAGTGAAAAATATCCTCTAAATGACATCAGCCAGAATTATCTTCAATCATTACTGATCCCATATGATTAATGAATTATACAGCATCATCTCAGATATGAACTTAAAGCCATTAGCTGAATGCACATTTTAGCACAACCAAAGTTCTGCTTTCATAAGCAGTACAGGCGTCTCTGGAGAGGATTTTAACTGGGACTACAATGCACACGATCGTGGTAAGAGGTTTCATGCTGGCTGTTCTCCAAGGTGCGACACAGAGAAACACCACTAACCTCGAAGACACCTGCTGCTTTGTAACGAGATAACGAGATCATGAGAGACAATGTGGACAGAATACTGTAAATATTTGAAAAGGAGAAACAATGCAAGGAAAGAATCTTATCAGTTACCCTTTACATTCTTAGAAAAAACCGATTTCTCTTTTGGGATGATTAAAAAAGAAAATGACATTTCTGGATTTTTTTTCTTTTCCTTTCTGAGACAGGGTCTTGGCTCTGTCAACCAAGACTGGAGTACAGTGGAGCAATGGCAGCTCACTGTAGCCTTAAGTGATCTTCCCAGCTCAGCCTCCAGAGTAGCAGGGACCACAGGCACGCACCACCATACTCAGCTAATTTTTCTGTTATAGAAATGGGGTCTTGCTATGTTGTCCAGGCTGGTCTTGAACTTCTTGGCCTCAAGTGATCCTCCTGCCTTGGCCTCCCAAAGTGCTGCAATTACAGGCATAAGCCAGCGTGCCCAACCAACCTTTTTCTTAATTTTATAACAATTACGCCACATTCAGAGAAAGGATAACTATTAGAAGAAACTTGGTAATTCCTCATTTTTAAATTTGAGTTTGAATATTTGTTCCATTCGTTCTATGCCACGTTAAATACAAAATGAAACTTAACATACCAAGCAAAAATGATAGCTCACATCAGGTTTTACAAAGAAGTCCAACAGATGATGATTCCAATTGTATGTTTATTTCTAGATTTTAGAAAGTCATAGCCAACTTCTACAGTTTTGTTGCCATAGACCCAAGATTAAATCACAACGTGCGTGCGAACGTGCCTCAGGGTGCGGCAGGGAACCCCACGCCCACCGAGCACGCATATGCAGAAATATTTTGCCCAAATCTATTTTCCAACATGTAATTAAAGACGTCCCAGATATACTTTTCTCTCTCCCCACAAAGGATGTGAGGCCAAGTTTATCCTAGGGTTCGATAAAAAGGCTCATGTGAAAAAGGGAACAGCAACGCTCAGGCGACCCGCGCAGGCCCCGGCAGACGCTCTATAGCAGGAGGGACGCGGCACAGGCAGGGCTGTGGGTGCACCTGCACCCTCGCTAACCTCATGGTGCAAGCACCCGAGGCTCTACAGATTCCACTCCCAGAGTTAGTGGGAAACTCCATCCTAGCACCGGGATGCTCTGCGTTGCTAGATGTACCTGCTTTAAGATATGCATGAACTGTCCTTACTCTACACACGAGACTCGCTAGGAGATACTTTCAGATTTAGCCTAAGTGTACGATGTTTTATCGGAAAATAGACATTCCAGCAAATGCATTTCTGTAAGATTTCTCTACCTCTTTTCCCTGGGGGGGAGGGGGGAAAAGGTAACTTGCCTCCAAGGGTTGGAGACAAAGCCGTTACTGCAGACAAGAGTGCTGCGCACCCCGGGAACCGCTGCGCCACGAGGCACGGCCGTGCACCCCGGACGCAGGAGTAGCACACGAGGCTAGCACAGGCTGACGCCAGCCCTCTCCAGAAGCTGGCCTGTCCTTCCCTCCTCCCTCAGCCCCCAGCTCCCAGGCTCCCTTCTCCAGGCCTCAGTGGCTGCTGACAGGGCAGAAGCCACAACTAGAGGAGGCTCTCCACTCCACCACGGACAGGAGCCCCGGACGCTGGGGACTCCGCTGCTGCCCTCCACGCCTACCTCCCTCTGCTCCACCCTTCTCAGAAGCCAGGCGTGGCAACTTTGACCCTCTTTTCCCTTCTGTGGCTCCTACAAAAACCAGTCCAGCGAGCCCAGGCTGCCTCGCACGCCAGGGATGCCCGGCACAGGCCACACGTCCTCATCCAAGCTCCTGGGGCAAGAAGAAGGCTCTTGCAGTATTTCACTTTCTGGTTGAGCATCCCCAGCCTGAAATCCAAAGTGCTTCAAAGAGCATTTCCTTCGAGTATCATGAGGAAGCGCGGAATGTTTCAGGTTTCGGAGCATTTTGGAGTAGGGACGCTCAGCCTGAATTTGAACGTCTTTCAAGGCGGCCACACACTGAAGCCCCCGATGTCCGCCCCACACAATCCCAAGCACACCATCTGAAGTCCTCAGCAACAGATTTTCTTGCTTCAAAAATAAACACAAGTCACAAACTCACACGCAACCACTGAAGGGGGTTGTGGACACCTGCATAGACTGGATGAAATTTAACTGTCACATTTTTACCAGGGTAATTTAAAGTCATTCCTCAAAACACACCCGTTTTACTGAGCTGCATTTTAAGGTGAACACACACAAATCATTTCGGGGAAACAAATGTCACTTTGGGCTTTGTGTGGTTTCTTGACTCCTGTGAATAACTCGGCATTCACCTTCACTTCTGGATAAGGGAGAAGATACAAAGAAATTTGTTAAAACAAAGACATGGAAACAAGTTTAAGAAGGGTTTGAAAGGTTCCTCCTGTCCCCCTGGAGGGGAGAGGACGACACCTGGAAGGCTTACGGGGGACACGAGCACAGCCTCCTCGGTGTGCCATGGATGTCGCCTCGCTAAGGGGAGAGGACGATGCCTGGAAGGCTCATGTGGTTGGGGGCAGGAGCACAGCCTCCTCGGTGTGCCACGGACACCGCCTCACCGAGGGGAGGGAACGATGCCTGGAAGGCTCACGGGGGTGGGAGCACAGCCCTCCTCGGTGCTTTCTACACTCAGCAGCTTTAGAAATTCCTATAGAAGCAGAACGCGCAAGAACAGAGACCAGAACACCCCAAAGAAAGGGGACGAGGGGTCAAAAAAAAAGCATTCGATCATTAACAAGGAGGGTGGGCATGAAGCCGTTTCAAAGACTGTGTGAGAAGCCACTCACAGGCATTTCAGAAAATAAGGGTAGCACGAGATTGCTCGATCAGCTCAAATAGGCTGCTGTCCCTCAGGCCATGAAGTCCCTCAGATGAGCCTCTTAGTGAGAAGTCACTCGCATCTGTCAGAGAAACTATTACAAGCCGACACGTGACCTCACGAAACCCGGGCTTCAGTCCGTCGACAACAGTGAGTCTGACATGGTACATATCCCTCCAGATGGTTAAAGACCCCAGGAACTCATCAGACAACCTCGAAGGGCTGTATCTATCCAGCCCCTTTCCAAGTTCTGGACGATTTTTCTTAATGTACTATAAGTAACACGTTCCAATAGACACATAATTAACTGGCTCTGGGTTCTCAATTTTGAAAGTAGAAACATACTTGGCCAGGCACAGTGGCTATGCCTGTGATCTCAGTACTTTGGGAGGCTGAGGCAGCTGGACTGCTTAAATCCAGGAGTTCGAGTCCAGCCAGGGCAACATTGCAAAACTCCATCTCTACAAAAAAAAAAAATACAAAAATAAGCCAGGCATGGGGACGTGTGCCTGTGGTCCTGGCTACTCAGGAGGCTGAGGCAGGAGGATCGCTTGAGCCTGGGAGGTCGAGGCTGCAGTAAGCTGTGCTCACACCACTGCCTGGGCAACAAAAGAGAGACCCTGTCTCGGAAAAAACGAAGAGAAAAAGAATTCTATACCTGACTAGGCCAAAATAAAAGAGGCCTGGTGGGACCACCTGAAACACAGCTGCAAATTCTGGCAGGGCCTCGCCTCCGCCGGCTTGATTTGTGGTGGGCATGGGACCGCTCTGAAGGTATTACCCCAGACACCTTCCGAGACTAGACCTTACAGTACAACTTGCCCTTGCTGGACAGAACACTGGCCTTGGAGCCTGGGACACCCTGGGGTGGTGCCACCATCCCGAGGCCGCCATGGCACAAGGAGACCCTAGCATCATGAAGCCTGGGACGTCCATCAGAGCAGTGCCACCGACCTGAGGCCGCCATGCCAGGGGAGCCTCGACATCATGAAGCCTGGGACATCCTGGGGGCAGTGCCAACTGAGGCCGCTGTGACACACGGGGGCCCTGGTGCCACCGAGAGGCTGCATGGGTCCCAGCCCAGGCCAGGAGTGAAGAGGCTCCACATCCTTTCCATCCCCTCCAGCTAAGGCCACAGATATCTCGGAGCAGAAGTGCATCACTCTCAATGTCCATGGGTAAGTTTTTGGCCACAGAATCTGAAAGCATAAAAGATGGTTCTGGGCTGGTTGGTTGCCTGCTCGGACCGGGGCTCAGGGCTCCTGCGTACGACCTGTCCTCTTTCCACACAAAACCTGGCTCACACCAAGCAGCGTCTAAGTCCTGGAAGACCTAAACACAAGTGCAGTTACAAAGTGGAGAAACGGGGACGCCTGGAGGGAGCCGGGCTGTGCTCCAATGGCACCAGGGTTTTTCAGGAAGACCCTGGGCATTACAGGGTCCAGGGCATGGGCTTCCTCGGATCCAGGACATGGAACAAGAACCCATTTCCTGGTCCTGTTGAATATGAATCGGCTAACAGCGGATTCTCTCCGAGGACTGGGCACCGCCCCGCAACACATACAAGGTAACAAGCAGCCCAGGACGAGCAGGAGGCTGGTAATGAAGACATGAGAACCAGGTGAGAACGAGGGATCCTGACAGATCAGCCCTGGCACCGAACAAGGGGCGGACAGCACCGCCTGTTCCTGATGCATCAGCCCTGGCACTGAGCGAGGGGTGGCAGCACGGCCTGTGCCCCTGCAGATGCAGAGGGATGTGAGGGGGGTGCAGGCCGGGCTTGGAGACTGACTCAGCCGCCTCCGCTTGCACTTCCGCTCCTCAGGGCGGGGAGGTGAGGCACAGGCAGCATTAGCGCTCACCTTGCCCCTGAGCTGCGTTTTTTTCTGCTTATGAGACGTGCTCGCTTTACGTGGACAGGCATAGCTATAATGGTTCCCTGATTATTTCGCTGCCTACATAAAGGGCTTTCAGAATTCACTTCCATCCTTAGGAAAGGGGGCCCCAACACCAGGCTGTCTCCCTTAAGATGCCAATGTCTCATATGGGGAAAAAAAATCAATTAAGAGAGAAATCAAATAAAGGCCATAAAATACACCAGTTTCAACATTAAAATTTAATAGTACGCTTTAAACTGAAGATGAGTTAAGTCACATATCCAAACCTCTGAAAGCACAGTTACTGGGAGTGGTTTGCAACACACAAAGGCAGCTCTATAGAAGGGCCCAGGCTGGACGAGGGCTCAGACGTCAGTGCAAGGAGAAAGTCTGAACAAACGCTCTCCTGCCCTGCAGCTGTCCTCTTCCAAAACACACTGGTTATCTGTCAGTTTAGAACAAGGCCTGGGGAGGCGGGCCTGGGAGGGTCACCTAGCAACCAAGCTCCTCACCCAGACAACTGCACCATGCTGAGCTGAGCAGCCCACACAAACACCACTAATTCTCCCCAAAAAGACAACGGAAGGCAGCACACTGCCACGCCAGGCGTCCTGCAGGTGAGAAGACTGAGGGGAGCCAGATGCACGTTTAATCTTGCTTGCATGGTGGAGGGAGGGGAATAATGCCTCTCTCACTCGGGGGTTGCACAATTCTTTCTAGCACCGAGCAGCAGAAAACAAAAATTATAGATGCTTCCTCAGAGAAATGTTTCTGAAGAACTGCATGTAAGTTACGTTCAGGAAACAGCGTTTGAATGCCTCAAGCACTTTCATTTTTAATAATCCCAGAGTAATTCTATAAAACCGGGAATCACAGTCTCAACCCAGCTCCAGGATCACGGCCCAGGTGATGTGGGCACACATATCCTGAAGCTCCAATGCTCAACTAAAGTGGGGCAAGTGAAAATGATCCTGGGTGTAATTTACACGGACACAGGAAGGTGGCTGAGCCCCAAACCCCTAAACCAGGAAGACCAGTGTCCTTCAGGGGCCTCGCCTCTGTCCTTTCCCAGCCTCTGGGAACCACCACTCTGCTCTCTACTGACACAAATGCCATTCCAAGGTACAACCGGGAAGATCATCATTCAAAACTGAGGAACGTGGCACAACAGAGCTGTCAGGAGATTTTAATCACCAACAACACTAGTTACATGACCCTGAGATGATTAAAATCCCAGGCCCTTCAAGACTGAATGTTATCTATACTTAAATGCATTTAATCACCGTATTGGGGGGTTATTCCTTTGTTTTGCTGCAAATATATCCAACTGCTGTGAAAGGAAAAGGCAATTTGTTAAAGAAGTTTCTTGGAGTGTCTCAATGGGCCTCAAAGAAAGGCAGGATAAAAGGCAGGACCTCCTGGCAGAAATGCTCAGCTGAGGACAGGCGGAGTTCTTAAGCACCAACCAAGGCAAAATAAGGTCGAAGACCACACCACACTCTCCTCAATCACGTCTTCATTCCACGTCTCCTATTTGTCACGACTTCTCTGGGAAAGAGAATTAAACTGTGCTGAGCCTCTGAAAGAAAATGGACACACACACCCGGGAAGGCCTTGCAGATGGCTGGACACACACACCCGGGAAGGCCTTGCAGATGCTGAGAATCTTTCAGGGCCATCTGACCTGGCTGGGATCCAAGTATCCAAGTGCAGGAATGTACATCGGACCTGTGAAGCCAGGATTACAGCCACTGAACGGCAGTTTTCCATCCCACTGCAACCAGCTTTGCTAGGGGCTTTCTCGGGGACCACCGACCTCACGCTACCACCCCTCAAACTACTTCAACTAAACTATATCATGCCAGAGGCCTCTCCAGGCAGACCAGCCCTGCCCAAGTCCTGCTTCACAGCAAACCCTCCAGGCAAACGTTCTCGGCCTCCTCCAAGAGGCTGTGCTCGAAAGGTGCCCTCATTTACTTCTGTGGCTCTGAGACATTTAACTAGAGCCCAACACACCTCTTCCTGTTCACGTAGTATTGAGTTAACCGATTTTTATGAGTAAACTTTCACTGGGAAGAACACCATTTCAAGAGCCCCAATGACCAGTGAAAATGTTTTTATTTCCCCTTACATGACATCCACAAGGCCAGGTCCAGGGAACGTTCTGGATCTCAGATAATGGCATATCCACCTCATAGTAAGTCTTGGTCTTGTTTCACAAGCTATCAAAATGCTGCCCAGAAGCAGGAAAACCGCACAATGTGGCAGGGAGGGGCAACCAGCGTGAGATCTAAGGCCAGACCACCCGGTCCCGCTGACAGCGTGGTGAGGGGCAAACAGTGCAGGGTCTAAGGCCAGACCACCTGAGTCCCACTGACAGTGTGGCTTCAGGAGTTTCCTAAACCCTCTGCTCTCCAAGTTTCACATCAGAAAAATGCGGTGATAACCGTGGCCACCTCGTGGGATGATGGGAACGCACACAGTAACAGTGTCAGCAGGTGAGTTGCTGGGCGCGTGGTGAGGCCACACTACCGTAGGTTGCCCCACGTGAAATCCAATTCGTTTAAAAAAAAAACCCCAAACCTACAATCCTATAAAGGTCGTTAATCCTAACTATCCCTCAAGGCATTGAATGATCAATAATGAGCCATCCCCCTGCTGCTGACCTGCCTCAGCCCCACCCTCCGGAAACCCCGCATCCACACCAGCCACACAGGATGAGGCCAGGGAAGGAGCAGGACTGTGTCTTGGGAACTCAAACTCTGGAAGCGGAGTTAAATCAGTGCCGCTCAAATCTTGGCACCAACTGTCTTGTTAAATTGGGAGATTCCATCTCTGGGGATCTTGAAGGAACCTGAGGCTCTACATTGAGTGAGGTGAGCACTCGTGCTGGAATGAGACGGCAGGGAAAGCAACCGAATCTGAGGTCACAGCTGTCTGAGACTTGGGTCCCGCCGGGAAACTGGCACCAGGGCCCTCAGGACAGTGGCGGAGGTCCCAGGAGGCAAGTCCCGGCACAGAGACTCATGGACCCAAAGCTTGCTCCAGGGCCAGGAGGGGCTGCTACGCTGACAACCACAAGGCAGGCAGCCTTCGAGCTCCTCCAGCTGCCATCCTGCAGGCAGGGAGGACAGTGCCCAGACCACCCCGGGGCTCTGCCAGCCTGCCAGGCTGGTACTCTTACTCTGACAAGAGTCCCCATGTTCCAAGCTAGGTTGAAACAGTGCCTCAGGCCTCGGGGCACATGCACCCCTGCAGGGCCAACTCCTACCCAACACCTGGGGATAGCTATTCCCACACATCCCCAACTCACAGCACAACTTAAAAATGAAAGTCGGAAGATACACAGCCAGGAAACCAATGCTCAAGAAGCAACTCCAGGGTGACTCTTCCTAAAGCTATTGCTACTGAACATCTTTAAAAACATTTCCAGGGTGATTTCCTAGAGCTATTGCTGTCGGAAATCTTTAAAATTCTTCATTTCAAAATTAGCTTTTATTACACTGTCTCCCTATTCTACCAAGATTCTAGAAAACAAAACCATTAAAAATTCTAATTCTATCTTATGGCAAGTTAGAAATACACACGTTTCCTGAAAGGATTCTATGTGTTTCCATGGCGATATCCTTTCCATGCCCCATGGTACTGCCCGCAACAGAGGCGGCTTTTCCAACCCAACCCAACGGCTCCGAGACAGGCCCCTAATGAATCATCTGCAAACTCCATCTTCCATAAAAACAGTATTGAAAATGAGCTTATTCCAACCCAATCTGGGTACCCTGAGACAGGCTTGCCCTAACGAATCATCTGCAAACTCCATCTTCCATTAAAAACAGTACTGAAAATGAGCATATTACCACTTTTTAAAAATTACTGTAAAGTGGACAGTGTTCAGTTCTGTGAAGTTCGGCACAAATATTCCCATAATCACCATCACACATGCAGAACAGTCCCACAGCCCCAAACCCACTCACGAGTCACCTACTAAGCACACCCGCCCATTCCCAGCAACTACCATCTCCGTGTTCTCCCATCCCACGGGTCTGTCTTTTTTGAGTGTTGTCGGAGGGGCAGGTCACAGCAGAGCAGGCTCAGCCTGTCTCTTTCCTGGGCATCGTGCCTGGAGGTGCACCCAGGGTGTCCTGCGATCAATGCCCGGCCTTGGGGCTGCTGGGTGTTTATTATCCCACGTATGGCTGCGCACATTGTAACCTGTTTTGGGCAACTATAGAGAGCGCTATTAACATCTGGGCAGTTTTTCTTGAACATCAGCTTGTTTCTCTGGGGTAAATACCCAGGAGTGGGGTCCCCGGGCCCCACATTTGTGTGAGTTCAGTTTTGTAAGAAACGGTTGAGCTGTCTGTACCGTGCTGAACCCCAGCATCGCACAGGTGTCCTGACTGCCTGTCCTCACCACCACCCGGGGCTGTCGGAAGACCTTAGTCAGGCGCTCCAGCAGGGGTGTGAACAAATTCACTGTGGCTTCGGTGCACATCTCGGTGCAACCAGTCTCGCTGAAGGTCACATTTCAGATGCTTTCAGGCCATCGTCCCGTCCTTCTCAGCGAAGCATCTGTTCAGGTCTCTGCCTGCTTTTTAAATCAGGTGGTTTGTTCTGTCATGAGCCGTGGGAGTCCTGTGCATTCTGGATACAAGTCCTTTGCCGGCTGCGTGGTTCATAGACATCTTCTCCCCATCTATAGAAAATGTGTCTCTTGGCCAGGCACGGTGGCTCACGCCTGTAATCTCAGCACTTTGGGAGGCCGAGGCGGGCGGATCACGAGGTCAGGAGATGGAGACCATCCTGGCTAACACGGTGAAACCCCGTCTCTACTAAAAATACAAAACAATTAGCCGGGCGCCATGGCGGCGCCTGTAGTCCCAGCTACTCAGGAGGCTGAGGCAGGAGAATGGTGTGAACCCGGGAGGTGGAGCCTGCAGTGAGCCGAGATCGCACCACCGCACTCCAGCCTGGGCAACTGAGCAAGACTCCATCTCAAAAAAAAAAAAAAAAAAAGAAAGAAAAAAAAAAGTCTGTTCAACTCCCTAGGGGTGCCTTTTACATTAAAAGTTTAATTTTGATGAGTCTTACCTACTTGTTTTCTTCCTTGATTATGGGGATCATGGTATCATGGCTAAGAGCTATAAACCTAGGTCGAGACCCTAGGTCTCGACAATTTCCGTTTCTTCTACAGGTTTTGTAGTTTGGTATTTTACATTCAGGGCTATGGTCCACCTTAATTTTCATACAGGAATTTCTCCTTGTTTTCACTCGTTTGCATACGGCTGTCCCACAATTCCAGCACCATTTGTTGAAAAGACTCAAATTCCACTGAACTGCTTTTGCGTCTTTGGGTCTGTTCTGGACTCCACTGTCAGCTGACCCGTGTGTCCATCCTGAGCATAATTTATGACTTTAGTGGCTGTCTCTTTGTCAAAAAAGTAATTCTCTCTGGAAGCAAAAAGCACATTAGCTATGCTCTAAATAAGATTCTTCCTGTTGTCAGGAGAGCAAAGCCACCGCCCAAAGCAGAGGTGAGGGCTCAACAGCTCCCAGGCAAAACCTTAACACACAATGGGGAGGCAATTCATTTCAAGATAGTTACCAAGGGCCACAACGTGAGACCAGCATAGTCATGAAAGCTACAATAATTTCACAACAGGATGAAATTTATAAAGAACTGCTGAAAAGCCTGTGATAAGTTACATAAATCACCGTTCCTTAAATTCTGACGGTTGACTAGAACAGAAATAGCTTCACGGTACAGTTCAAACAGGAGAAAGGTAGGTAGGGGTGGTTTCCACACCACACAGGCCTGCAGGAAAGGGACACTCTTCAGCTAAACGGGAGATCCTGGGAGTGATGTGATAAGCCATGGTGAGAGGCACGGAACCTGTGTCCATGAACGACAAGGCTCGAATGTCAGGCTGGGGGCAACCGAGGCAGTTATCAGGGGACAAGAAAACGAGCGCACGGTGCGAGGCAAAGGTCTGAAACTGCGCAGCAACTTCGAGTCAAGTGGGAGAAACTGACTCAAAATACAGGTTCCAAAAACCATCACAGAGAGCTGTTCCTCGCCTCTGGAAAGGCTAAGTGACTAATGCCCACACTGAGCATCTGCTCCCAGAGACGACCCTGGTGACCTAAGGCCCAGCTCCTCCGAACCTGCGCCGAACCTCAGTGAGGAACTTTATTGGTATCTTACAGCACATCAACATGTTCCCTTAAAATCTGGTATTTCATCAACAATGCAGGCGCCACATTTGACTCATACACATTTCAATTGAACAAGATAATTTACATGCCAGGTAAGAGGTTTACTATAATCTTGAAACACAGCCAGAGGCTACAGTCTGCTCCTACACAACACCATGTCTCTACAAGTTTGATGGGTTTTTACTTTCCATGTCTTCACTTGCCTAGTGCTAGAAAGCAGATTAAAAACAAAGAGCCCAGAAACACTATTGAATGAGACTCAAATATCCTGCAGTCACCATCCTGATGAGATGTTTACTAAACAGAAATGTTCTCACCTGTAGAAAGCAGCACACATCAACACGCACTGATAACTGTCGCCAGCATTCCAGATCATCTTCCCTTCCATGGCCACAGTGCCCGGCAATAGACCACGCACACCTGCAGACCCACGGAAAGCGGGCTGACACGGCCGATTCTTGTAGCGAGCAGGCCAGGGTGCACTCAAAGTGCATCTCTTTCCAGAGGTCTGCCATGGAAAGTTACACATTTATTCCACGAGTTAATGGCACTGCACCGAACATTTCTGTAAGACTCTCTAAGCAAGATTTTCCTTCTGCCTAAAATGGCCCGACACAAACTGAAAAAGCTCTTGGAGCTGGCAAAGACTTCAATGTCTCCTTAACTATAGTCTTCACTTTCAAGGTGTGGGGTAAGATCCTATAATCCCCAACTAGGCTTCCTGATGCTGTGTGTGGCATCCAGCAACAGCATGTTCCATTCCTGGATTACATTTGAGTCAAGAGTCCACAGTGAGAACGATTTCTAGTGAATGAACCACCAGGCAAGAGGGCGATTCTGCTGGGCAGCTCTTCACACACAGCCCAGGAGCTGGGGGGAGAGGAAGAGGCCGACACGTGTCAACCGTGCTCACACCCTTCGAATGCCCCCCACTCCTGGAGGCCCGGACCCAAGGGAAATCTGACCCGAAAATGGGCAAACCCTCACTGTAGCAGAGGGACGGCGACTCGGGGCCACAACTTGACCTCAGAGCAACACAAGTGCAGACACAGCACCCCAGGACACCCTCCCCACCCAAATTCAAGGACGAAAATCAACACCCCGACCCCTTGTGGAAACCCCAGCTGCTGGAGCAGACGCCTGCCGCCCGGGGTGTGCAGCCTCTCCCGGCCCACATTCCAGGCTCAGCACCTGTGCCTCAGCCCTGGCACTGCTCGCCACACCCACAGGTGTGCCAGGAGGGGCAGGTCCTAAGGTCTCCACCGCACCAAAGCCTGCAAGGCAAAGGGGCAGCTCCCTCCAGCAGGAGTCCAGAAGCACACACTGCACCAGCGTCAAGGCGTGAGAATTCTCCCCTCGGTCTCCGAGTCTCCAGTCTGTTGCCCGCCACGGTCTTCTGCCAACGGCGAGGCCCAAGCTGGGCGGCACATTTGGTTCTGACCATTTCCCTTGTCAAGATCAATACTGCAAACACACATCCAATTCACCCTGTCACTAAAAATGAAATAATCCGCCATCTCCATCACAAATGACGCAACCAGGTTTCCATTACCTGGGTTTTTTTTTTTTTTTTTTTCTTTTGAGATGGAGTTTCTGCTCTGTCGTCCAGGCTGGAGTGCAGCAGCACAATCTCGGCTCACTGCAACCTCTGCCTCCCGGGTACAAGTGATTCTCCTGCCTCAGCCTCCCCAGTAGCTGGGATTACAGGTGCCCGTCACCATTCCTGGCTAATTTTCATATTTTCAGTACAGACGGGGTTTCACCATGTTGGCCAGGCTGGTCTCGAACTCCTGACCTCAGGTGATCCACCTGCCTCCTCCTCTCAAAGTGCTGGAATTACAGGTGTGAGCCACCGCGCCCTGCCATTACTGGTGCAATTTCTAAGCCACTTTCTCACACCCACTCCAATTTTTTTTTTAAAAAACCAGCTTTATGGCTATATTTTTTCCAAGAGAACCAGTTACCAGTTCAATTGTTCTTATTGAAGAACAAATAAGACCATGTTTAAAAACCAAAAGTGCCAATTTGCACGGAAGTTTCCAAACACCCGGTCGATTTGAACCTTGAGAATAAGATCAAGCTGTTGGCTGAATACAACTTCCCTTTCCATCTGTCTGCCTGTAGTTGGACACAAGGACGAAGCCACGAGCTAGGGACATAAAGGCAGGAGCCACCAAGGCAGCTGAGACTCCAAATAAAAGTTTGAGGGACCAACACAAAGGTACCACACCCTGAACGCCCTCCTCTCCTTCCTTTTCAGAACTTCCAGAGGATGAAACGACCTTCTCAGATGTCCCATGGTGCAGGCAGCCAGAGGGGAAGGCAGCGGCAGCCTGAATGAGGCGACCAGGAAATCACATTCCACAAACAAATTCTCCATGTGCTTTACATCCTGTCTCTGAAGAACTATGCCAGTCTAACAGTCGCTAGAAAACCGTGTTCAATTGTCATTTCACATTTCAAGCAAAGAAAACTGGTGGGGCACGAGGGAAAAAGATAGCCATGTGTTCTGGGGTATTAAGTTTTTTTCTGTTATAAGCATATAATTATACATTCTCATATTTCTGTATAATTGATATGCTTCCTAATTAGCAGACAATAGTAATAAAAAGTGAATTCCAAGTGTAAGATCAGGACACATTCACATGACTTCAGGTTCTGCTACTGTGTTTCAACTTGAGAAAATGGTTCTGTGTATTGGTAACAAGGCCTGAGAGTGTGTGGCTGTAATCAGGGTTCGTGTTGGCTCCGTAGCAGAGGATGTTACACTGTTACACTATCTTCTACAAAACATCCTGAAAAAATGAAGGCTGAATAGACATACACACCCCTCCCCCCAAATAATCCAAATGTCCATCGATATGAAAAACAGATGAATTACGGTTTCCATCATGGAATATTCCTCAGCAGTGAAAACAAACTATAGACACAGGTGCCAACTAGGATAAAGAAAATCTTTTCAACACGCTTAAAGTGAACTGACTAGGCTGAATTCCTCGATTATAGGCATCTGCTCCAAAAGGGTACTGTTCTGAATCCTGTGATGTAGAATTATATTTAGCAACCCGGTTTAGGGGCACATCTAGAAAAAAGCAAAATAATGACTACACAATTTTAAATTCTTCGTAAATTATAACTATTACTATGAAAATTCTAAAAATGTGAAAATCTTCCCAACTGTTCCTTTGACAAGCTTCAAAATACCCTGGCATTGCTCGCCACACCCACAGGTGTGCCAAAATAAATGAAAATATAGCCTAAGTTAGTAGAATCAAAAACCTGAAGACGTACGAGCCGTCCCCTGCCTCGCTATCTATACATCATGTAGAAATCTAAGAGCAGGTAGTGACACTGCAATGCAAGGCTCAAACCAACTGCATTATTTGGAAACTTCTGTGCAAATTGGCATTTTTGGTTTTTAAACACGGTGTTATCTGTACTTCAAACAGTACAAATGTTCGGTTCCCTTGGAAAAAATGCAGTCATAAACCTGGTTTATAAAAAATATATGCGAGTGGGTATGAGAGAGCGCAGCTTAGAAATTTTACCAGTAATGGCAGGGAGCAGTGGCTCATGCCTGTAATACCAACACTTTGAGAGGCGGGCCCCCACAGGGCCTTTGAGGGCATCAGTCTCCTCTGCTGCCTTCCTGCTGGACTGAACCCCCATGACATTCACTGGGTTTCCACCCGTCTCATTCAACATCCCCCACAAGGGTGGTCTCATCCTCGTCTGGGGCTCAGCTCTGCCCCAATTTCCCAAATCTCTGCCTTCAGAGCCTGAAAACACCCATGCCCAGGGTAACCCTAAGTCCACGTTTACCCCAGAGAGTCCCGATTTTGTGTTTTCCCAGCATCGCCTTAGTGATAATTTATCCTGTAAATTCCAACTGCCTTCACACCTCACCCCTGCTGTCTCCCAGCAGAACCCACTCAGATGCACCTAGTCTTGGACCCCACATCCAGGTCTGTGCATGCTGCCCTGCTCTGCCCATGTGGGGACCACCTCTCTTTGACGAATCAGCTGGCGATCATCTCCTTGTGGAGGGCTGCCCTGACTTCTAACTCTCTCCAGCAAAGGCAGAAGCCGTCCTCGGTACTTCCTTAAAACTCAGGCCAAGTACGAAGATGGCGCAGATGCTAGCTGTGCCTGGGATGCCATGGGCAGGGTCCCCAGATGCTCTGCACATGGCCCGGGGCACCGCCTGAACACAGCAAGTGCTGAAGAAATAAAACCGACATGCACTGACCTCTGATAGGGCCTCCTTCACCATCCACATCTGTGTCCCCTCTGGACAGTAAAATCCACAAGACATGGAGGGCTTCTCTCATCTTCAAACTCCCAGGGTCACCCTGGCAGGTAAAGGGGACTCAAATGTCTTCTGAAGGAAGCAGCTGGTTAGCTGCCAAGTTAAAGGGCCTCTGAAATTCAGAGCTCTGCATAGGAGTCCAGCACACTTTATTATGAATGACTCCAACCACGGCAGAAGTGGCCGTGGAACCAGTGCTAACCAATTCAGGGTTTGTTCACTGTTTCTCAGTTCATTATCACAACTCATTCTCACAGAGCAGCCACGCACAGATCCTCAGACATCTACAGAGTGGGACGATGGCGCCAAGTCACGTGAACGTCCTGTTGCAGACTGGGAGACACCGGTCAGACACGGACCCAGGCAGAGCACAGACCTTGCATTAAATCAGCTCTGTGTAAACAGCACTCCCTGCCAGGCCCTTTGCTATCTGCACAGCTTCTACAAATTCAACTCTCGCACCTGACACCTAAGAATACTGCACACACCCCCCTTGTGAGCCCCCCACTTACCCCCCAAAATGACCCGGCACGGCCGAGTACAAACCATTTCAACATAAGGGAACTGGAGGGCATGTGGGGCTTTGAGTCCCTGCTGCCTCCTGACAGGAAGGCCCAACGCTTCACACCCCTAGTGAAGGGCGGGTCTCTTCGGCCCCCTCAGAGTCAAGAAAACCCATGTTCCTTTTCTCAAGACCACACACAACCAAGTCACAAAGCAGGGCGGAACCTCGACTCTCCGGGTTCAGGTCATGTCGACTTTACGACCTGCTGCTATGAACACTGCAGGAAATGATGAGCCTGATTCCAGCTTTGACCTCGAGCTAATCAGCACTAATTTCACTTTCCAGGACCAACTTCAAAGGCCTGCAAAGCCAGAGAAGGGAGAGGAGATGGAACACACCCTCACCCAGACCTGCGGCAAGCACATGCTTCTCAGAGGCGTCCCAACGTGCACAGCGTGTCCGATGCCCGTTCACATCCACCGACCCGCAGGTCTTCTACATGGCATCAGCCTCCTGGGCACTGGGGACAAGAGGTAAAATGGCAAGTCCCCTCTACAGCAAAGACGAGGCGCAGGGACCCAATGGAACAGAACTCTTTTTCTGACAGTCTCAAAACAGAAGGAAAATACTGTTCAGCCAATGTCCCCTCTCATGCAGGTTTATTTACCTGTGACTCACAGGCCATGACAGACAACTTCAGGTTCTTACCGATTCCTATTTTCCCCATCCAGGAAGCCTTTGTTTTTAAATATCGTACGAACTTGCCATTTTGTAGGCCAAAAACAGCAAATATTGGCAGTTTCCTACGGTTCAGCCGAATATGATCACGACCTTTTGTGAAACCATGAAGAAAAGGGTGAATATCTCAATGTTTCCAGACTGTGGCTTTGTTCCCTGAAGCACTAACTCTTTTCACTCAGGATTTTAGACACTGAAGAATAAACGTCAATATCCCACCAAGAAAACTAAAAATGAAATGATTTTGCATCTAACTTGGAGCCTTTTTAGGACAAGCAGGACACAAACTTAAAAAGCTGCAGTTGTCCCTCTGTATACACAGGGACATGGATTCCAGAACATCCTCCCCCGCCACCCCCGAGTTTAGCAAAATCTACATGTCCACGGGACCTGCGGCCACCCTGCGGAACTGCAAGTAGGAAACGTCAGCCCTCCACAAAGCCAGCTTTTTTCAATAAGGGTTTGGGTTGGGGAAAAAAAATTAACATAAGTGATCCTTCGAAGCTCAAAACCCATGTCGTTCAGGGTCAGCTGCATTTACTACTTGTTTCATATGAGGCCTGAAAGCCATCATTCTCGATACCTTACTGTTCTGATTAGAAAGAAAAATCTTATTTTTAAGCTCACAATGAGAGTGGACGCTGCTACGGTGAACGGAGAACAGACGTAAGTAAGCACCAAGGCTGGGGTGACTGCCTGTGCTCAGACCCACCAGGGCCTGTTCCTCCATCTCCCTCTGCTGAAAGGGATAACCCTTCTCCCCCACGACTAAAGGACCTTTAAAGATTCACGCGAGAAGTGCTATGAAAAGCTGAAAGGTCACAGATAACATTTTTTAAAATAAACATTAACATAAGCATTTAACAAGCCCATTATGATATTTTTTTAAAAAAAAAAGGTGGTATTAAGTTGGCTGGGTGCCGTGGGGCTCATGGCTATAATCCCCAGCACTTTGGGTGGCCGAGGTGGGTGTATCACCTGAGGTCAAGAGTTTAAGACCAGCCTGGCCAACATGGTGAAACCCCATCTCTAACAAACATATGAAAATTAGCCAGGTGTGGTGGCAGACGCCTGTAATCCCAGCTACTTGGGAGGCTGAGGGAGGAGAATCACTTGAACCTGGGAGGGAGAGGTTGCAATGAGCCGAGATCGTGCCATTGCACTTCAGCCTGGGCGATGAGTGTGAAACTCCATCTGAAAAAGAAAAGTATAAAGTCTTCCTTCCAATGAACCTATCAATTCAGCCACCGAGGTATCCTATAGCTACCTGTTCAGCCATGAGATACACACCACAGTAGACACAGGCGAACAGGACACAGTTCCTCCCTGAAAGAAGGCTGCACCCCAACAGAAGGCAGGCACATACTCCGACTGGAATCGGCATAGGGAACAGATGCTGCTGCAGGTGGAACTGGCTGCACAGAGCACCCACTCAAGTGTCTGAGAAACAAGGAGCCGTTGGTGGCATCACCTTCCGCACCTGAGCTGGGGCAGTGGGGAGCCTGTCATCACCACCACCACCCGGGACAAAGACCCCCCAGAACCACACAACGAGCTTACAAACTCACCGAGGCAATGACCGAGCAATGTGCGTGGAGTGAAGCGAACACGCAGATGTCAGGGCCACGTGCGGCGTTGGTTTTGTGCGTCGACTTGAGCGTGCCCCAGGGTGCCCAGATGGCTGGTTCTGCGTGATTTCTGTGTGAGATGCATGTTTGCCTCTGGACTGAGTGGAAACCCATCCTCGCCGGTGTGGGGGGCACCACCCTGTCCACCCAGGGCTCGAGTAAAACAGCAAGCTGGGGAAGACTGGGCTCACTCCACCTGTCTGGCTGTGGGCCAGTGGCATCCGTCTTCTGCCGCCCGTGCTCCTGGGTCTCAGCTCCTCAGACCCGGGTGGCATCTGCACCCTCCGCTTCTCAAGTCTTCAAACCACACCCTCCCAGGACTCTAGCTTCCAGGCTGTGGGTCCTGGGGTTTCTTGGACTCCGTAGCCCCTGCAGCAAGCCTCCCCCTGGAGACACACACCCGGCTGGCTGTCTCTCTGGAGAGCCCTGACTAAAAAGCTGCCCCTAGAAGTGGTCTTCAGGGTTTCTTTCTAGCCCTAAGATCCCAGCGCCCCCCTACAATTCTAGGTGGAAAGGTGAACGGAGACCAATGGACACAGGTGTGTGCCGAGGACACGCCAGGCAGCGGCGCTGGGCAGGAGGGCACTAATGCTCTCACAAAGCAAAGAATCAATGTTACTTGCCACAAAAATGAGAACAGTAAAGATTTCTTCAAACAGAAATGAATTTGTTTCATGATTTGCTCTTAATACATAAGAAATCATAAAAGTAGGCCTATTAACAATTACATAAGTCTTTAGAGGCCCTTGAACTACTTCTGTCGCTTTGTGGTTTTATATAAAATAAGCCTAAGGTTAAAGAGAATAACGTCGCCGGCCACCGCTGGGGCCACGCGAGGACACAGCTTATACCCATGAGGCCCCGGGTGCCCCGAGTCCTTCCCTTGCTATTGATGGAAATATGGGAGAAACCAGGAGGTCTGAGCATGCACCTGGCCATGCCCCCAGGGGCCGAGAAAAGTACCCATCTGTCCAGTCTTCCCTCCACCCCGCGCTTCCCTCCTACCCGGACTCTTGGGCTGATGCGGCTCATGCACTCAGCAGCACACTCATTAAACGTTTAGCTTCGCAACAAGCGGGCCTCCTCTGACCACTCCTGAACCTGCAGTCAGCACTAGTCTACAGGACACGCGTGGACAAGGCTGATGGATCACGGCCTCCAACGAGGAAGGTGCCAGGCAAGGAGTCGGAGACACCAGGGATGGAGCAGCCCTCACCCAGGGAGGCGAAGGCCGGCACAGGCCACCACTGAGGACCTCCCTTCCCACGCTGAGGGCAGCTCACCCAGGGAGGCGAAGGGCAGCACCAGCCACCACTGAGAGCCCTTCCCACCCTGAGGGCAGCTCACCAGGGGTGGTGAGGGCCAGCACCAGCCACCACTGAGGGCCTCGAGGGCCCTTCCCACCCCGAAGGCGGCTACGATCACATTTCCCATCACACCAAGAGCCCCCTGTATTGAGCACAAACCTTTCCAACCTTCGAATCAATAAGGAATGACAACACGGACATTCCCTCAATCCAAATGGCCAGCCCACAAAACAGACATGCAATCATACACATTTCCTGTGGGAAAGTCGGTCAGTCCCTGGGGCCTCGCGCCGGGGGTTGGGGAGCATCATGGGGAGACACCCCAGCCCCAGCCTGGCTCCTCCCCCTACAGCTCCGTTTCCCTCTGCCCCCCGCCCCTCCCCACCCCCTCCCAGCTTCAGAGGCTCCTTCCTCAAATTCTTTCCCCTTGATGAAGTCATTCATTCCCAACATACAAAGAAATTAAAAGCATGGGGACTCAAGAGAAAATCCACAGTGGCTCGTGTTTTAGATTCTCATAAGTTTGAGAATAACCAAGCAAGAATCTTTGGCATCTGAATGTGGTCTGAAGGCATCTGAGCACACTGTCACCGGCCCGCAGTGGATCATGGGTATCTCGGACGTCTTCGTAACTCTACACCAATTATTTTGAAACATCACTAGCAGAATAGAACCATGTGAATATCTACTTCTGTTAAAACTAGGAAGACTCCAAGCTGCCCTCAAGGAACATCCTTCCCACAAGGAGTTTCTGCATCGAGCCTTTCAGGCACAGGCACGGCACCCGGGCCCAACTCCCTCATCCCTGCGTCATAAAGCAGCAAAGATGATGGGGAATAAAGCAAGTGAAGGAGTCAGTCCCGCACAAAACGGGCTCCAGAAGCCACAGCCCCTCTTCCCAGTGTGGGAGCCAAGTCCAGAGACCTGGAAACACCAGCGTTCCCAGGGAGGAGGGCAGAACAATGCCATTTCCCCCTAGTTTAAGGGAGACACCACCCCACGTCCTCTGACCTTAATAGAAGAGACTTCACATAAATGATTAGAATGAATCCACCACACACAGAAAGTGGGCTGAGGGCTAACACACCCATTTAAATGCCTGGCAAAAACACATTAAATGAACACACAGATAAGCAAGGTTCTCCCGTTATCCACCAAATATTCAGAAACAAATCCAGCAATCTCTTTGCAATCAAAAGACCAATTCAGAGGTGCAGATTAAAAATAAACATACAACTGAACCCTTAATACACCAAGAACCAAATTCCACGG
Source organism: Macaca mulatta (assembly GCF_049350105.2). Taxonomy (NCBI): domain Eukaryota; kingdom Metazoa; phylum Chordata; class Mammalia; order Primates; family Cercopithecidae; genus Macaca; species Macaca mulatta. The sequence goes on from NC_133414.1 coordinate 1,257,145, forward strand.
AAGTGTTATCACATCACCACCTCCCAGCTGACGGAAGCAGCACTGGCCACTGACCAGCTGTTCACTCGTGGGTCAGTGAACAAAAGGCAATGCTGTCCAGGACAACGATAAGATGTTAACCTGAAAAGGGCAAAATCGCAGAGGCTGGAGGGACCTTCCAGGTAACCCGGCCCCCTCAGTGGACAGACGACCCCCGTGGGGCCACAGAGGCCAGAGCTCCAGTGTGTTTGGGGCAAGCACTCAACTGCAACCCTGATGTCTGAACGCCTTCTGCCCTTCTGTGTCTCTGCCCCACTAACAGGGAATCCGTGAATGCTAAGGAAATGTAACGCATTTTACAATACATTTAGACTTTTAGCAAATCAAACAGTGAGAAACTTTGGGAATTAACCAAAATACAGTTCACTGAATGCCCAAACTCAAAGCTAGTCTCCAAGTGGTGATAAGCTGTGTGTGGTGGTGAACGCCTGTAAATCCCAGCAGTTGGGGAGGCTGAGGCAGGAGCATCACTTGAGCCTGGAAGGTTGGGGTTGCAGTGAGCTGTCACTGCACTACTGCACCCAGCCTGGGAAACAGACTGTCAAAAAAAAAAAAAAAAAAATTAAAGGAGTTCAAATGAATTCGCCCATACCCTTTAAATTTTCAGTTGGGTACAGGGGGTGATCTAGTTCCTTTTTCCCTTGCAATACATGAATAATATAATAAATATAATCTAACAATTACATGGGAAAATTTATTTTCCCATTTCATTATTCCCTATCTCAGGGAAAAAGTTAAAATTATTCCCTATTTCAGGGAAAAAGCTAAAAATCATTTTAAACCTTCCTTCCACAAAACAGTATACTCAGTCATCTCTATCTGCTTGATCATGTGGAATATCAGCTTCACATGACTACAATACAGTTTTTGTTAAACAGCGTTTCTGTAGACAGGCAAGAGAAAGAAACACTTGGTCTATGTAGAAGCAGCAGAAGACACGTTTTAACAGAAAAGGGAGAAGATACCACCGTGTGAATCTGAAAATTGTCATCTTGTCCACACACACAGAAAACACCCAAGCACGTGCCTAGTGTCCAACAGGAGCACAGAAAGGACAGGGATCCCTCCAGTTGTTTAATGACCAGTCCCACTTGTCCCCGCCACATAACAAAATCTGCACAGCAACTTCAGCACGTTTCATTCACGATTCCACGGAAATCAGGCTGAAGAACATACAGATGTTTTGCCCACGTTTAAAAATCCAAGTGTGGGACTCATAGAAATAAACACTTTATGGGTTCACTTAACTTTTCCAGGTTTTTACTTGGAGAAACCTATAAAGTTCTTGTCAGCCACATCCTTAAGTTTTTCAATAATTTTTAAATGCAAAGGTCGGGCAAGACTTGTAAAGAGGTACACGCATACGGCCCGGCGCGGTGGCTCATACCTGTAATCCCAGCACTTTGGGAGGCCGAGGCGGCGGATCACGAGGTCAGGAGATTGAGACCATCCTGGCTAACACGGTGAAACCCCGTCTCTACTAAAAAATACAAAAAACTAGCCGGGCGAGGTGGCGGTGCCTGTAGTCCCAGCTACTCAGGAGGCTGAGGCAGGAGAATGGAGTGAACCTGGGAGGTGGAGCTTGCAGTGAGCCGAGATCGTGCCACTGCACTCCAGCCTGGGTGACCAAAAAAAAAGGGGGGTACACACATACATGCCAAGTTCTTCTCTCAAAGAGACAGGCCCTTAAGATTCCAGATGTAAATGTGGCTGTCACCCTGCTTTTGAGAGGATGAGCTGTGTTTTAAGCATGAACAGACTCCTCCATGCACCAAGGACGCACCATGGGGGACAGTGCTGCCGCCGCCTCCCCAGTCTCTGCTCAGGATGGGGCAAGGGGAGCTCATCTGTCTCCCGTGTACACCACAAACAGGCCAGGTGCTCAGGAGGGGGCTTCCAGGACTCGCTGTAGGCATTAGTTGGCAGGCAGTGCCTCATGCTAGTGGGTATCCAGCAGTGAGGGGGTCTTGCACTTCATTCCCTGGGCCCAGCCCCAGACAGAGAGGAAAGAGGCACCTGTATCATAACTAATGTGTATTTATAGACACACAGACTCTGCAGTGCAAGGCACAGAACTAGAAGAAATCGTGGAAATAAGAGGGAAGACATTTGGTTACGACCGGCAGAGCCACCTCAAGCCTCGGCACTTCCTGCCAGAGCCCTCAGTGACCAGACTCCTCCGGGGTCACACTGCCGCTGCCTAGCCCAGCTCACGACAGGGCAGACGGTGACAGAGCCTCAGAACAACCTCCCACTCCTTCCTCACCAGCCCAGGGGACGAGCTGCCCTGAGTGTCCCAAAGCCTGAATGCAGGAACAAAGAGGTGACTGACCAGAAAGGGGGACAGGAACAATGGCCGCGGGTGTGGGGATATTGCTGGGCACCCCCACAGCCCTTTCCAGCTTAAAGAGGACAGCCACGGGTGTGTGATGCTCCCAAGTGACACAGCCGTCCTTTCCACCTTATAGGGGAATGGCCACGGATATTCCCGGGTGCCCCGGAGCCCTTTCCACCTTAAGGAGATTTTCACACTGTCTCATTTCAGTCTCCAAGCCAGTGAGGTTGGAGGAGTATCACTGTGGACCAACACCGACTGGCATCAAGTAAGGGCAATTTTATAACCACGTCTCGACCGTGAGAGAATCAGGTGTTTGGCCATCTGGTCAAAGCTTCTTCTGTAACAAAGTTGGATAATTAAGTTGAACTTTGGTTTTCCCAAAGCTTGTTACAGAAACCACATCTTCCTAGGTGTGGCTCCGTGGTGTCACGTGCACACATCAGTAGCCAGGCTTGCCAAGACTCACGGCACGTTGCACGTTCACCCGAAAAGGCTGCTCAATCATTGAGGGCTCTGGCGTGCTCTGAAATGAATTTGCCACTTCAGCCTACACTCTGCTCCCTTGTTTGGTTAAAGAAAACCAAACGGCAGAATTTGTTTTGGCCAATCGCCTGCTGCACCCAACGGCAGAAGTTTTAATTAGAGTACTTTCATTGCATCATAGAAAGCAAAGTCATACAGATCAACTCATTACCCACCACTCCAAAGGTTTAGTAAATCTCCAGATAAATCAAACATTTTAAGAAGTTACATTAAGATTTACAATACTCAGAATTTAAAACTACATCCATGCTTCAAAAACCACCATTCCCATTTTAGACAGCCAAATGCAAATGAGAAAGAAACGTGCTGAGTGCATTTTTTTGGTAATCTTACGGAGAAACTGCCACTTTAAAAACGGCTCTAGTTCTGGGCTCCAGATGGGTGGATTGTCTCACTCAATTTCAACTCCACCTGAACCTGGGAAACTAGAAATCCATTCCCACACACTCCAGGGCACGAGAATTCCCACTTCTGGAAACAGCCTGGAATGCAGAGTTGTGGCAGAGAATTATTTCCTGCCCACCCTAACGGTCCTCTGTGGAAGGCGACAGTCAAAGACAAGTCCACCCCTCTAGGTGCAACTGCACCACGAAGAACCATTTCCAGGTGGGAGGCGCCCACTGCTCCAACGGCAGGCCTGCCGGCATCTCAGAGCAGCTCCCTCCTACACAAGGAAGGGGAAACAAGGCCAGGAGGAAGCGAATGGGGAAGCGAAGGGGTGGCTGATCGGGGATCAGAAGTTTCCTCAGAGGGGCCTCAGGCTAGGGTAAGGAGAGAAGAGAAAGAACCAAGATTTGGCTAACAAGCATTTTGCTCTGATTGATCAATGGGAACAGGCAGTTTAGCTAATCACTTACAAGGCAGAGAAGGGGGGTTTGAAGGCCTGTGTCTGGCCTTGTCCTCGGTAAATGGTCATCCGCCAGTCAGCCTAAGCCACATGGGAAGGGGCTTCTTGCAGTAAACAAAGTGGGGGCGCAGTTGTGGGGAGGGGGAATGTCTTAACCACCACTGTTTTACAGGATCACAGGGCTCAGGCAATGTTCAGTATTGTCACACACCAAGGTTTTTACAGTCTGAAGAAAACTACAGTCCTAAGGTGTCAGTTCTCAAAGTCCTCAAGATCCTCCTGCTAAGATTCCCAGAGGGTCTCCACTTCTTGCACCAAACCCCAACTTGCACAGGCACCTGCGTCTTCCTCCTGCAGCAAATGCAGATAAGAAGCTGTGGCTCTGCTGCAGTAATGATGCCATGCAGCCCTAACACTACAGCAGAGCAATGGCTCTGGCCTGAATGTCCCCAAAACCTCATGCTGAAACCATCTCCGATGGGATACATTAAGAGGTGGGGCCTTTGGGACGTCCTGCTCTCAGGACTAGGGTTGGTGTCCTTCTTGGGAGGCCTGGAGGAACCCTCCTGCTCCTCCACCATGTGAGTCCCAACGAGATGCCTGCTGCCAAACAAGACCCGGTGATGTTGCTGCCATCTGTGAGCCACAGGCCCTGGGGCACCAGATCTGCAGGCGCCTTGACCTTGGACTGCCTTGACCTTGGACTTTCCAGCTTCCAGAGCTGTGAGCAATAAATGTCTCTTTACAAATCACCCAATCGACAGCAGCCGGACAGAGACAGTAATGTCACAACATGAGTCACTTTCTCAGTGGGCCAGAGGACTCCCCATGAGCCACCACTGTAAAGCAAGAACTCCCTGGAGGATGGAAAGGGGTTCACAAGGAATTCTACCCAGCACCAGGGTGTCTGTCCTTTCTTGCAGGAAGACAGCTGAGCCATGGCAGGAAACTACAGGGTGGGTGGGGCTGGACAGTAATGTGTCACCTGCTCATCTAAGCCTCAGTCTCCTGCCTCTCATCACGACAGTGGGGGTAACACCCCCCTCACCTGAGCTGTTGGGGGAGGTAAGAGTGCTGGGTGATTAACAATTGTTAGTTCCACAGAAATAAGGCAAAGAATCTGCCCCATGTCTTATAAAACCAAATCAGCCCAGGAATTCCACATCACTACTAATTTGCATGGGAAAATGCTGGATTCTCCTAAGTTCTGGTTGTCATTTGTATTAATAAAGTTTGCAGAGTTTTCATATACTAAGTATATAAAACAGGAAAATAAATCATGCAATTTATAGGCTGAGGCAGGAAAACTGCTTGAGCACAGGCGGCGGAGGTTGCAGTGAGCCAAGGCCTTGCCACTGTACTCCAGTCTAGGTGACAGAATGAGACCATCTCAAAAAAAAAAAATTTTTGCTGCTTCATACTAGTAAAGTGGGTGGATTCTACATGCCAACTCTTATTCAAAGGTCGGCTAACACCAACTCAGGAATTCTGTCCCTGATGTGAAGTTTTCATCCTAACAGTGTTAAAGACCACTCCCCCAGGAGCTCTGAACAAGTACTCCAGGTATACGCTGAACAAGACCACACACTCTGACCGAAATCTAACTTCCCAGACCCAAACTACAGAACCACAGAAGACACTGCTTCTGTCCAACTTTGTGTTCTGCCATCGTTTGTGTCCATTATTTCCTACAAACCATCTCATTAGAATTTAGGGCACACAAAAGGCCAATACAACAGGGTTACTTTTCAAAGGTTTGGAGGTGAAGAACAGATACAATGCATTAACTTCCTACTGCTGCTGCAACAAATTACCACAAATGCAAACCTCCTCTCAGCCCCGGAAGTCAGGAGTCCCAGGGCTGAAGTCAGGGGTCAGTAGGTTGTGCTCCTGCCTGGAGTCTCCCAATTCATAGAGGCCACCATGCAGCTTGACTCACAGCCCCACACCCCTCCTACCACTGCCCCGGCCTCAGCCCTGCACCCCTCCAGCCCCTACTCCACCCCCGCCCCTCAGCCCCACAGCCCTCTGGCCTCTATCTCATCCTCAGGTCTCCTCCTCTGAGGCAGACCCTCGTACTCCCTCTCATCAAGGCACATGTGAGGACACTGGACCCACCTGGACAACCCAGGGTCCTCCCCCATCTCACTGTCCATTAGTCACATCTGCAAAGCCTCTTTTGCCACGTATTCATTATACTATCATTTAACAAGTCCATTATAATGATTAAAAATTGGCATCGTTTTCCTCCTAATGAACAGATCAGTCACCCATGTAACCTATAAATATTTGACTATTAAATATACAATACTGTAGGAGACAAAGATGAGGAAGACGCTTCCTCCCTGAAAGACGACTGGACCCTAGACGGAGGGATGAACATTCTGAACAGAATCAACATAACTCAACATTTGAGTCGGAGAGGCCAAGCAATAAGACTTTCAAAAAAGCAACCAGAAAGTATGTACCGTGCCTGTAGTTCACAGCTGAGCCTGGCGTCATGAGCACGAGCGTGCGACACGCACACAGGGCCCAAGTTTAAGATCAAATATAAGGAGCTTTCCACTGTAGTATTTAACTAGATCTTATTACAAAATAGCCTCTTGATTGCAGTTTTAATCCAAAAAGTTCTCTGTAATTAAAGAAATTAATTTTCCCCTAAAAGACATTTCTCTATCGTCCCATGTAAACTAAATTGGCATATTAAAGAAAAAAGACAAATGTTTGACTTCGGGGGTTTGCCTACGACTTGGATAAGCATGATTTTCTTCCGGCCAAGCAGGGAGCAGCTGAACCAGACTGGAGGGAAGGAAAAACAAATTTCCACTCTGACCTCAGTTGGGCACCAGAGTCTTCCCTGTCAGAATGTGGGTGTGGTGCTTCCCACACACCAGCCTGACAAAACTCAGCCCAAGGGTGTGGGAAAAGGCCATCTACTTCTGAAAAATCTACAAAGTGCAGACACATCAAAAGCTTCAGAAGACTGTAAAGCGCGAAGGAGACCACTACACCCTTGGAGTTTACAGAAAATGGTCAGCATCACACGTGTCTGAGGTCCAGGGTCGGCTCCCAGCTGCCACGACGCCGTGAGCACAGCCCTGGCTTCCCCTCTGATGCAGAGAGCTGGTCACTCCGCCGGCAGCACTCAGAGCTCAGAACATTCTAGATGAAAGCAACGTATCCTTTTAAAATGGGGAACCGGGGCAGCACAACTGAAGCTCTACGACTATCTCAACTACTGGGTTTCGGGGTAGCATTAGGAAATCATGAGAATCCAAATCTCAATTTCATACAGATTCCAGACTCACAGCAGGTTCCAGAATTTCCTGAGACATTCTTCCAATTTGTCACTCAGGATTCCCTTGCCAAAGCTAATAAAGTCTAAATTCCTTACAGAAAAGCGACCATAAGCACCACCACAAATAAGATCAACTGACGCCCGCCCTTCGCACCAAACATAGAAACTGTTACCCACACAAGACTGTGCTGGAGGCAGCTCTCAGCTGAAGCCGAATCCGTGAGACTTCATTATCCCCCATTTTGGATTGAGTGTGAAGACTGTCAGCAAACCAGGGCCCCAGTGTAAAGCAGAGAACAGATCCTCTGATGCCTGCCTGAACATTTCCTTCCCACCTCTGTCTTGGATATTGAACACCCTCAGAGCTACTGAGTCACCCACATTTGCAGGTCATTTATCCAGCCACCAGGATAACACAATTATGCAATAAAAATGCCTTCTCAGGGCTTTGTCATACTCAACAAGGAAGCTCAGGCTAGGTAAGCGCAAGAAAGGGGGAGTGTCCTCCAAAGAGACAAAAACCAAGGAAAACCGTGCAGAGACTCTCAAGAGAGCAGAAACAGAGCCCGCTGTAGCCTTTTGGGCCCTGCTGGCTGCAGCCCTGTCTTAGGCAGCACCATTTCCACAGATGCATCCTGCTGGGCCCATTTGAAAGGTCCCACTTGCGAGACACTCACCCCCACTTCCAGCTCCTGCAAGACCCGCTGCAGCCCCACTCCACCCTGGGGGCCGACTGTGCAAGTCTTCCTGGCGAGACCCCTCAGAGCCTGCGCAGCCTCTGAGACTGGGAAGCACCAAGGATCCAGAAATGCACAAACCCGTGCTCTTCGTGCTGCTTTCTGGGTTCCAAGTTTTCTTCAGAACGAGTCCTGCATAAATCCTGGGCTGGGGAGCCAACCACAGCCGAGCAGCACCCAGCTCATGTGCTCCACTCACTCCACAGAGGACCACGGAGGCCCCAGCACGCTGTCCGCGGGGCAAGACACCAGAAACAGCCACAGTTCCGGGCTCTGCCACCCACCCCGCTGCCGTCATTACCTGCTGTGATCTGAAGTCTCATTGGTTGGGAAGAGGATCTCACAGCTCCGCTGCCTTAATTACCTGCTGTGATCTGAAATTGCATTGGTTGGGAAGGGGATCTTACTGCTCAAGCACTCCCTGCTGCCTCCTTGCAAACAAAAAAAAAAATCCAAAACCCGTCTTAAAGAACGTTTACTATAACCTCGAAACAAGACCCATCCCGAGACCAGGGAAGATACACACGCACATCTGACATCTGGTGGGCATCAGTGACCGACGCCACGGCTTCCGTGTGGTTTGTGAAGCCGGAAGCCTGTCACGGTGACTCAGGCTGGGGTTTGAATAGGGGTCTTCCAAGCAACTAGGCAGCCAGGACACACCCCCCAAAACCCAAGTCCCCGCACTCATGTACCTGGCAGAAATGCTGCGTGGCCATCGACACCAGTTGTGAACCAAGACTGATCTGTGTCCTGTGGCCCTCACAACGTCCGCGCACGCCTGGGCCCAGCACAGGCACGCAGGGCACCCTGCTCACCTCCAGTGGGGCTCTCTCCTGCCAAGGGGGATGGCCCTGAAGTCCATTGAGATTTCCAAAGCTCTACAAAGTCATCCTTCTTCCTGCTTGTTCAGAAGGCCTAAAGCCCTGAAGACACCAGTGAGAATTGGCCTAGCCTCTTAAGGCAGCTCAAACACCTAACACAGGAACGCTGGACCTCTCTGCCCTCGAGAGCAGCCGATAACACACTGGGCTGAGAAGGCACAAACGTCACATCCAGAAGCCAGTGGGCTTACGTTTGCATTCCAGGAGCCACCCATGCGAGTCCCTCCAAGGCTTCCAAGTCCCACTGGATTGTTTTCATCATATCTCTAATCAGAGACATTGTATCTCATGGTATCTATGAGATCGTCTCTACTTTTATGAGCACATATGCTCCCTGACTTACCATGGGATGAAACTGTTCCAATAAACCCAGCGTAAGCTGAAAATATCCTAAATAGAAAGTGCATTTGACATAATAGTTTCAACTTACAACGGGTTCCTCCAGAGGCAGCCCATCTCAGGCCAAACAATGCACTGAGTGTGACTAGTTCACACCATTACAAGGTTGAAAAAAAAAATCACAAATGTAACAATTGGGAGCCAGGGACCATCTGTATTGCGGCTCCTGTCTTCAGAGACAACAGAAACCTCTTAGACAAGAATCACAATTTATAATCCTCAAAATGTTAAACTTAGTTTAACAATCTAGACGTTCAAACAAAGCCAAAGTAGGCCCACAAGGCCGTTTGTGCCCTTCACTAAGACACGCGACTCTGTAATAACCCTCACCACAGCCCCTCAGGGTGGGTCCCAGAGGCAGTTGAGGCTTGTGGCTACGGACACTAACGAAACCAAAATCAGAGTACGCAGGTGCAGTCAAGTCATATGACTTCTCCACTAGCATGTGCACAAATGTTCATCAGCAAATCTCATCTTTGCTTTACCTCCCTCCCATGACCTAAAAAGGAGTCCACCACACATATACACACACCCCACTTCAAAAACATAATTCGTACTTGCATTCAATTCCGGGCATTTGGAATAGACCTAATGGGGGATTAAACTTCTCCAACCCATTGCTTAGTCTTCTTAGAGGATGAAGGATTTTGCATAACACAAGTCAGCATATAAAAGATCCTGTATAGAAACATACTTTCAAGTGGTCCTCATTATAGTGATTCAATATACAAAGGACCCAACACACAGCACAATGTCTATTAGAAGAATGATTAATTTGTTCCCCTAAATTCCTAATATCTACACAGAAAAAATACCCAATACACATTTTATTCTTTACCAGTATAGTCATACAAAGGAGTATCACAAAAGCAAAAGAATACATTTGGTTTGACTTGCAGTTCTAGATTTAATACAAAATTGCTAAAACCACCAAGACAAACATGACTATGAAATATTTAACTATCTTCACCTAAATTCAAGTCACTATTCAACCACCAATACCTCTGCTCTCCTTACAGGAGCTTTCCAAAAGTAAATTCTGGAATTAACAGGACAAATTTTTCTGGTGATAGAAATTAGAAGAAATTGGTTGAAGGCTGTTCCTTGGCTGTCAAACTTTTTCTCAATATTTTGTGAAATAAAAGCAGCAAACAGATCTTTACATTAACTTACAATCAAGCAATACTGGAGCAAGCTTTAAATATTAGCCACATTCTGTCAGGGCTGACTAACATTCAGTCAGCATCAGTCTCATGTCTTGCAGCATCCACAGCTCATCTTCTCAAAACCACTTAAGATTTCATAATTAACTCAATTAAACAATGTAAGTCATCTCCTTGATCTTTGACATGAAGGGGTAATTTTCCCCCAAAATAGTACCTCTTTGACATGATTTAATCTGTGGTTAGAGTATTTAACAGGATTTCTTTCCTTACAAAACAAAAGATACACCTTTCCAACATCAAAAACACTAGCTGATCATGCTATATAGCTTAACCAGGTCAAAAGCGTTTTTGTTTTTTTAAAGTTAAAAAAAGAACCTAACTGCATCTTTGGACCTTATGTGAGGTCGTGTCCAGGGTCACTGGGACCCCCACGCGGTCAGTGCAGCCAGGTGCCAATTAAAGACAGAAACCCAAGCGTTCAAAGCCCCTTCCCAGCGGTTCATCCTAGTGAAAGTCATGGGCACAAAGGAATGCGGCATTCCACAGAGGGCTTTGGGGATAGGCTGCTTGAGAACAACAAAATGGCTCATGTCCCCCGAGTAGAGTCAGTGACTGCTCCCAGCTTCAATGCAGCATCATCCACAGCAGCCAAGGTCCAGAATCACCTGAGTGCCCGTCAACAGGGGATGAAGGGAACATGGCCCGAACATACACAGGAGCCAGGAGCAATACTCCACCACACAGCGGAGATCCCTGTCATCCGCGACAGCATGGATGGAGCTGGATGACATTACGTTAAGCAAACGAGCCAAGCAAAGAAACAGCGCATGTTCTCACTCTTAAGCAGGAGCTGAGAGCAGATCTCATGGAGGCCAAGAGTAGGTGGTCAACAGGGCCCAGCAGAGCCCACTCATAAGCAGGATGGGCAGAGGCTGGTAACGGGCACAAACACACAGCCTAATGGGAGCACAAGACCTACTATTGACAAATCAGCAGGGGGATGGCAGTGGGTCATCTACTGTGTATTTCAAAACAGCTAGGAAAGAATAACATGAACATTACCAGCACAAGAAAAAGAAAATATTTAAAGTGAAAGACATCCCAAGTACCCAGATTTAATCAATATACGGATGAATCAACATATCACATGCACTCTGAAAATATGTACATATATTATGTATCAACAAAAACAAAAACCAATGACAGAACCATTTGTGAAGCACGTGCAGGAGAAGAATGGGAAGCCTGACATGGTGTGGCTGTGTGTCCCCACCCAAATCTCATGCTGAACTCCAACCCTGCATTGGAGGTGAGCCCTGGTGGGAGGTGATTGACTCATGGGGGTGGTTTCTAATAGTTTAGCACAATCCCCCAAGTGCTGTCCTCATGATAGTTCTCCTGAGATCTGGTTGTTTGGAGGTGCATAGCACCTTCCCCTTCACTCTGTCCCCTTCTAGCCATGTGAAGACATGCCGGCCTCCCCTTCACCTTCACTCTCTCCCCTTTCAGCCATGTGAAGACACGCCGGCCTCCCCTTCACCTTCCACTCTGATTGTAAGTTTCTCCAGATGTAGAAGCCTGTACAGCCCACAGAACTGTATGCTGACTAAACCTTTTTTTCCTTGTTACCCAGCCTCAGGTAGTTCTTTATAGCAGTGGAAGAACAATACAGTCCTCAGGACCAGCAATGTTTTCCTTCTACCCAGCGGCCAACAAGGTCCCACACCCTAGCTGGTTTTCTGAAGCCTTTGCCAGAATGCTGAGGTTGTTTTGGGGATACTAACCTTCCCCATCTCTGGCAAACCAGATGGGGCATCCTATTTGCCTCTTACCACCTTTCTCAGAGAAACCCCACCTCTGAAACATCCTCCGCCAGGGGCCTCCTTCAGCAGCGGCAAAGCCGAGTGTTCCTTGCACTTCCCTTCTTCTGAACAAGTAAACATCTTAAGCTTGTTTTTCCATCTTCCCAGCTCATTGAAAAAAAAAGTTATGCTTTCTATTTTCCACACACACACACTCACACATACACACACACAGAAGAGAAGTGCCGGGAGGGCAGGGGCTCTTGCTTTCCCGGATTTGAGCCTGGCCCTCAAACACTAGCCGAATTCATACTGACACAATATCCAGAGGCAGAAATGCAAATATCCCCAAGACTTCACATACCCTAAGTATCTAACAGGCCGAGGGGCCCATGTAACTATGGTTTGTGCTGGGCCATTCAACTGGTGTCCAAATCCCTGTACAAGTGAGCTATTTCGGGACTTTTCAGACAACTGTTTTTTGTTTTGTTTTGATTAAAGGGATCTATTGCAGTTACAATCAAGAATAGCCCAGGCCGAGTGCGGCAGCTCACGCCTGTAATCCCAGCACTTTGGGAGGCCAAAGTGAGCGAATCACCTGAGGTCAGGAGTTCAAGACCAGCCTCACCAACATGTTGAAACCCCATCTCTATTAATACAAAAATGAACCAGCCATGGTGGCAGGCACTTATAATCCCAGCTACTCAGGAGGCTGGGACAGAATGGCGTGAACTCAGGAGGTGAGGCTGCAGTGAGCCAAGACGCGTCACTGCATTCCAGCCTGGGCAACACAGCAAGACTGTCTCAAAAAAATAAAAATAAACCAATACGCCCCACTTAGTTCTTCACCAATGTCAGATACATCAGTTAAAAGAAAAATAATATGAAGCATGTTTTTAAATTTCAGTGTTGAATTTAACCATATCTTTTAAGATATGAAGATAGAAGTTCCCAAGGATCGGGGGAGAAAAAGCAGTTAAAATTTTAAAACCTCAGGAGAAAAACAAGTATGGGGTAACACCTCAAGCCAAAACTTTTTCTTTGCACTTTGATTTCAAAAGAACAGATGCCCAAAATATGAACTCTCCCATGGGCATCTTCTATTCCTCTATGTCCTTTGAAAGGTTGGAGATGGGATCCCAGGTTCCAAAGTGCCCGGCCACAGCTCACCTCAGGTGGCATCTTTCACAGCCATTTACTCCCGACTGTGCCTAGAGCTGTGACCTGATTTACACAAAAAGGTCCTTATTTACACATGTTCATCGCTTTGAACAAAGCCTCAAATGAGAAATATTGACACTCCACAGAAGCAAGTATTCTCCGAAAAGTGCCAGGTTCCCATGAGCCAGGCAGCTTGGTTACAGAAAGCACTGGCTGACTTGCTGGTTTAGTGTTAAATGCATTTCAAATGTTAAGTGATCCGGGCCCCCCCCCCCCCCCGCCGTGGGTGTGCTCGTTGAGCTGGCAGCAGTAGTGATGCACACTGACCACGTTCTTTCCTTCAGTTTTGCTTCAAGCAGAGCACCCCACACCCAGGAAGAGGCCAAAGGACGGCATCGAGGTCTAGGACAGTTCCAAGGAGAGCCACAGGCCGACTGCCTCGTCCGCAAAGAATAGTCACTCTCATTTCAGAGGAAATCACTGAACAGAGTTCATAACACGTGAATTTTTAAAATTCGTATTTCTAATTTCATCCCATTAGAACTTTTGAAGAACAGATGTGCACCAAGTCAATGAGAGGACGCTCAGCCAGTCCCTCACAGGTCCTCAGCCTCCACCTCCCACCTAGAAAACGTCAGCTCAAGCCGATCACAGCGCAGTGCGATTTTCTATAAATAATGTGCACGCACGCCTGCATCTGAGCAGAGATGTGAATGTCTGGAATGTGCCTGCCAGGCCCGGGAGGAACTGCAGCAGCTGTGGGGACACAAGCCGCTAAGGAATCCGATTTGGAGGGAACTCAAGGCAACTAAAACTAGGTCCACTGGTTTTTCTTGGCAAGGCTTGACCAAACAACTGCATTCGACTCACCCTGGATATCTGTGATTCCTTACCTCTCAATCATTATCACTTTTGCTAATTCATGGTAATTGGGATGGGGACTTAACAGCATTAGAGCAATTACAGAATTTGCTACTCAATTACAATGTCAGATTCCTGAGAATGGAAGAACTGTTGCCCAGGAATAGAGTTCAAGAGGTCCTCCCCACGCCCCGGGAAACATGGCATTTCCACGCACCCCTGCTTTGGTCCCCCAGCCACCACCCTCCTGATCTCAGCCATCTGATGGCATCACTCCCCGCAGCTGGAAACACCTGACCTCTTGTCACCCTCCCGCATCTGCCCTGCCTTCCTCCAGCCCAGGATATTCAGGGATGCCCACATACAGGACCAGGAAACCGGGGTTATCCCAAACCAGTGCCTGCATTCAAAGTCCTCCACGGCAGCACAATCACCAATGGCTAATACTCCCAGAACCTTCCACCTCAAAATGGGCGCACATCTGGATTCAAGCTGACAACGTTGCATTCTTTGCCATGTACACACGGAGGCATGTCAGGTTCCACGCTGGCCAGGAGCCCAAACCTAGTCACTCTGCATGATCTCAATTCACCATCCACAGAGAAGCCTGCAGTTTTCCTCCAGTGCCGGTGTGGATGGTGGATGCATTTCCCCTGAAGACTCGGAGACGGGAGCCTGGCCAAGGAGGCCAGTCACCCCAGCCCCTGCAAGGCCCGGACGTGCCCCTCTGCTGTCTGCACACAGTACCCAAGTCTAGCAGTGCTGGCTCTGTGGTGGGATCCATCTGGGCCTGCAGAGGACCCGAGGCACAGGAACCGTGCAGCCTGGCTGCAGCCAGAGGCCTAAGGCATCCCCACGAGGCTCTCCAGCCTAGGTGCCCTCACCACAGGCAGAGCCATGCAAGAGAGTTGCCTGCTGAACTGGAAAGGCCCCAATCTGCTCAGCCAACACAGAAAGACAACAGCCACCTACAGCTGCTGAGCCCTGAAAAGTGGCCACTGGGCCTGAAGGACTGAATCTGGAATTTAATCTGTGAAGTTCTTTTCAAATGTGTTTAGCTATGTAATCAAATCTTTATTCTAATTGAATTTAAAGGAGCCTCTGGCTATGGGCTCCCTTGTCGGGCATCACAGCTCCAGGGAGTAAGAATGGGAGAGAGAGGCCCAGAGCCTCTCTGCATTCTCCACGCTAATTCAACAAGTCATCCTAAGGAAAGGCACTCTAGCAGGAGAGGTGTGCACGGCAAGAACTGGGTTGGCCCTGACAAGCATGACCCCCATGGCATCACAGCTGCCTCAGGCAAAAAGACAATGATGCCCACCTGGACAGGCCACCGGATGTGATGCACCCCCAAGCCCTAGTCCCACAGCAGCCAGAGACCGCCTGCTGCTCGTCCCGGGTGAAACACAAGCCCTGGTCCCACAGCAGCCAGAGACCACCCGCTGCTCGTCCGGGTGAAACAGGCAGAGCTGTCCGAGCCCTCAAAAGCAGGAAGAATTAAGGAGACAATTCCCACAACACACACGATACTCCTCGGAGACAAACACAGGCTTCACTGTGAAAGTGCAGAGGATGGTGGAGTCCCTAGGCGGGCTGCTTCTTCCAACGATCGGGGAAGAAACCAGATCCATTTCCTTGTAGGAGAATCATTTGTACTATGATTAGACAGACAGAAGGTGGCTGATGTTATCAAATCACCAAGCACCACACGGCTGCTTCTCCAAGGCAGGCCTGGAAACTTGCAGCCACCCGCGTAGGGGCCGCAGTGTTTACAATGGAGATACGGGTGACTGAGGTCTGGTTTCCTCAGGGAAGCTAAATTTGAACTTTCACCACTGAGGAATCGGTCATTTACAGTCACTCACCCTCAATGCAGAAGAGGGCTCAAGACACTGCACCAGACTTCAACACTCAGGGTTAGGGTCAGGGTCAAATTCACAAGTTTTACAAGATGTATTTACCTGGGATGCCAGAAGAAATGCAGCTTCACACCCCCCCACCTCCATGGTTTGCTTATCCCCTTCACCAGTGGATCTCACCAACGGATGACACATCCACGCCTCATCCATGGCAGCACAGAAAACCACTTGGAAGACAGCCACTCCCACCAAGCTTCCTGGCTTTGGTGTTTAAAACCTGCATCTCATGCGTGAGATTACACTTCTCCAATCAGACATTGCAACTGTCATTTCACCCAAAAGGGCTTTAGGAAATGACACGTGGCCCAGACGCCACAGGTCGCCGGCCACCGTACTCTAGCCAAATTCCTTTGAGCCTGTATGGAGGCTTCACAGATACAGCCCCATCACATTAATGACCATATGAGAAGCTCAGGGCAGAGACGAACTCAGCGCTGAATTTTTACACATTTATCGCCATTTTGTTTTATCCAGAAGACAGCTGAGAAAGGCGGGGACAGATCACCTCATTGAGTGTAATGACTCCAGCCACTTCTCTTCACCCCAGGTCACCCCTTCAGTCACACACTTTTGAGAAACCAAAGCCACTGTTCTCTTCACTCTGGGTTCCAAGTACTAAATTCCTCCATTTTATCCATTAGATTATCAAGCAGCCATTTGTAATCTGGACTGCAATCTGATACAAAATTTAAAGCTAATTTAGGTTGCAGTAATAGCTCCTATTTATGTTATAAACAAGGCATGAATGAAAACTTTAATCTGTTCATAGGATCAATTTTGTAAACAAACCAATTATTCAAGCAATGATTGTCTGCAGTCATATGCAAATTAATTTGTTCATAAAAGATTTTCTAATAGGAATTTTTTAATCCATGGTCTGTATTTCCGGAGCCTGTCTCTGCACCTTCCCCCGAGTGCACAGGACTTCCCAGGGCATCCCATCAGCAGGCCCACTGAAGAGAACAAGCCCACAGCCCCCAGCCCAGGAATCAAGTCCGAGCCCCAGCAGCCCCTCATTCAACCGGGGCTTCCTCACCAGCACAGCACCCAGGTCTTCCAGGTTTAATGTCACGTGTGCGTGGAAAGTCGAGTGCTGGAAGGACCAGAGTGGACATTCTACAAATGCAAATTCCCTCCTGGAACAGCCCAGCAACCCTCTGTACCTTTTTCAAAGTACCCATGCCAGGCAGGTATAGAGTCTAATGGGGTGCCTAGGAATCAGCATTTAACACAATTCTGATGAATAAAAGTTTGAGAAGCCGGTCAGTGAGAGGCTGCCGTGGCCTCCACTCATTTGCAAGCTCTGAAGAGATTTTCATGTAACAGGTCAGACAGGACAGGACAAGGATGGGGAGGTGGAGGGCAAATTCCATGGACCACGGACCACCAACCACCCCACCATCCCCAGACTCTCCATAATTTAAGGAGAGGCACAGCCAGGGAGAAAAGATGCCCGCACCACGCGAGGGACTGAGATTTCACCTAAAGCACGCAGCATGTGGCTGAAGGCCAAGGTTGGGCAAGCCGGGAGCACAGAACGGGTTTCACAGGCCCAGAGGTGCGTCCCCTATACCCAGACCCTGCACAGACCTCCCAAGCACTGCCTGTGTCTCCTGCCTGATTTCCCGCCCCCCTCTACTGTGTTGGTTTCTCAGCCGCCCCCCCACCACCACACACACCTCTCTACAAGCTTGGTGAACTGAAAATAGCACGGGGGTATAACAGCTGGGCTCTGGGGCCAACGTCCTGCCTAAGACATTAGTTCCACCCTACCCAGCTGTGATGTGAGCCCGAGATTTCTCAAATGTGAGATGGAAGGTAACTGAACCCACTTCCCAGAGCAGCTGTGGAGACCGAGATCACATATAGCCACACCTCGGCGTCCAGCACACGTGGGACCCCCAGCCGTGTTGACCCTGATGGGAATCCCTCTATGCCCCTTCTGCTACCAGAGCCAACTCCCAGCAGTAGCTGTGGAGGGTGCGTCCTCTATTCCCACTCCACTCACCTCCCATTGCTCCACGCAGTGACCTGCCGCGCAGCAGCCACCAGCAAACCCAGCCCCACCATCCAGGCTCCGGTGGATAACCGACCCCCCACCTTGGGGCGTCTTCCACTTGCGGTTCCAAAGGGGGCCGAGAAACCGCCCTCAAGGGCACTCACCTGTTCCTTATTGCACGTAATGACCTGCCACGCAGGGCCACCAGCAAACCCGGCTCCACCATCCAGGCTCCTGTGGATAACTGAACCCCCACCTTGGGGCGTCTTTCACTTGCGGTTCTGAAGGGTGCCAAAAAACTGCCCTCAAGGGCACTCACCTGTTCCTTATTGCACATAATGATCTGCCAAGCAGGGCCACCAGCAAACCCGGCTCCACCATCCAGGTTCTGGTGGGCAACTCCCCCCACCCCCGCTTCCTCCTGGGGCATCTGGGAGGCTCAGAAACTGAGTGCTCCAAGGCACTCATCTGTTCCTTATTGCACTAATGCCTCATTTACAGAAATCCACTTTGACTTCCAGCACTGCAGGTGTGACAATTTAGGAATCCTGCTTGGATTTAGGAATCCTGCTTGGACTCAAGGCACAGATGAGTGCCCTTGAGTGCTCCAAGGGCACTCATCTGTTCCTTATTGCACTAATACCTCATTTACAGAAATCCACTTTGACTTCCAGCACTGCAGGTGTGACAATTTAGGAATCCTGCTTGCTTGCAAGCTCCAAGAGCTTGAGGTCACATCCACCTCACCAGCATCCCAGAGACCCAGCACTATCCCACTGTGTTTAAAATTCCAAAATACTCTTTCAAAATGCTAGTGGCATTTGGTTAGCGCATAAAATGCTAAAAACCTTCAAGTGAAACAAATATCTTCAACAGTTTGATTCAATCATAACATGTTACACATCTGCCAAGTTGTAAAGCCTCATACATTTATAACATTTTATGTAGGGTCAAATGGTTAAATTATGAGAATCTTTAAGAAACAAGTTTTTTTCTGGCATTAGATGACCAAAGGAAAACTGGGTTCTGGCTGGCTTGCCAGAGGCAGACATATCTGCTGACACAACCAAGCTCCTTCCCACTGACGTGGCCTCACCCCAGGCCCCTCACCCGGACGCCCGCAGGCCCCTGGAGGAGCAAGCTGACCTGCCCACATTTCTCAAATGCACAGCTGTTGTTCACACTGCAGATAGAGTTCAAGGCACGAGCAGGCCACCACACAAAATACCACGCAGCGTCCACGCCAGGTGACGGTGGTTTTCACTCCATCCCAAAGCCCCATATTTGAGTTTACAGCCATGACTACTAAATGGATTTTTAGACCCTCAAGACATACTTTGTTTCCTTTTATGCCACAAAGTTAAAAGACTATCCCTCAGCTACAGGCTCTGAAACTGTGGAATTATTTGGGAACAGAGCCTCTGCCAGATCAGGATAAGCACTTGGGACAACACCCCGTGACCTCGGTCCACACAAACCCATCCAGACCAGAAGCCTCCCGCACTGCTCTGAAATTTCGGTGGATTTCTGTAAACGGAAAATAAGGAACAGATGAGTGCCCTTGGAGGGCAGTTTCTGAGCCTCCCAGCCACATTCAGGCTGAAGCCGCACCACCTCCACAAACACTGTCCCTCGCCGAGGTGTGCCTGGCTTCTCCCTTTTCCCAGAACTTAACAAAACCTGAAAAGGACAGGTCTGTGTAGAAAAACACAAACTACTTGCGATTCCTCTTCCCAGTTCAGGCTGTAGGAAGCTCATTTCAGCCCTCACCGTGTTCTGTGGCTTAGTTCCCATAAGAAATAAAGTCAGAGGCCGGGCGCGCTGGCTTAAGCCTGTAATCCCAGCACTTTGGGAGGCCGAGACCACCCTGGCTAACACAGTGAAACCCCATCTCTACTAAAAAATACAAAAAATTAGCCGGGCATGGTGGTGGGCGTCTGTAGTCCCAGCTACTTGGGAGGCTGAGGCAGGAGAATGGTGTAAACCTGAGATCCGGCCACTGCACTCCAGCCTGGGCGACAGAGCAAGACTCCATCTCAAAAATAAAAATAAAATAAAGTCAGAATTCCAGTCCCCATCTCCTGGGCAGTGTGGCAGGCATACATACCTTGTGTTACACGAGGAAAGGCGTGGCGAGCCCCCTTCCTTCAGTAAAACTGCACAGTTCCCAGAGCCCTGATGCCATCCCCCTCACGCCACTGTGAACACCTGGACAGAGCACATTTCAATGCGTGCACCTTTGTGGGCTAGTTTTCTATTTCTCCACTAAATCACCCCAAATTTAACGCCCTAAACACTGACTTTGACTTATTTTCTCACATTTCTGGAAGCTGGAGTCCAAAACAGGTCCCACCAGCTAACGT